>NW_025999891.1:2576647-2591647 GCF_001458135.2 Marmota marmota marmota | reverse complement strand
GCTTGGTGTGTACAAAGCATTTGTGGATAACTATAAAGTCGCTCTGGAGACAGCTGAGAAGTGCAGCCAGTCCAACAACCAGTTCCAGAAGATCTCAGAGGTAGGAAGTTCCCCACACAACAACCCCGGGCAGCTCGGAACCTTCCAGCCTTTGTCTGTCTCCTCCCTGTTCTCCAGTCAGGGAAGCCGTTCCCCTCATGGGTAATGCTTAGCCTGATATTTGCTTTCTTACACCTGACATTTTTCCTCTTAATATAAGAATATCGATTGGTTTGATTTTTTTTTTTTTTAATTCCATTTCAGGTTAGAGAGAGGAATAGAGAAGGCAAAAAAAAAAAAAAAAAGAAAAAGAAAGGCAGTATTCTGCTATATAATGGTGACCTTGGGCAAGTCACTTCCCTTCTCTTGGCCTTTGTTTCCTCTCCTATAGAATGAGCTGTTTGGACTTGTGCACCTCGTCTCAAACTTGCTGGAGCATTATTCAAAATGCAGATCTCCAGGCACCTTTCCTGCAGCTTCTGATTTAAGAAGTCTTGGGGTGCAGCCCCACAGTTTACACTCTAACGAGCTCCTGGGTAACTTTTTACTATCAGGAAGATTCGAGACCTAGAAGCATGGCATTGCCTGCCACTGGCACTTCTATCCAGAAAGTGGCAGGGAGGGGATCAGAATAGGATCCTCAGGATCTGCGGCCCAGTTTGTTCTTTATTCAAAAAAGACCCCAGAGACACCCCTTAACCACTGGCCTTGTAGAAAGCACCCAGTCCAAATTCAGGGCCAGGGAACCTCTTTCTGGGAGAGAATATACTTATAGTTCTGGAAGTCCTGCCAGAAAGTCCCCCTAGTCCCTTTGCTTTCCCTGTCTCACTTCTGATGACAGAAAAGTTGGTGAGACATGGGATCGTTTTCCTGAAACTACTGGGGCTATGGGTTATGCCCAAGTTTGGAGTCAACCTAGAGGTCGCACAAGAGTTGGACAGATAGAGATGAAAATGTCAGCTCGGTTTTTAGAAAAAGTCGGATTGGAAGACGTGGCTTTGGCTCCATAGCCACATGGGACTTGCTAATGCTTCACCTCTGAAAGTAAATGTATCTCTCTATTGAATCTATCGGGAATGGCAAGCCACAGGTTCCTCCCCTCTAACTCAGAGTACTGCGAGGGGAGGCCTGGGTTCCATTCCATCTCCCAAACCCATGGGTCAATTGAGTTACCCTCTTCTCAGGAGGATGGAGTGACGGGTGGGGAAGTCCCTCTAAGTGAGGTCATGAGGCTAGAGAACTAGTGCTTCCCCTTAAGCTTCCAGCCCTCCCCAGGAACCAACTGAGCTGCCCGATCTGTGTTCAGAGTGTCCCTGACACAGCTACTTGGATGCCCAGAGCCTACATGGTCCAGAGAGTGTCTAGAGAGTGTTGTTTCCTCCTTATTGCCTGTTCTCTGTGCATGGGCAGAACTCCCTGCACCCATGCTTAAACCCCTTTAACGCTGGCTTGTCCCAGAGGGCAAAGCCAGGCCCATGGCCCTTTGCCAGGTGGCTGTTCATCCTGACTCACTGGATGACGATGTTGCTTCCTGCTGGCGCTGCCATTTAATTACTGCAATTAGGCCTTTCTCCTCTGCAGCAGGAGTGATTTCATACCTCCAGGCTGCACTGGAGGGGGGTGTGATACAAAATTCCTTCAAGCTGGGAATCCAGGCATCAGGGAGAGAGATGCAGCCTGGAGAAGCTGAGTTGGACACACACACACACACCACGCACCCCCAAGCTCAGTCCCTAGGGGTTTTCTCTGTCTAGAAACAGTTAGCATAGGAAATGAGCTCCTGCTGTCTGGGCATTTCCTTCCTCCAGGCAGAGCAGGCAGTATCACCAGGGTACCTGACCTTGGCCTCACCTCGCCCCTGCCTTCTCGGAACACTCCTTGCCCAGGCTCTGTGCCCTGAGCCTGCCAAATGGGGATTGCATTTCAGCTCCAATGGCAGGCTGCATTGTCCTGTTGGCAAGGGCTGGGGTCCCTCTCCCTCTAAAGCAGATAGGAAAGGTTTGGATCCCATAAACTGTCCCTGGAATCTCGTCTCCAGCACTCATTCCTGGGTTACTTGGCATGGGTGCCAGGAAGCCATTGTGGCTGTTCCTCCCTGCAGTCTCCTCCCGTGTCCCAGAACAGACATGGGTGATGGAGAGTGTCGGGGGGCTGGGGTGGTAGTGAGACCCTGCTGTATGGGGAGGGTGTAGCCTGTGACCTTTAGCATCTCTGCCCCAGGCACTCATCCTCCCTGCTCCCCCTGTGCAGGTGTGCAGGCCCCTTCTCATCTCAAGGGCATTCATACCCTAGGAATTGACTGAATGCCCCAATGATTGGCCTGGTGCTTGTCCATTCAAACCCTGGCTGCCCTGGGCCTGATATGTACACATCTCTGAGTAGTGTCTTCTGCAGGGATTACTAAGGGGTGGGATCCTGCTCTTGCCATTTTCTCAGTCTCTGGGAGGCCCTAAGAATTGCTGGGGGGGCACTTCATGGGAATGCTGAGGAATTCCTGTTACCTTAGCACGTCCTACCAAATAGTCCTGATTCCGGTACCTAGACGGCCCTTTCTTGCCCACACCCCAGCAGCTGGACTCAGGAGGCTCCAGGGAATCTAGGTGGCGAGGCAGAGGTACCCCATGTCCTTGGGTCTCCTTTGTCTCCCTGCGTTTCAAAGCCCCTCTTCCTGCTATGGTCACACTGGGGGAGGGGGAGAGCTGGACAGATCAGGTAGTAGTGATTCTTCTCCTCTTTCTGGCAGGAACTCAAAGTGAAAGGGCCCAAGGACTCCAAGGACAGCCACACATCAGTCACCATGGAAGGTACTTTGGAGAATAGGGCTGCTTTACGGTCACCTTCCTTTGTCTGGTTTTGCGAACTATGGGCTGTGTGTGAACACCAGGCCCTCCCTGCTTGTGTGTGAGAGTGTGTGTGTGTGTGTGTGTGTGTGTGTGTGTGTGTACATGCCCGCGTACCCGGGCTTGTCCTCACACACGCACATGAGGAATCCGGCCTCTCCTCCCCAGGCAGCAGGCCAGCTACAAACGTGCTCCTCCTTAGGATGCCAGCAGGCGCTGGGTCCCTCCTCCCTCCCCTCCCTCCTCCTGCCTCTCCACGCGCCTCCCGCCCTCCCTCTTGCTGGAGGAGCACTTGGAAGGAAGCGGCTGCTTGATTCTGGAGGCTGTGCAGCAGCAGCCGGCAAGGTGGCCGAGTGGCCGGGCTGCTGAGGGGAGCCGGGAGCCGGGAGCGATGGCTACACGCCCCTGCTGCAGGAACAGAGGCTGCCATGGAAATTCTTTTCATCATTCGCTTCTGCTGTAACTGCACTTATGGTAACCCAGGTGCCTCTCCATGGGAGGCGGTGTGAATTAACCCACTGCGGGGGCGGAGGGTTGGCTGGAGTGGGCTTAAATGTGACCATCAGGATTGGGAGGACCAGCAGAGAAGGGAGGCTGGGCAAGTGGTTGGACCTGTGTGCACAGCCCTGTGGCTTGTGGAGTTGACGTCTGGGGACTGCTCAGGGCAGGGAGGCTTTGAAATGGAAGGGCCAGTCGGGAAGGGTCCAGGTTCCCCCACAAGGATCTGTGGGGAACTGGTAGCTAAATGCGTGCATGAGAGGCTTTGAGCAACT
This sequence comes from Marmota marmota marmota, assembly GCF_001458135.2. Taxonomy (NCBI): domain Eukaryota; kingdom Metazoa; phylum Chordata; class Mammalia; order Rodentia; family Sciuridae; genus Marmota; species Marmota marmota. The sequence continues at coordinate 2,587,995 of NW_025999891.1, read as the reverse complement.
TCCTAAGGAAATGAAGTGGCAGGCTGTACCTGCAGGCAAGAGAACCCTGAGGCCAGGGAGAGGGTGGGCAGGGGCCTGGTGGACAGGGGCAGAGGGTGTGGACAGCAGTGCCTTGAACCAAGAGCGTGCCAGCCTGGGCTGGAGGGACAAGTTGGGAGTTTCTTTGTTTCCGGAGATAGGAGAGGAGGTTGAGCAGCCTGGGTATTGTGTGCTCTGTGCACATGCCGCCTTCTCTCAGGACGTGCTGGGGGAGCCGGGAGGGACTGGGTTCCTCCCAGGAGGTTTGTTGCCAGCCTCTGGAGGCCCTGGAACTGAGGTTCCCACACTCAGCACAGGAGGTCAGCTCTGGGAGAAGGGGGTGTGGCAGCTGCTTCTTTGTGAAGGTCACACACCCACTCCTTAGTGAAAGGGACCCCAAGCATGTGTGGTGGGGGTAGGGTCCCAGGACAGACATATGCTATCAGCCCAGCTGTTGCTCAGAGGAGGCCAAAGCGGGCCTAGGCAGGGAGGCGTCCAGAAGCAGGTGGGTCCTGCTCTCCAAGGCAAGGAGTGCCTTAGGGATGACCTGAGCTGCGTTGGGCAGGGTGTGAGGGGCAAGTGTGGCCTCCGGGCCAGCTGCTCTGGGCCCATGTGTGTCGGAGCAGCAGGTGGCTGGTTGTAGGACCTTCTTCCCTGCCACCAGGCATTTTTGTCTGCACCCTTCTCAATCACTTTGCTTTCCTATCTCCGTGGTAACCCAGTGCTCCTTGTTAAAGGCTGAACTAAAGGGGGGCGGTGCTGTTTGCTGGAGGAGAGATGATGGATTAGGTTTCCTGGGCTCTTTCCCAGGGGATGCTGTGCAGGACCCCCTCAACCTCACCTTCCTGATCTGACCTGTGTTGAAGTCTGCTTATGACAGAAGCAGCCTCAGAGGCAGGCAACCTTTCCAGCAGCTCCAGTGGACGGCTTTGGGCACTCTACTTGCAGGACAGAAGCTGTCCGGCCAGTCCCCTGCCCTTCAGCGGATTCTGACAGGCTAGGGTCAGAGGAGAGCAGGACTTGAAATTGGATTGTTCAGAGAGCAAGGGGAAATTCTCTTTTTTGATCTGGCCTAGGAGTTGGTCAGGTCTTAGCTCTGGCTTCCCTAAAAGAGAAAGGGGGTCAGTCCTTTCCTTCCTCTTCCCTCCACAAAGAAAGCTTCGTCTCTGCGAAACAGGGCCAGGACCCGGTTATCAGGGTTTCTTTGGTTCCTGCGATGCCATCTTTGAAGTCAGCTTCAAAGTGGGAAATGAAGAATGAAGAAGCCAGCTCTGAAGGAGGGGGCTCACCCTAGTAACTAGGGGTCGTCTTACCTACTCCTGGGAAATCTCTCTGAGAACCCTCCTGTCATTCAATTAGCTTTTACAGACGTTGCGCTCTCCTGAGGAAAAAGACAGCTCACTATTAGAAGCAGTTTATTATTATTTATGGGTAAACTGAGATCCAAAACCCAGCTACTACTTAAGGCTTTGTGATTGTGAGCAAGTTACATAATCTCTCTGTGCCTCAGTTTTCTCATCTGTAAATTGGGGCTGGTGAAAAAATTGCTCCCCATTTGAATCACAGAAAGTAAAGCACACCAAGCAGTTAACTCAGTGCCATTGGGCAGAGCAAATTCCCAAGCAAACAAAAGAGAGACCAGCATGTTCGTGCCAGGGGTCTGATTTTGGGGCCGGTGAAGGTGTTGTTTGCAAAAGTCCTGGGAGAGTCCAGGGAGAGGCTTCCTGGAATAGGAGGAGAGACAAGCATTGCAAGTTGTTGGATGGTGGGTATGCTGGGCCAGATGGCATGATGAGGAGTAGGGACGGTGGTTTACAGCACTGGGGGAAACCAGGCTCACCTGCCAGAGCCGGGAAACAGGGAAGGGGCAGGAGTTCCTGGGCCAAAGGGTGAGCTCCTTCCCCAGGGGATGCAGGCGTGCAGGGGCCACGGGGAACACAAATACTGGGTTGCCCTTCCTCTCTACATCTAACTGTGACTCCAGAGCCTCTTCCTGTCCCTCCTTCTCCTCATTTTTCCTCCTAGCTGTCCTCATCCCACTCAGCCAAGGCTGAGGCTGCAGGTCACATTCCACAGCCCCTGTCAGGTGGACCCTTGAGGTGACTACAAGCGTATTAATAACCCCTCTGAAACCCAACCCACCATTTGTACAGAAGCCTCTTCCTCCTGGGACTCGAGAGAGGCCTGGAGTAGCTGACAGTGCAGTATCAGCTTTCCTGGGGGCTGGAACTCAAGGGCCCACCCTGGCAGGTGTCTGCTGACCTTGCACTTCCTTGTGTGTCTCTGGGTTCTCTTCTGGTGATGCCCCCCCCCCGCCCCCGCAACTCCGAAGATGGGCTGAACCACAAGTAGGCGGGGGTGCCTTAAAACAGCTTCAGAAGTGAGCCCCCCTGAGCTGGTAACTGGGCTTGACCTCACTGTCCCAGGATATAACAAACCTTGGCATTCTAGCTCCCATCGCCCATGGAGAGGGCCTCTAGAAATGACTAGATAAGAAAGAGGTACAAATAAGCCATAGAAAGTGTGTTTGCATAAAGCAGTGGCTTTCAACCATGACTGGGCATCAGAATCAGCAAAGGAGCTTTTTGAGAAGTGCTGCTCCCCTGTTTCACCCGCAGAGACTTGGGTTTAGTTGATGGGGTGGGGGTGGGCATCTGTTTCTTTTAAGAGCTCCCCCAGTGGTTCTAATGGGCAGCCAGGCAAAGACTGCAGATAAGACTCTTGGCACACCGCTGAGACCGCATCTTCTTTGTCGCCAGCAGATTGTTCCCTGAAGTGTCTACTTAGCAATTCACAGGGTATTCATATCTAGGGCTTTTGGAGGGGACACATTGGTTTGGGGGCTGGCTAGGGCATGAGTGGGATCTGGCACAACCTAGTCCTGTGGGAAACCCAGTTGAGGTCCTTCCCAAACCAGTGTCCTACCTCTTACTGCTCCTATGGCAGGAGACCAAAGGTCTCGCCCATGGACTGGGGAATTCGGGTGCAGGACCAATGCTGAAACCACCATGTTGGGAGAAGCGGGGCACAGCTGCTCGTGAGAAGGATGTTTGGAAGTACTGGGCCACCAGCTGCTTCCTCCACCTGTCCCCACTGAATCCCAGCAATCTTCATGTGTTTGGGTCACAGATGGGTGTGGCTCATGGGGACCTGACTGAGTTTGCATTTGCCCAACCTCTTGGGGACTGCCACAGGCAAGGCCCCATCAAATCCCTTCAGGAAGTCTTTGCTCCTCAGGCTGCCACTGGCAGAGACTTGGTGCTAAAGTCTGGCCTGCCTCCTGGCCCCCCAGCCTTCCCCATTCTGCCTGGGAGTTCAAGGGCATGTAGAAAAGTCTTTCTTCATAAAGAAGAGGCCAGATGTGTGGGTCAGAGCAAAGCATGCTGCGCCCACTGGTGGGCCAGGCCTCTGACTGGAGGAGCATGAGAATGGAGAAGCTGCCTTTCCTGGAAAAACATTTCCTTCCCCCAGCCCAGAGTCCTGGGTGGGACCCAGAGTGTGCTGGACCTGAGGGGCTTGGCTAGGTGTAGGTGGGGGAGCATGCAGAGGAGCATCTGCTCTGAGCCGGACCAGGCCAGGAGGGTCTGGGAGATGACCCTCAAAGAAGTCATCTCTGGCCGGGTGCTGTGGCACATGCCTGTAATCCCAGCAGCTCGGGAGGCTGAGGCAGGAGGATCAAAAGTTCAAAGCCAGCCTCAGCAACAGTGAGGCACTAAGCAGCTCAGTGAGACTCTGTCTCTAAATACAAAATAGGGCTGGGGATGTGGCTCAGTGGTTAAGTACCCCTGAGTTCAGTCCCCCTGTACCCCCCAAATAAAAAGAAGTCCTGTCTGATGGGCAGTGAGATGCAGAGGCAGAGGTGGTAAGGGAGCCGGGGCTGTGTGTCCGCCTGTTGCTGTGGCATGGCATGCCCTGGGACTGAGAGTGGATGGACAGGTTACTGCGGAATGCTCTGGGGCTCCCTGCAAATGAGTGTTTGTATGGGGCAACAAGGTGGGTTGTGAGATGAAGCCAGCTCCCATGTCTTAAGTTGTTCCTTATATGTCACCATCCTGTCTCCTTTCTCTGCCTTCCCCAACAGCTTTGCTCTACAAGCCCATTGACCGAGTTACTCGGAGTACCCTGGTCCTACACGTGAGTGTCAAGCCCCCTGAATGGCTAGGAAGGGGTTAGGAGTTTGGTGGGAGGGTGCTGGAGTCACTGAGAACAGCCTATTTGGGGAGCTGAGCAGAGGGTCCCTGGGCCTCAACTGCGCCTGCCTGGCCTGCAGTAACCATGCCAACGGGGCCAGGGCCTAAATATAGCTTGGCTACTAAGCTTGATATTTGGCCAAATGCTCCCTAGGAGGCAGGCACTTCTCTGCCTCCTGGTCTTTGGTATTCTGGGAGCAGCTAGCTATGGGGTGGGTAGAGGGGTGTCTCTCTCAGCTGCTTGGTGAGATGAGGCTACAGTCATGATGCAGCAAGATTAATCGGGATCACTACCCTCACCCTGAGTGCCCCAACCCTAATTTTTAGTTCAGATTTTTAATAGGCATGACCAGATTAGAGTGTGGGTTCCTGAATGCCCACCTCAGAATTCTTTTGGTGAGGATTAGGTACTACCCACTATCTTAACAGAGCCCAGAATCATCCTTCTCAACTCACCCCGCCACCTTCATTTCCCAGGATCTTCTGAAGCACACACCTGTGGACCATCCAGACTACCCACTGTTACAGGATGCCCTCCGCATCTCTCAGAACTTCCTGTCCAGCATCAATGAAGACATTGACCCCCGCCGGACTGCAGTCACTACTCCCAAGGGGGAGGTGAGCTCAAGACCCTGCCCGGCCTCACACCTAGGCTGAGGAGCAGGCATTTGACCAAATGCCCCTGTTCTCTTTCATACATGCATGTCACTGTCAAGTGTCCTGTACCTCTCTACTCCTTGTCTCTGGTTGCCAGCCAAGGTGAGGTGTGCAGTCTTTGCCACCATTACCTGTAGCATTTCAGACATTGGTCTAAATAGCATTAAGTCCAGTGTCTCATTAATCCCCATGATAACCCAGGGAGGCAGAAGTGGAAATTGAAGCCTGGAGAGTCTCTCCAGGTCTGGCATGAGGTCCCTCAGCCATTAGGGTCAGTACAGGATTGAAGCTATCTGGCTATAAGCCCCTAGCATTGTGCTCCATACCAGAGAAGGGGCCCTCCAGGTGCAAACAACCCCCCTGGTATGCTGCTCTCCCTGGAGGGTTAGGGAACAGAAACTGAGCAGCTTCAGCTCGGCCTGCACAGCAGGTAGGCTGGAGCTGGGGATGAGCCGACAGCTGAACACACTGGCCTCATGATTTCTGAGTCCATCCAGGCTGCTGAGATGCTCCCTGTGGGTGCCTAGATTGGCACAGCAGCTCTCCTGGGGACCCTTCTTGATGGAAAGGTAGCCCAATGAGGGGAAGCAATGTGAAGAATTGAAGGGACGGTGACCCTCATGGGTCAGCATCCTGGCCTAGATACCGTGCTTCCTGTCCAATAGAGGTAATTAAGTGGCATTTAGGAGTGAAGGCTGACTGGGTTTATGCTCCTTTGTTACATTTATGAGCCTCCAGTGTCTCCTGGGAAGAGAAGTAATGAGGGACAGGGTCTGGAGCATGACTAACGGGGCATGGAACTATCTCTGTGTGCAGTTCCCAGCCCTGGTTTGCAACGCCCCAGAATATCATGAGTTTGTTGTACTCTGGGGATAGCTCAGAAATCTCCAGACTGCTTAGAGCACCATCAATTTCAGGTCGTCTTAATTGTATCCTTTCAAATGTTCACCCACATCTTGCAGCATATGTAGGTCACACGGTGTGTCGTGCACATGGGGGAGGCTGGGCTAGAAAGTGACAGCTCCAGAGAAGCCCACTGGCTCTGAGGATGAGAGGGAGGAAACTCCAAGAGGTGACTCTAGGACTGCTACAGCCCCACTGAGGGAAACCCAGCATCTCCCATCCACGAGGGGAGATTCATGAATCCACTGAGAAGTAATGGAAACAGGCCTGAGTGGTCTGCAGGTCAAGGTTGAGCTGAAAATAGATCAACTTCTCAGACTCAATTAGGAGGCTCTTTGAGGATGAAGGATGTTCTTGGCTCAGGCTAGAGAAACCAGGTCATTCTGAACTAGGGTCCATCCCAGTTGAGAGCTGTGGGAAAACCACTGTTTGTCAATCACATTCTAAGTGCCAGGCACCATGCTGTTTCCTATGCATCATCTTGATTTATCAGGCAGATAACATTCTCCTCCTGGTACAGCGATAAATCTGAGATATGGGAGGCCAGGGAGCTTGCTTGGGGTCACAGCTGAGAAGTGGCAAAATCTGGGGTTCAAGCTCAGGATTCCAAAGCCAGTGCTCTTAACCACTAGGTAATACAGCCCTTCCTTTCCGCCCTCCCTAGCAGGGCCATGTCCCCAGTGCAGCCTGGGCCCTCAGCTGTATCCACCTCTGAGCAGGCTGGGGGTGGGGGGTGCCATCTCCTTCAGACGCGGCAGCTGGTGAAGGACGGCTTCCTGGTGGAAATGTCGGAGAGCTCCCGGAAGCTGCGGCATGTCTTCCTCTTTACAGATGTCCTGCTGTGCGCCAAGCTGAAGAAGACCTCTGCAGGGTGAGTGTGCGGAAGGGGGTCCAGGGTCGCAGTGGGGGGAACCAGACCCTTGGTCCTTGTAGAGCCCTCAGCAACCTTGGGTAATCTGTGTGGTTTTTTTTTTTTTTTCTTTATAAAAAGAAAATTAATTAATTTTATTTCACTACAGAGTCTTTTTCTAAAAATAAATCATGCTTTAAATTATAAAGATAATATAAGGACATATAGAAAAGAGCTGTCAGGCCCACGAACATAAGCCCCTGTCTCCTGCAGCTATATTTCCTTCCCAGTTTTTTAAATGTCGTTATGTTTTGTTTTTTTTTCTTTCATATAATTGTAATCAGAGTGAATGCCCAATTTGGGGCTCTGCTTCATCTATTTCACGTCATAAGCATTTTCCCCGTTGCTGCCTGATTTTCATAATCATCATTATACTTTCCTGTATGATGTTACAAGTGGATATGCCATAATTTACTTAAGCCTTCTCCTTTTATTAGACATCTCTAAATTTTTTGCTAACTGCAATTCTGTGAATATTCATTAAATCTGCCACTATTTATCGAGGGCTTATGCCATGCCAGGTGCTATGACAAATGCTTTGAATACATGATTTCTGATCTTCCCAACAATGCCACAAAGTGTTTATTATTATTCCTATCTCACAGATGAAAATCCTAGAGAAGGTAACTAAGTTGCCCAAGGTCACACAGCTGGAAGTGGAGGAGATGGGATTTGAACCCTAATCTAAACTGAAAACTCCATTCTATCTCCATCTCAGTAGTGTGGGTCTGCACCGGGCCTTGAGCAGGAAAGGTTCTTCAGTATTTATCCACATATTCGTCCACCTGCATTTACTTATCACCTACTATGTGCCAAGTACACTGCTGTGCAGTATAGAGGTAGATAAGCCATGTGCTCACTGCAGCAATAAGGAACTGGAATGAGAGGTACAAATCTTAAGTTCTGGAGTAAGTCAGAGAAGGAAAGATCTTCATGAGCTTCAATAAAGGGCATGACTCCCTGGAACTAGATCACCTTCGAGATAGTTCTAAAGCAGAGATGGCAATAATCAGCATATGTGCCTCTGCCTGAGTCCTTTGCCCATTGCAGACATTATGAATCAACCATGTTGCTCTTTCTCACTAGGCTTGGATGTAGCTTTATAGTCTTTAATCTAGTACCCTGTGTGACCTCCTGTTAATCAGAGTTGGCATCTAGAATAACATCTTGGTATCCTACATCTACCCTAAAGGAAAATGACTTTGAGCCTAAGGCTAGATGGGCTAGAAGGGAGAGAAGCGTATTGGATGGGGAATAGGAAAGTATAAGTCTAATCAACAAGGCTTTTGTTTTTCTTAATAAACAAGTGACTTGGGATATTTAAAAACACCAGCCCTACTGGATCTGAAGACTCGTCAAAGTGAGGAGCCCTCACTGCTTGGCGGACCCCAGACCTGACTGCCACTGGTCGATGTGTGTGTTTCCTGATCTAGCTCCTCCGGCTGCGATCATTCTTACCTCTGCAGAGTTCTCAGTAGATCCCGCTTGGGTCATTTTTTGGTTCTGGGCCCAGTGGTTCAGGACTGAAGAGCCAGCTTCCCTGTGGCTCACGTCTCCCTCTGGGCTTGTTTGCAGGAAGCACCAGCAGTATGACTGTAAGTGGTACATCCCCCTGGCCGACTTAGTGTTCCCATCCCCCGAGGAGTCTGAGGCCAGCCCCCACGTGCACCCCTTCCCAGACCATGAGCTAGAGGACATGAAAATGAAGATCTCTGCCCTCAAGAGTGAAATCCAGAAGGAGGTGAGGAGCACCTGGCAGCTGAGCCTTGGGACCATTTTGACTGGGTCCCTTTGAGCTGGGGGGGGTGCTGGGGGAGGGGGACAGAGAGGGGCAGTTGTGAGGTTTGAGGATCTGCTAAGGGAGGCAGGACACAAGAGTTGGAGCCCTCTGTGTCTGTGATAAGAGAAAGCCCCAGACTAAGGCAGATCAGCTCTAAGCAGATGGTGGGAAGGCCAAGGAGTGAGTGCTCAGAATTTAATGAGTTGAATTATGGGAGAACAGTTTTTGTTGAACACAGTAGACACAGTAGAGAAGGGAAGAAAAAGGAGGGCTTCTTAAGGAAAAGCAGGACTTATGCAAGAGAACAGGCCTGGGAGATCTCTTAAGGACTGATAGATCAAGTAGGCAAATAAACAGGGAGAGAAGTGACCTCAATACCACAATTAACATGCTTGGTCTAAAAATGCATAGAAGCTTGTGCCTTGACAGAGTGCTGAGATTCTTGTCACACATGGCACATTCATAAATATTTATCCTATATTAAGTCACAAGAGCTGGATGTGGTTGTGCACAACCATAATCCCAGCAACTCAGGAGGCTGAGGCAAGAGGATAACAATTTTGAGGCCAGCCTCAGCAATTTAGCAAGGCCCTAGCAACTTAGAGACCCTACCTTAAATAAAAAGGGCCTGAGAATGTGGCTCAGTGGTAAAGTACCCCAGAATTAATCCACAGCATGCCACACACACAATTAAACCACAGGAGAAATTTCAATTTAAAAACAATAGTGGGGCTGGGGATGTGGCTCAAGTGGTAGCGCACTCGCCTAGCATGCGTGAGGCACTGGGTTCAATTCTCAGCACCACATAAAAAATAAAATAAAGATATTGTGTCCACCTAAAACTAAAAAATAGATATTAAAAAAATTAGCATACAGGTAACACTCATAGACCACACTGCTGTAAAATTTGAAGTCAAAGGCTAGAATATTAGTTGAATGAGTGGAAAGTTAAAACTTTCAATTTACAGAATCAAAAAAAGAAACTGTGCACTATTTAGAACGACACGAAAATGAGAGTTGCACATGTTAAAACCCAGAGTATACAACCAAAGCACTGTTTAGAGGAAAATGCATAGCTTTAAATTCTTACACTTGAAAACAGTGGCTAGAGGAAAGGACATTGATGGAGGCTTCCCAGTGACCAGAAGGTAGGGCATGGAGTGCTTTGGTTGGCCTGGTCTCTTCCTCCTCCATCCAGGTTTGGCTTAGACCTCGCCTCTTCTGGAAAACCTTCTCCGGTGTCCACCTTCACCATAATCCGGGTTAGGTGCCCTGCTCCCAGTCCTGGCTGTTCACCTTTGGTTTTGCTTGACTGGTGTTGACTATAACAGCTTGGTCAGCTTTATTTCTTCCTCCCTAAAATTTGAACACCAGTAAGCGGGTTGTTTTCTCTAGTTCTGTGCCCCTAGTACTTAGCATGTAGTCAGTAGGTGCTTCATGTATTAACTGTTGATGAATAAGTAACCAAATGACCTCTAAGGATCCTTTCAACTCAGATCTCTCTCTTTGAAAAGGGAAAAGAAGACCACAGTTATAGGGGTATTTGGGACAGGGGAGTGTGCTAGGATTGAAGGCAATGGGGTACATCTGCCCAAAGGAAGTGCCCTGGCCAGCACAGGTGTCCTCCTCCATCAGGGCTGGGCCTCGGCCTGCTGCAGTGACACCTCCTTCCCCATCTGATGCTGCCCATCATCTCCACTCCAGGGGCAGCCTGCATGCATGTTTCTTCCCAGGCTGCGGGGGGGGGGTGGTGGTAGGTCTTATGCCTTCCTCCTGCCTAAAGTATGCAGACAGAGGCTTCTACTCAGTCAAGCCCATGCCTACTGAGCCCCAGTAGCTACAAGGAGCATCCCAGACACCTGATGGAGCTCCTCATCCAGTGGAGAAGGCAGCTCTGTAAAATGTACACTTACACATGCACTGTGTGTGTGTACAAATATATTTTTAAAGGTATATATGTAAAGATACAAGTATACTTATGCATTTTATTATGTTTTCCCCCCAGGGCTGGGACTTGTACCCAAGGGTGCTCAAAAACTGAGGTCCACCCCCAGCCCTTTTTATTTTTATTTTGAGACAGGATCTCACTAAGTTGCTGTGTCTGGCCTCGAACTTGCTATCCTCCTGCCTCAGCCTCCCAAGCCACTGGGATTACAGGCGTGTGCCACCTCGTATGACATGGCTGAGGTTTTGAAAGCAGGGTGTCTCTATTGTACCCAGGATTTAATTTATAGAGGTGATCAAAAAACAATGCAGGGCTGGGGTTGTGGCTCAGTAATGGAGCACTTGCCTGGCACGTGTGAGGCCCTGGGTTTGATTCTCAGCACTGCAGATAAATAAATAAAGTAAAGGTCCATTGACAACTAAAAGAATATTAAAAGAAAAAAAGTTTAAAAAACAATGCAGAGAGTCTAATGCCACTGAGATATTTTTATTACTTATAGTTCCCTAGAGAAGGGGGTCCACCACACTACACAGGTGGAGGCCTCAGGGTCATCAGGAGGCAGAAATGGAAATCATGGGCCATGGTGCCACCGCATTACTTAGGTTTCTGTGGAAGAAGGAGAGCAGGGAGGGAGAACAGCTTAGCATTGCCGATTTCAAATAATGTTGGGGGGCTCGGGCCTTGGGGTGGTCTCTAGTCCCTGACCCTGATGATTTAGGGAAGAGGAAGTACTGGCTTGATGGGTGAGAGGCCTTTGAGGGGTGGTTGGGGATTTGGATTCTGGTTGTTGATTTGGGGGAGTCATCTACGACCTTAGGAGTTAGCCAGCCCTGCGAGGAGTGGCTTCTCCTCACCTAGCTAGGCCCCTAGCTGCCAAAGCACCATAAAATATAGAAAAATTTTTAAAAATCATGATTAACACACGGGGGGGGGGCTGTCTCTTAT
>NW_025999891.1:2563271-2576631 GCF_001458135.2 Marmota marmota marmota | reverse complement strand
GGGGGGGGGGGGGGGATGTTGTGCTTAGAGCTGCTGAGTGTGCAGTGGGGACTGAGCATGAGGGAAACCATCTGTGCCTCATCCCCTACAGAAAGCCAACAAAGGGCAGAGCCGGGCCATCGAGCGCCTCAAAAAGAAGATGTTTGAGAATGAGTTCTTACTGCTGCTCAACTCCCCCACAATCCCGTTTCGGATCCACAATCGGAATGGAAAGGTCAGGAAGGGTGGAGTTGGGACAGAGATAGCCCCTTTTCTTGGTCCAGGGCAGCCCACTCTCTCTCCATGGCTCCTGGGCCCCCCACTTTCCAATGAGGCTGCTGTGGTTCCAGCCCTGAACTCTCTCTCCTACTGGTGTGGAACCAGTGCCCTCTGCTGGCGACCAGTAGCACTGTCATCCCGGTCATCTGGCTTCCCAGAAAGGAGCACCACCCCCCCCCCTTCCAGCTGCCTCCTCTCAGCTCAGGGGTGTGTGGGTAAAGAGCTTGACTGGGAGCCCCAGAATCTGGGAATATGCTTGGCTTGACTATGGTCATCCCACTGAATTCTCATCTCTCTTCAGAGCTACCTGTTCTTACTATCCTCGGACTACGAGAGGTCAGAGTGGAGAGAAGCAATCCAGAAACTACAGAAGAAGGGTAAAGTCCTGTCCTGCTCTACGTTCGCATTTCCAAACATTTTCATGTCAATTAGCTCTTCTTCAGTCCTCACAGCCATCCTGTAAGATGCCAGGAGAGTTGGCACTTAATTCATGTTTCTGATCAATGGAAGCCCAAAGATTTCAAGCGATTCACTTAAGGCATACCATGAGTTGGTGATAGACCTGGGCCCAGAGCTCAGGGTTCTGCCATTCTCACTTGCTCTTGCCCTTACTCTTATACACACATACCTGAGCCTCTTCCCTTAGACTCTCCTAGGGCCTCTGACAGCACTCACAACTGGACCCATGTGAATGTCTCCAAGTCTTTACCTCCCAAGGACCAACTCCACCCCTAGAACTAAGCTGTTTGTTTTCCCATGGCAGCCCCCAAGGAAGAGCAGCAGGTCCTAGTGAACCTGTGCTAATGCTCCTTCCTCCCTTGCTTCCTCTTGCAGATCTCCAGGCCTTCGTCCTGAGCTCAGTGGAGCTCCAGGTACTCACGGGATCCTGTTTCAAGCTTAGGACTGTACACAACATTCCTGTCACCAGCAATAAAGATGGTAAGATCTGGAACCTGAGGTGGCCCAAATAGCAGGTGCAAGTCCCCAGGGCATTGCTGTGTCCTTCTGTAAGGACTATGGCTACAGATGTCTGATCTCCGGTTAACTCTGCTGGGGCGATTCTATTGCTAGGTACATAGAGATCTTAAATGGGGGTTACTCTCTATTGAACCCCCAGGCCCTCCTCAGCCCTCTCAGTTGTGAGAGAAGAATCTGGAACCCTGGGGCACTGGGATGGTGTTGGTTTCTGAGACCGTCCCATAGTGGAAGCCAAAGGCTGAAGCCCAAGGGGTAGGGGGACGATGATGGATGGAGAGGATAGTATATGAGAAATAAGCCCAGAAGTTTCCAGGGTCTGGATCTTGGAAGGCCTTAAATGCTAATCAAGGGAGTTCAGATGTCATGCAAACGGGTGGGGGTGGGGGGGTGGGGGGGACCTGGGGGAGGTTTTTGAGCAGAGACAAGTGCTCTCAAGGTTGGAAACTGGCCCAAAGCAGGTGGGTTCTGGCTGCCCATGGTTCTGGGAAAGCGTTCACTCTCTGAAAGTGGTTTTGAGGGCCAGCTTCCCTTGGTCTATTTGGATCAACTAGGGACCCCTGTGTCCCAAGCAGGGGTCAGAACTGAGCCTTCCCTCTTCCATTAGCAGAGCGACTAATCAAATTAGTTTTCCCTTTGAAAGGTTAAACTAGGAAGACAGCCATGGAGTAAGCAGGATTCGGAGGAAGGGAAAGTAGTCCTGGAGAATAGTATTAAATATCTGGCCCACGAGTGTGGGTTTGGGCTGAGCCCAGTGGGAAACAGCCTGGCACTGAGACCTGGTGCAGCTCCGGTTGGAGGAAGCAGTGGGCTTTGCAAACTCTTTAGCCAACCACCAGGTGGTGCTGTCAGACCACCTGGCTGCATCTCCCTGGGTCAGCAGCTTTTCCACCAGCCTGGGACAGAGTTGGGGGTGAGCTTCTCAACACCCCCTACCCTGGGGGCTTTTCTCTCTTGCAGATGATGAGTCTCCAGGACTCTATGGCTTCCTCCATGTCATCGTTCACTCTGCCAAGGGGTTTAAACAATCAGCTAGTAAGTGCTCCTGACTACCTGCCCTAGGAAGAAGTTGGGTGGCCACTGTTCATCTTTTACAAAAAGACCCATGGTGTGGGACTGCCCATCTGCTCTGCTCTGCTCTGTGCAGGCTGGGGTCCAGCTAGTATGCCTGGAGATGTGGGGCATTCCCCCAAACCCCAGGAACCAGCTCCTCTTGGCAGGGAGATCTCTTCTCCCCAAGTCCTCATTCCAGGTATCTGAACCCTGGAGCTGCAAACACCTGGACTTCAACCCCATCTCTGCCAGTTACAAGCCATGTGGCCTTGGGCAAGTTTCTTAACCTCTCTGACCTTCAGCTTCCTTCTCCATAAACGGGAGTCACACTTTGTTAACACTGACCTGTGAGAGTGGACTCAAAGATGACCATGTATGCATGTGCCAGCACCCATCCCTTTTCTATTATCATCCCCTAAGTCTGGAGATGAACAGAACTGTATATTTAGTAATACTAACCCTGTTTAATATTTCATAAACTATACTTGTCCAATTTATCTACTTTTTACCCAGGAATCTGTGAGTCAGACAGCTTATAGTTCTTACCCATTTACCAGGTGAGGAAACTGAGTCACAGGTCTAAAAGGACTTAATATTACACAGAATCAGAAACCCAGGGCTCCCGGCTCCTCTCCTCAGCCTGCCCCTTTCCTCTGGCAGGTGACATCTGCCCTTGTCCCTCTCCCTGCAGACCCCTTTCAGAGCTTCTGTCATCGGCCCACAAACAGCCACTCAGGCATTGCTGGGAAGCCTCCCTGAGTTCCCGGGGAGAACTGGCCTCCCCCTCTGTGTCCCCATCGGTTCAGGGCAAACTGTGTTTACAGCACCTGTCATGCTGTTTTGTCACTTCTAATTCGCCTCTCCCACTGATATCTTTGAAGGCAGGAACCAGGTCTCCTTGATCCTTGGAAACTAGGAGCTCAGAAAGGCTGAGTGACACTCTTAATTTACAGAGCACCTACTGTGTACCTGGAGGAAAGGAGAACATGGTCAGTGTGTGGACAGGGCCGTGGTGTGTTCAAAGCCTTTTATGGCCCATTATCTGTTCTGATTCTCTGGCATCCCTCTGTGGTCACTGACTCATCCCCACTTCACACACAGGGAAGCTGAGGCTCAAAGGGCTCAAGGGACTTTCCAGGGTGGCACCGGTATTATTAGGTGGTGCAGCAATATTTCTAAGCCTTCTGACACCTAAGCCCAAGCTCTCTGTTTTAGAGCATTTCCTGAAGGGGCCTCTGGAAGGGACAGATGCATTGTCCCCTCAAGGGCTTTACCACCACTACCCTTGCCCCAGCCCTGTTCCCGGGCCTCTTGGGCCTCACTTGGTGTGTCTTGTCTGCCCTTCTCCTTGCAGACCTGTACTGTACCCTGGAGGTGGATTCCTTTGGCTATTTTGTCAGTAAAGCCAAAACCAGGGTGTTCCGGGACACAACAGAGCCCAAATGGGATGAGGTAAGTGGAGGAGGCTGGTGTCCCTATAGGGATTCCTCTGTGTCACCGAGCATGCCCATCCTAATCACTGTGTTCATGACCTATCTGTTGGCAGGGAGGGGTGGCCATTGCCTGTTGGTTGGACCAGCTCTGTCTCCCTAATCCAGTCCCTCCCATCCCCTGTTCATCTGGCTTCCGATTAGGTGTCAGACACTAGGGTTTCAGCTCTGGCCCACAAACTCCACTTCATCGGTGATGTAAAGGCCTCTGGGAGCTCCAGAATGAGAGACGCTCCTCCATGTCTTGTGATATGCTCCTCCTGAGCCCCGCTCACCCTCAGCCTTGCAAAGCTGAGGCCCACACCTGCCAAGAAGCCCTGTGCCCCCCGCTTCTGAGGTTGATGACCCTCTGTCCCATCTTTCCCCAGGAGTTTGAAATCGAGCTGGAGGGTTCTCAATCCCTGAGGATCTTGTGCTATGAGAAGTGCTATGACAAGACCAAGGTCAACAAGGACAACAATGAAATCGTGGACAAGATCATGGGCAAAGGGCAGATCCAGGTGAGAGTCCAGGGCCCCAGGGCAAGGCCTGGGGAGCTGCCAGGCATTGTGGTGCCCATTGAGAAGGCGTCTTCTGGTCTTGTCTTCTTGATTAAGGTGCTTGGCCTTTTGTGACTTTAGTTCAAACCTGGTTTGAAAAAATTCCCCAAGGTGGTGGTTCATGCTTCCTAGAGACGGCTTCTTACTGAGCATCCAGGTACCTGTGGGGCTACAGCAGACTCATTCATACTTCTGCAGATGGAACTGAGGAATGACAGTTTTCACACTCCAGTTTCAGTCTGTTGGTGGCTTTTTCCAAAACACGATATTGAGAAGGATTCTGAGGTTGCGTCATGAGCATGGGGGGCGGGAGAGTGCTCTGTGTGATGAGCAATTCTGCCATAGATGCTGGATAGGAATGAGGCACATTTCCCGAGCACTTGTTATTCTACCAGAAGGGCTTGGATCCTACTGGTTCCTGGGGCTGGTCTCTGACTTGTTGCTAGAGTTGCTGGACTGTCTTCAACTGAGTTTTGGGAGTCACCAACTTAGGAAAGATACTTTGAGTTTCAGTAGAGGCAAATCCTCAATCAGACTGTTTCTCTTTTTTGGTCCTGGAGATTGAACCCAGGGGCACTTAATCACAGAGCCAGATCCCCAGCCCTTTTTATTTTGAGACAGAGTCTCGCTGAGTTGCTTAGGGCCTCACTAAGTGGCTAAGGCTGGTCTCCAACTGGCAGTCTTCGTGTCTTAGCCTCCTGAGTTGCTGGGATTATAGGTGTGCACCACCACACCTGGCTCTGCTCTGTTTCTTTTTTTTTTTTTTTTTTAATTTTTTATTGTTGGTTGTTTCTGCTCTGTTTCTTGATGCCGTGAAAATGTATATAAGGAGAAAGTCCTTGCTTGCACCTTGCATGTCTAGAACATTTTTTCAGCTTTGAAGATGGCTGCTATCTACTTATCTGTCAGGAGAACTAGGCTTGGGGAAAGATAACACTCAGTGTGGATCTTTCCACACTCCTGTCTGGCACCTTGTGTGACCTCATGATTAGGATACAAGTGGGAATCGATTCTGTGACTATGAAATCAAGGGAAATGATAACTGGTACATAGGGAGGCCTGAGCATTGGGTACTCCTGGTCTCTTAACAATTGCCCCCATGTGACGGGGTATAGGTTGTGATAGGGTGAGGCTTTTTTGCAGAAAGTGTTTGTTCTCTGATGCATGTCGAAGCTGAAATTTGGTATCTGATCCTCAACTGGGTATTCTTGGTGGCACTAGGACCTGTGTGGGTCTCCCACTCCCCCACTCCTGTCTCAGGGGGATGGCACTATTTAGTAGAGGCCTAGCCATCTGCCTTATGCCACCCATGTTCCTAAGCACGTCCCTTCCTGATGTTATGGGACCTACACCCTGCTCCTCAGCACCGTCGCCAGGGAGACAGCGCTTGCTAGGCAACCAGAAGCTAGTCTTTCATTATTCGGGAATTAGGGATAAAGCGAGAAAGCTCTCTAAATCTAGTCCCCAGAAACTACTCTGCAGGGATAAGCAGTGGGAGCCCCATCTCCACATCCCTGGGCTGGGCCAGAGGGACAGGCGGGGAAGGAGTTCTAGGCTGGGCTGTCCAGCCTCCAGGGGATACCCATCCAAGAGACATGAGCAGCCTCCATCAGTGCTGTGGAATGGAAGAGTAGAAAGGGTGTCCAGGGCTGTCAGCTCAGTGGGTACCGTGACCCACGACCTCTCTAGAGCTCAGAGTCCAGAGCACGGAGGTGGTAATCTCCCATCTGGACTTCAGCCTGCCACCGTCCCTCCCTCCCGCTCAGCTCACAGGCCCAGGAGAAGCACACCATAAATCATTGCTTCTTGGAGACAGGAGCAGATGGAGGCAGTGGGGGAGGGGGAAGCAGCCAGGTTATGTTTGGCAGAGCAGAAAGCACAGTCTGCTAAGGAAAATGTTTCTGTGTTTAAGCTTCGAGGAATGCTAAATGCCTGGGAGTTGATATTAAAAGAAACATAAACCTTCCTGCTGCCAGCTGACCTGAGCGGACAGTTCAGAGCCAGCGGACTTTGAAATCCCTTTGTGCTCCGCTCCCCCTAACTCCCAACACAGCCCTTTGGCCCCAGCCACAGAGCCATCTCACCCCTTATGATTCAGGGAAGGAGGTACCTCCCTGAGGTGTGCCATAGCCCATAAAGTCCAGCCCTGTGAATGCCCTCAGAGCCAACAAGGATGTTGGGCTGGATGGATAGTCTGCAACAAGCTGTTCCCACATGGCCAAGCCCCACAGAGCCACAGAACAACCTGTTCCCACAGCTCATCCCACCTCTATTCCTGCCTGGTGTCCAAGAAAGGAACTGGCACCGTCCCTGGAGCACAGGCCTGCTCCCCTTCGGCAGGTATTGAGGATGGAGCTGGAGGCAGCCTCGTGGTACAGCCAGGGATACTGCAGGAAAGGCGGGGAGAAGAGGCCCACTTCTATGGCTTCCCTTCTTTCTAGGCCCCTTCCCACTCAGCCCAGCCAGAGAAATTCCACTGTCTGAGCTCCAGGCATTTGCTCCTATGATAAGTGGCCCTCTCTGGCTTTGCTTGATGTGGCAGTGGGTCATAGAATCCAGAGTGGGAGGCAGGGGTGGGCAGTGTTTAGTGACAGATAAATGGCAGTTCTAATCACCAACATGTGTGTTTGGCATTTGTGCTCTTGAAAGCCTGTTTCCAAATGTTGTCTCATGTGGTCTTTGCAATAACTCCGCAAGGAAACCGACCTTTCTGTCCTCCCCATTTCACAGATAAAGACACTAAGGCACCGAAGTTAAGAATCTTAGCCAAGGCATCTCTGCTTATGTATACAGGGAAGGCCATGTTCTCTCCTCTGTGCCGTCTTCTTGCCTCAGGTCTTCATCAAGAAACCTAACGCTGGGTGCACTGGCACACACCTGTAATCCCATCTACTGGGGAACGTGAGGCAGGAGGATCTCTTGAGCCCACCAGTTTGAGACTAGCCTAGGCAATATAGGAGACCCTGCCTCAAAAATAAATAAATATATAGAAAGAGAAAAGGAGGAGGAAGGAAATTTCCCAGCCTACTTAAAGGGCCCTGACATGGCTAGTGGTAGAACCGCCAGAGTGTTCTGCCCCAGGATCCTTTTTTATGGCATAAGGAGAGCTCAGTCTGCCTTTGCCTGGATTATTGTCCCGTCTGGACTGGGAACATTTCTGCCTTGTGCACCTGAAGTTAGAATGAATAGGAAAGAGCAAGGGGAGGAGGATTTATCGTGCACCTGCAGTGGGCCTCAGGGTGCAGGTCCTGGCCTTGAGGAATCCACTCTGTATACATCAACTGGAGATCTAGCGATGCCAACAGCAATGATCCCATCTGCACTTACAAAGAGCCCCACCCTGTGCTCAGTGCTCGCTCTCTGATCTCAGGGCATCTTCATAGTACCTGTGGGTCGGGAATGTCAGCATGATGATGAAGATGAGAAATGCGAGGCAGCATGGAAGGTTGAAGCAACCTGTCCCAAGGTCACTTGCGTGGCTGGGGTAGGAGGGCCAGGACTTGAACCTGGGGAGCCTCCAGCTCCAGAGTCCCTCACAAGGTGCTCCCAGCCTCCCACTGCTCCCATTAAGTCATAGATGGGAACTCAGGCCCCAGGAATTCAAAGAGGGAAAGGTCATCGTGGGCTGGAGGTAGGGAGGCTTTGAGGCAGAGGTGGGACAAAAGGGATTTCAGAAAACCGGATCTTTTGATTCCAAAGGCAGTGTTTATATCATAAAGAAAATCGCAATCATAGTAAAGCAACTCGAAATGTAGTCACAAACCATCCCACTCCTGCTCCTCTGGAACACCCATTTTATTTGTAACTTTTCCCTTCCTTGGATATATACATTTTTATATAGTTTTAATCACAGTGTGTAATTTTTTTCCTATTTTGTGGAATATTATCATAAACCCTCTTATTTCTAGGGTACTATCAATCATTTTATAAAATGGCCTGCACAGTAACTGCCGTCTTTAGACTGTGTTCTTCTAGCAAGGTGGGCAGGCTCTGGAGTGGTAGAAGGGGTGGAGAGGTCGGGAATGTGCAGGGAGCAGCCTAGGAAACTGAAGAGCCCAGCTGGCTCTAAGCAGGGAGGTTGTGAGCTTTGCAAGAAGGAGGGGAGGTGAAGGAATGAATACAGAAGATCTGAAGGGTTTGAGACCGGCAGGAATCTAGTCCTGTCTTTTAGAGAGAAGGAAAGCAAGACAAGAAAGGGTGAGTGACATGGCCAGTCACATCTCGCTAGTGGTTGAGCGAGGGTTCCAAACTCAGGGAACGCACCCCGACTCCCACCCAAAGCTGGTCATGCTTGGAAATGATCCTAGATGGGATAGAGAAGGATTTGGGTGTCAGCCTGTGACTCTCAGGGGTCTGTCCTTTGTCACTGCAGATTTAGTGAGAGGTCCCACCAGCTTAGTCCCTTTCTCCTCTTCGGGCTCAGGAGATCTCCTTTTCTTTCCAGACCCAAGGTTTCCATTACCTGTGGATTCTCAGTCCAGGTTGCCCCACTGTTCACCCTCTCCTTGCTGCCCCACCCCCAGCCCGGTCTGGCAGGGTTACAACTCATCCAGGACTCCCCCCAGCCCCCGCTGCCTGCTTTGGCTTCCTGCTCCCAGGGGACTCCTGAATGTTTATCCTAGTCTATTTCCAACCAAGCTGCCCCAGGCTCCAGATGTGCTGTCCCCAACTGGGACCAGCCTGCTGACTGATTAGCATATTCCCAGGGTCCAACCCCTCTTAGCTGGCTAGGCCAGAGAGGAGAGCTTTCCCTCAGGGGCCCCACAGCTCAGTTCCTACCCCTGACCTCAGACTGGAGAAGAGTCTGTGAGACCCAGGAGCTGCCTAAGCCAGGGGAGCACTTTTGCGCCTTTGCCCACTCACCCCCACCCTCTTATTCCCTGCCTCCACCAGGAGCCTGAGGTCTGCCCCACGTCGCCTGGCTCCCCTGTGTGGAGCTACTCTTTCCCATAGCTAGCCTGTCCTGACAGCCCTTCTTGAGCATAGGCGTGCTCAAGACCCTGGAGTGGGAAAGGACAGCATTCCAGGCCAAGAAGGACGTGCCGCTGTCCTGTCCTGGGTGGTAACTTACCCTCACCCCTGATTGCCAAGTTCCAGCTGATGGGCTGCCTCCCCGCTCTGTTCCCTTCCCTCCCGGAGCTTGGAGCCTGTGCCTTAAGGTTAATAGGCAGGCCAGGGACGATTTCTTTGACATTCTTAACCAGGCCACTTGGAAGCTTGTGAGAAATCGGAGCTATTATAAACCATACTTGGGAGGAGGTCATGAAGGCTACACCCCTGGCCTCCAGGACTAGGGATGTCTATGGAGCCCAGTTGGCAAATCTGACCATATCTAGACCCTCTAACTTTTTATTCTTTTTTTTTTTTTTTTAATTGTGGTAAAATATACACAACATAAAATTTACCATTTTCATAGTTTTCAGGTGTACAGCCCAATGGCATTAAGTCCGTTCACATTGTGGGATGATCTTCATCAGTATTCCTCTCCGGACCTCTTTATCTTCCTCACTGGATTCTGTGCCCGTTGAATAAATAACTCCTTAGTTCTTCATTACGTTATTATTAAATAATAACATCTTAGACCTTCATGGTTTTAGATAAGAAAAAAAAAAAAAAGCTTATCTCTGGGATGAAGATTTCCTAGCCTCCTCTCCAGACCCAGGTCTCCCTCCCCCATACACTGTTCATCACCCGCTGGCCATAATAAAACAGCAGGGCCCCATGGCCCCAAGGCACAACTGATCACTAGGAACCTTGTAATGTCAGCATCCTCTGGCCTTCTCTCCCCTAGGAAGGCATCCCTGGCTCCTTGACCCTTCTTTCCCAGGGCCTCTTGTCCAGTGGCCAGTGATTTATATATATTGTTATGGAAGTGCAGTGACCCTGATGCTGTGGGAAGAGCAATCCAAACTGAAGGTCAGTGTCTCTTGAGCTCTTGAAGCCTCAGTTTCCTTATCTATTAAATGGGATAATTATTCCCATTCTTCACCACCACATTATTCTTTTTTTTTTTTTTGGTACCAAGGATTGAACCCAGGGGCACTTAACAACTGAGCCACATCCCCAGCCCTTTTTTATATTTTTAATGGAGAGACAGGGTCTTGCTGAGTTGTTTAGGGCCTTACTGAGTTGCTGAGGCTGCTTTGAACTCATGATCCTCCTGCCTCAGCCTCCCGAGCCACTGGGATTATAGGCATGCGTCACTGCACCCAGCTACCACCACATTATACTGAGGCTCAAAGAATATAATGAACCTGAACGAGATTGATAGAGCTGTGACATGCATCTCCAGCCTTTCACTGGTTTATTCATGTCACTTATGGTTTATTGAGCGCCCTCTAAATGACAGGCACAGTGCTGTGAATCCAAAGAATGGACAGGATTCCACCATCTAATAAAGAAACCATGAGAGAATTTTTATTATTCAGCCAGCACTGAAGGGCCTTGAGGACAGATCAGGGGCTTCAAGTTTTGCTTACTCCATTCATTAGTTGGGGGAACAGGTTGAGTTGCTTTACCTCTCTGAGCCTCAGTTTCCTCTAATGTGAGAGTCCTGAAGCCCTTGCTATGGGGCCTGGCACAGAGTCAGTACTTGTTTAATGGCAAAGTCCCTTTGCCCTAAGCTAGCAGGTTCAGGTCCCCTGCCCCCCAACCTTCCTTCAGACAGTGTGGGTACAGCTTGTTAAACGGCCCCCTTCCTAAGTTTGTCAGCAGTCTGTGGCCCCTGTGTTGGGACCTCTGACTGAGAGGCCATCCTTTTTCTTATACTGATGGAGTCAGACCCAGCTTTGATGGGACCACCTCAGAGTGACTGGGGAAGTCAAGCCTGGGGTCCCCACTGCCTGCGGTGCCTAGGGCAGAGAAGCTCTGGGCTTGTCCTAGACATGTCTCGCCTAGGCTTGGCGGGGTCAGGCCCAGAGTGCAGTGTGAGCGAGGAGCCCTGGAACAAGGGTCCTTTGTCAGCCCGCAGAGAGCTGCTTCTGGTTTTAATTACTCTGCAGAGCTGGAGGGAGCTCTGGGAGAACATGGGTCAGGAGCCTGCTGGGGCAGAAGTCGAGGGCTCCCCCACCCCAGCTCCCTCCTTCTGGCCCCCCGAGGGGTCTATTGTCCCGGATTCACTCTGCCTGAGGGTCATGATGGCCAGCTCTATTGCCCTGATAGCCTGGCCTCTGGAATGTTGACCTAAATGACCAGGAGTCCCTCTTTGGACAAATAACAGGCCCATTAATGTGGGTTCCTGGCACCTTGTCCCATTTGTCCTTTAGACCTTTGTTTCTGGGTCACACTGACCACTGCTGGGCCCAGTGTCCTGAGGGACACCTTATTTGACAGGAGTGGGGCTGCCTTGAAAATATCTTGGCTGGTGGACCTTTCCCTTTCGTTCCACCACTGTAGTCCCCCCAAACCCCTATCCTGGCATACCTTACAACCCCAGACAGCTCCAGGCCCTGGAATTCAGCCTCTCCCCTGGGAGATGGAGTCCCTCCCTCCCTGCACTGGTCCAGACATGCATGGCAGGTGCTGTGTCTCCCTCTAATTTGTGCTTCTCCTTCTCTGGTGCCTGCTATTCTCAGAGCCAGCCCAGGTGGGATGCTTCCCTTTGACCCCATTACCACCACCTTGCCAGTCCTGGAGGGTACATGGGGACAGAGAGACTGAATACCAGGCCTGATTCTACTCCTTGCATCAGACACCACTCCTCCCAGGGCCTGGGGACTGGACCTATTGTCCTTCATGGGGCCACCCACCCCAGCTGATGCAGATCCAATTTTTTTTTTTCCCCCAGCCTAGTGCCCCACCTGCTGTCCCTCTTTCAGGCTGGTCTAGAAGCTTTGGGGATACTTGGAAAGTGGGCAAAAGAAAGCTTATCCTCTGCCAAAAAAAAGCCAGGATGAGGACACTGAGAGAGTGACCACCCCACTCTCCAAATGCTGTTCTAAATGCCTAATGTGAACCCCTGGCCCAGCTGCCTCTGTTACCCAGGTGTTCCTGATTTGGGGAGCCTGGGCTCTGCCAGTGATTGCTGGAGACTGGAAACATTCAATAGGAAGCAGATGGAGGCTCAGATCTCCTTCCCTCTCCCCACTTGGGAATGCCTCCTTGGCAGGCCGGCTTGGTGCCCACCCCCGCAGGCCCACCTCTGAGGGATGTGTGACAAGCTAAGAATCCGATGCATAGAGTACCTTGCAAACTGATTCTCTCAGACCCTGGGAATACCTAGCCTCTCTCCAAACCCTAAGATGGGTACTCTCAGCTGTGGGGTGGGGACTCCCTGACCCAGAGGCAGAGGACCCAGGTTTGAGGCCAGCTGGCTGGTCTCAGGTGCCCTCCAGTGCAAGTCCTCTGCAGCCTGGGTGGGTTTCAGACAGGCCCATGGAGGTAAAACTAAAGGCGGACAAGGCACTTGGTAAGCAGGTCACTTCCCTGCAGACAGGCTGCTTCCTCCTCCCGGGAATCTCAAAAACTGATTCCTAGGATGGTCCCACTTTTGATTCTTTTCCAAAAGCATTGAGAAAATACTTAGCAGAAGAGTGGCCAGAAATGCGCTGAGTTAGGGCTGAGGCCACCTGTGGATGCCAGTATGGGGTCCCCCTAGGGTGGGCTCTGCTGGCCTTCCTCAAGCCTGCAGTACCTCCAGAACCTAAGCAGTCCCACACAGCCAGCCTGGCCTTCACCTTGGTCCCGAGAGGTATGAGCCATGTGGCACTGGGGGAGCCTGCACCCTGTGGTCTGGGACAGGGGCTGGCACAGCCTGCTTACACCCTCAGAGGCAAGAGCTGAGCTGCACTGGCTTCAGGGCACACCCCAGAGTGACCCAGAAAACACTAGCCTGATGGACTAGATGAGATAAGTGTTATGCCATTGAGAGGCCACTGAGGGACACCGACATCAACACTTCAGAAGTCCACAGTTTTCCCAAAGTGGGGAAAGAAGTGGAGATAAGAAATGGTTTCTGGATCCAGAACTCTGACCCGGAAGTTTCCTTAAAAAGCCCCTAATCTTCCCTACCTCCACACCCCCACATCCTGAGGGACAATGAGGGCG
>NW_025999891.1:2512765-2563255 GCF_001458135.2 Marmota marmota marmota | reverse complement strand
GGGTGGGAGGGGGCCCTGTGGTCAAGAGAAACAGCAGTTCCCACGAGAAACTCTGGCGCTGGTGGGTCCACTTGAAGAACTTGAGGTCCAAGTCCGAGATGCCCAAAAGGAGAATCCAAGGCTTCAGGTTCTGTCTGCAGAGTTTGGGAACCTCAGGAGGAGCTTAAGAGCCCCAAGACAGGCGAGGGTTAGAGGACAAGGGAGTGGGAACGGTAGGTCCCACACCCCGCTTCAGCCAGGGCCTCTACTCTCCACTTCAGCTTCTGTTTGGGGAGATAAAAGAGACTTTGGTATATAATTTTATGTGAGCAAAAAGGGTAGAGGGGGGCTGGGGCTGGGGCTCAGTGGTAGAGTGCTCACTTAGCACATGAGAGGCACTGGGTTCCATCCTCAGCACCACATAGAAATAAAGATATTGTGTCCACCTAAAACTAAAAAATAAACATTGGGGGACAAAAAGGGTAGAGAGGATCCTCAGCCAAAAAAATAAGAAATTTATTGAATACGATTTAGCCCAAGCTCCTGATTTAACCAAAAAAAGAGAAATTCATTGAATATGATTTAGCCCAAGCTCAGAGAAAGCGGCTGCCGAGTCCATGGTAATCAGGCAGCACTGGGCCCAGGTTCCTGAGCTGCCTGGAGCTTTCTTCTGGTCGCTTTACACTTGTGGTTGGGTGAAAGGGAGCTGCTCAATAATGCATGGGGACAAGGGAGCAGCGAGGCTCCTCAGTCCTGCCCTGTGACCCACTTTCAGACTGAATCCTTTCTGTCATGTGTGGCCTGGGAGACCCATGTATCCAGAGCATAGTGCCCACTGGCTGTGTTGGGAGACCCTGGCCATACCTCCTCCTTTCCTTGAGGGGGAGCAGGCAAGTGGCCTATGGGGTCTGGACATGCTCCCGGCTGTGATTCTTGTGACTTGTGTCCTGAAGTCAGAAAAGAATAGATGGACACTGGGGGAGGAGTGGACTCTGCCTACTCTCTCCCTGGGTGGGTTTAGATAAGCAATATTTTCCCAAAGGCTTAAGTGGATTTTCCACCCTGTTCTGTGACCAAATGTGCCATGAGAAAGACTGGGGATTGCCAGGGGTGTGCCCAGGACAGTCCTTCCTCAGCATACAAGCTCTTGGGCTGGTTTAGCCTCTTCTTTCTACCTAGGACCACCATGCCCCTGGGGGTCACCAGCCAGAGGTGGTTGCATGGGAAGCAGCACATACCTCTGGAAAGGTGGTATGATGGCAGTTCACCTTGGGCAGGTTTGGTGTGGGCTGGGGAGCAAGTAACTGGCCATCCTGGCTGCCTCCTTTCCTTATGCTGTGCACATCTTAAACCTGGAGCCCACCTTGGAGCCTGCTGTCCAGCCCCACCCTGGGTGTCTATCTATAGCCACCAATAGACACTTTTTTTTTGTAACTGGGATTGAACCCAGGGGTCTTAACCACTGAGCCACATCTCCAACACTTTTTAAAAAATCTTTTATATAGAGACAGGGTCTCGCTAATTTGCTGAGGCCAGCTTTGAACTTGCACTCCTACTGCCTCAGACTCCTGAGCTGCTGGGATTACAGGTGTGTGCCACCGTGCCCAGCCAATAGCCATTTATTGACAGAGTTGGGGTTCCAGAGCTCAGATTGCTGCAAACTCATGCACAGCTGTTTAGCAGGCAAGGACCAGACTCCTGGGGAGCTCTGGGGCCTTGGACATGGACTGCCTGAAAGAGGCCCAATTACTGTCAAGTGATCTCCTTAGAGGAGAAGGTTAGTGGGGACAGCCAGGGGTGCATTTGGCTGAGTTAGAATGTGAGCTGTACCAAGGCCCCCTACTAGCATGTGGTGGGGATCCAGTTGGTGACGAATGAGTGAATGGGTACTTGGGTGGAACTACAGCTCTGCCATTGGCTGCTTGGTGACTTTTGAATAAGGGGTTCCCATCCCTGGACCTCACACAAGCCTTGAACATAGCAGATATTCAGATGGGTAGACATATGAACGGGTCTCAGTTTCCCATTCTGGGACAACCTCTGTCCTTGGACCTCTGGGTTTTGGTTAGGGTGTGTAGAGAACCTGGTGAGAGCACAGGGGGGCGCAGGGGCTACAGAGCCATTCTTGTTGGGAGGGTGAGCCCATCCCTGCTTCCCCACAGTTTTCGCTGTGATTTGCTGTCCTCCACTGGGTTCCGCGGCCTCTCCATGGACCACGGTCTCTCTGGGCTCCTGTGCACTGTCCTGCCTGGTTCTCACGAAGCCTAGACTCCTGTGTCTGTCCTCGGGCCAGGAACCACTCCCTGGCTTCCTCCCTATACCCCACGGCCTTGGCCCACCTCACCTTCCACAGGTATCATGCCTCCCAGCTCTGTTCCTTTGGGCCTACCCCATGCCATGCCCTTCTGGGCTGAGGGAGTGTTCTGGGCAACCACACCACACTCTCCAGTTCTTCATCATCAGCCCAGTGCCAGGCTCCTCTGGGAAGCCCAACTCTTACACCGTGTGACTCTCAGGGTGGCCTCTTAGGGCTCCCCCTTCCCCGTCTTGCTCCTGAGCAGTTCCTATGAGGGGACAGCTGTAGCCGTGGTCTAGGTTGCTGCCCCTTTCCTAGCTTAGTCATTTGAGCTAAAGAACGGGAACAAGGAATCAGGGTTCTGGTCTGGACTTGGGGGGAGATGAAAAGGGGGAAAGGAGGTCATTCTAGAGAAGTAGCAGCCACATCCCAAGGTTCTGGAGCAGAATCCTCCTCCTTGTGTTCACAGGCTGGAGGATTTGCCTAGAAACTATACCCACCCCCAGCTGTCACCAAGGCAGCACTGTGGCAGTCCCTACCTCTCCCGCCCACATGTCTCGGGCTACATATTATTCCCTGTTGACCTTTTTCCCCCTCAGTGATGCCTCTGCTGATCACTTTAACCTGATTTTACTTCAATCACAGCTGTGCTGGGTGGCGGGTCCCCTCCCTGCATATAGCCTGGGGTCCTACTTCTCCCTAGAAACAGCCCCTCATTCCTCTGGCAGAGAGCCTGGGAAGGGGATGAGGGAGGATGGGACAGTCCACCAGGAATGTTTTTAATTCCAAAGGCAGTGACATCTGTTTGTGGGGGCCTTACCGCCCAGGCTCTGTTTATCCAGACAGGGGGCCCTTGCGTGTCCTCAGAGGCGGATTCTGCCAGCTGCGGCAAGATGGAAGGGATGGACACAGGCAGGAGGGGATATGGTCACTTCCTGGGTGGCCAGAATAACCTGAGCGCGTCCCAGCTAGCAGAGATGGGGAAGGGTCTGTGATGGGCAGCAGAGACTAGAATTCAGATTGCCGCTTTTGAGGAACTTGTTAGGGACACTTGTCTTGCCCAACTCCTCCTCCGCTCTGGTCCTAGGCCACTGATTCCAGGAAGGAATGAGTCAGGCTTGGGGAAGAGAAGGCAAATCTGTACTGACCCCAAAGGAAGGTCCAAGTCCACAGGGAGGAAGGGAAAGATGAGCATCTCCAGGGAAGAGCCTCTCAACTCAGCTACCCATCTGCTAAGGCACTTTTGTCACCATGGAGACCAGTTGGCCATTGATCATCCAATCAGAGTTTGCTTTACCCAGACAAGTGTTGAGCCTGGGGTTTCTAAGACAGACAAGTAAAGGGCTTTGGGAACAGGATTTATCCTGCCGGCCCCCCTTCTCCCACACACCCAGTGGTGGGGAGCAGCACATCATTTCCCCAGACTGTACCCTGTGGCATGTGACCCAGCTAGAGGGAAGAGAACCTCAGCCAGTGAGGGCCTAGTTCTGAAGTCAAGCAGCCAGTGTAAAGTGCTGATGATACCTGCATCAGGTGACAGGGTGAGCAGTCACAATGGCATCTTTCCAACCAGTTATACAACCAGACATTGCACATTTGCTGAAAGAGTGCAGAGTAAAGCTGGGGCATTTCCCCTGCCTCAGAGAGCCAGCTCCATCTCCTCCCCAAAGCTGTCCCCAATTCCCTCTGGCTAGAAAGGTTCTCTTCTTTCTCTTGACTTTCATAGCACTTTATCTGCACGGTCCTGAGGCATGATTCTGGGTTTCTTGAGGGAAGAGATCAGGCCTAGTCTGTCTGGGTGTAACACATAGTAGGTGCACAGCTGGTAGATAATGAATGCACAAAAGCCTTTCTGCCTCCTTTTCTCAGGCTGGCAGCTTTGTCAAATGCTGGCTTTTGTCTTATCTCTGATTCTTTCAGCCAGGACCTCAGTTACTGCCTCTTGATAAAGACATGGCACTGAAGGAATGAGCAAAGCCTTCTGGAGGAAATAGGTTTGGTGGCAGTTGTGGTGAGGGAGCTACCTTGTCCCTCATGGGACTGGAGAAAGATTGTTCAGAAGTGGCACCCAAGTACCCTGGAAGAGACAGGCAAGGGATGTGTCAGGAAAGAGGGACTCAGGCTTCAGCTGGACAGGGGACACAGGTGCATTCCGGCCTTTTGCCTTTGTTGGTCTTGTCACCTCCCTCTCAGCATGCTGGCTGGTGTGGCTTACTTAGCCCATCTTTAGTTACAGTGGCCTTGGGTGGCTTTGACTGTCTGCATCTTTGGCAGCCCAGCCCCGCCTGCACTGTGCAGAAGGTGGTGGCATGTGGAGCCCTGAGAGAGATGGGACAGGGCCCAGGGACACCCTGCAGGGACACCCAGAGCCCAAGGCCCCACCTCCACCAGTGATACAGGACCCAATCCTGCCCTACTGAGATCTCATTCCTGCAGGGTGAGGAGGCAGAGACTCTAGAGGTAGCCTGACCTCTTTTCATATATTAGCCCATCCTGGCCTTGGGCAAGCTAATCTTTGGTTTCCTCAAATGTAAAATGGGGTACTTCATAAAGTTTGGGAAAGCTTGAATTAGTTTGTGTAGAGAGTGTGGTGCTGATAAAAGGGCCGCTCTAATTATGACCACTTAGTTCCCTGCTCACTCTGCCATGAAGCTACCTCTTTCTCAGAAGGCTTCAAGAAGATGGGTGTGGTAGGGCAGGCCTATAATCCTAGCAGCTTGGGAGGCTGAGGCAAGAGGATCACAAGTTCAAAGCCAGCTTCAGAAACTCAGACCCTCATCAACTTAGTAAGAACCTCCTGTCTAAATTAAAAGGGTTGGGGATATAGCATAGTTGTAAAGTGCCCCTGGATTTAATCTCCAGTAACACCCACCCACCTCCAACCCCGCGCAAAAAAAAAAAAAAAGCATTTTAAGGACTCAGATGTAAAACCCTAAGAACTAAGAACTATTGGGGGGTGAGACCTCTCCACACACAAAGGCATTTGGATGCCAAGGACTGGTCTCTTTGTCCCAACTGTAGTCTACCAAGCAATGACAAGACCCAGCTCTTTTTCCTGAATCCAAAGAACTTGCAGAGACAGTGGTTGTGAAGAGCAGGGCCTTAGCTGCAGCTGCATGGCCTCAGGCAAAAACTTTACCTCCCTGAGCCCCAGTCAGGAACACCAAGTTCACATAAATGTAGTTGGCTATTTGAAAGCCCTGCATGGGACCTGCCTCATGGTTGGCACTGTGCAGATACTAGTTTGCTTCTTCCACATGCCTAGCTCCACAGTGGCAGGATGTCCCAGATGCCTGGGTTGTGACTACCCTAGCCATCTGGGGTTCATGCTTTTCTCTTGTATATAAGGATCATACTCTAACTTGCATGATAAGAAATGATTCACTTCTCACTCTTCAGTTAGAATATTCACTAATTTAAGAGTCAAAAACAAGATTTTACTCCCTGTCTCCTGAGGTGCTCAGCATACATATGTGACTGATTGCCCCTCTGCCATTGGGTGTCCTTTGCAAAAAAAGTCTTTTGGTGAGATGTGCAAGGCCATGGCTTGAAACACCTCCTGCTGGACACCTATGACCAGAGTCACCTTGGCTTTTGCCCATGTTCCTCCAGAGGGCCCACAGTGGCTTGATTACCACTAAGGCTGCTAAACCCCAGAGGGTTGCCCCACTAAGGATCCTTTTTATTCTTTTCTTTTTTCCCCCAGTGCTGGGGAGTGAACCCAGGGGTGCTCTACAACTGAGCTACATCCTTATCCCCCCGCCCTTTTTTTTTGAGGGTCTTGCTATTTGCTAAGGCTAGTCTTATGATCCTCCTGAGTTGCTGAGATTACAGTTGTGCACCACCATACCGGCTTCCTCTTTATTCTTCACATTTCTCAGGAGAGAATGTTTGGGAGTGCTGGCCCCTAAGTATCTGGCTAGTCACCTAAGTGGCATTGATAGCAGTTCCTTGGGGGCAGGAGTTGGGGGTAGAGGAAGTAGAACTCCAAGTCAGTGTGGACCCTTTTAGGGGAGGAGGATGGTTCTTTATGGCCAAAATGCAGCTCTTGCTGGAATCCTGGCTCCTGCAAGCCCCCCCTGGCTTGGCCTCAAGACTCCCTGATACCCCAGGCCCCTGGAGCAGCCTGGTGGTGAAGGAGTTAACGGAGGGATTTAGCCGGGAAGGGACTGGCT
Source organism: Marmota marmota marmota (assembly GCF_001458135.2). Classification (NCBI taxonomy): domain Eukaryota; kingdom Metazoa; phylum Chordata; class Mammalia; order Rodentia; family Sciuridae; genus Marmota; species Marmota marmota. The sequence continues at coordinate 2,556,805 of NW_025999891.1, read as the reverse complement.
TGTGTTTAGCTGCTTGTCAAACTTTATTTAGCAGGGTCGGTGAGGAGCAGCGCCAGATTGTCAAGAGTTAAAGCCCGGAGGCTGGGTGTTTTTGGAGGGGCAGCTCCAGCGACTCCTTTGAGTCACTTCCTTCGGTGCGGCGGGGGCACTCTGCGCTCTGCCTGCGTCCGGCGGTGGCGCACGCACTCAGCATCCCGCGGGCCGATCCGCAGGCAGAGGGGAGAGGAGCTGCGGAGAGGCGCTGGGCACCACCGCTCAGCCAGACGGCTGCTCTCAGCGCGCTGCGGGCTGCAGTCTCTAGGGAGGTGGGGAGGGGAAAGTGGGAGGACGCGGAGGGAGGAGAAAGCCGAGCCCCGCAACGCGCGGCGCGCGCTGGCGGCTGCTCCACTCACAGTCCCGGACTGAGCGCTCCACACAGCAACCTCTCCAACGCCGCCGGCTCCTCTCCGCATCCCTGCGCGGAGCTGGCCTGGCAGGCCAGCCGCCGGCATGACCGACGTCCTGCCTCAGCCCGACTGCAGCCTGAAGGCAGTGTGCGAACCCCTGGAGCGCTGCTGCCTTGATCAGCTGGAGGAGCCCGGGAGCAAGCGGGGCCCCAATACTGGCGCCCGGCTCTGGGGCCGAGTACGCAGCAAGCTGCTTCGCCACAAGGTGCTAGCCTGGGACTAAAGGGGTCAGAAGGGGTTGGGCTAGAGGGGCTGGGGGCTGCTAGGGGCACTCTCTGCCTGAACTAAGGAGTCCCAGAACAGAGGCTGGGGTATGCGTATGGGTCTGCTCTAAGCATCTTGAACTTGATGATGAATGCTTGTTACTGTCCCCACCCTAGCCCTAGCTGCCTTCTCTGCAATTGTCCCTGTCTCTGAAAAAGGGACCGTCTCCTATGCAAGTAGACTCTGCCTGCCTGCTTTCTGAGTCTATTCTAGCAGACCAGGCAGGAGGTTTTTGGGTCTCATTGCCCCACTCAACCAGCACAGGCCTGATCTCCCTCACCCCACTTCCTGTGGACATTGCTGGCTGCCTCTTTGCTGAGGAGCACCTCAATACTACCCCCCATGTGAGGTTTCTTTGTGCAAGTTGTGGGGATCATTCCTGTCAGGGAGGAAGGGGGCGGGGGTTGGGGAGGTAGCGATGTGCTGAGTCTGGGGTCTGAAGGCTGCTGCCTCAGGGACCACCCAGATGACTGCTGGCCAGGTGCCAGTTGGGCACCAGGCGACTCAATCAGCGTGCCAGGGGGTTCCTGACCCAGCAGGCAGCTCAGACCAAGCTGTGCCAGGGCACACTGCTGGCCCTTCCTGCAGCCCCAGACCTGAGTTGGGATTAAAGTCTGAGATAGAAGCTGACTGTCCTGCAGCTGGGCAGGCTGCCTTGAGGCTGGCTTTGGGCCCTGGCATCAGGCATCCAAGGAAGAGCCAGACCCAGCGCTTAACACAAAGTAAGCGCTTGATAACGCTGCAGACTGAATCAACTGCCTAAGACATTGCAGGATGCCAGTCCTGGCTGGTGAGAGCCATGTTCCTTCTTCAAGGTAGTGACAAGGGAGGCCATGGCCAGTTGTGATGGAGACTTGAAAGCCCTCCTGTAGCTCAGAGGAGTATCCTCTGCACAAGTTCTTCTAGCCAGCATAGAGGCTCCTGGCACCTGCCAAGAGGAAGTACTCCTGGGCCTGTTGGCTTCTTGTTTAGCTTCATCTGCCAGTGGGGCATACTTGACCCCTTAGAGGTGACATCAGTTCTGGAAAGTGCTGGGCAGGGCAGCAACTTGAGCTGCCCTGCTTTGGCCCCTGTGTCACCTTCAGCCTCCCTAGGGACCAGGCTAGCAGAGCCCCGCTGGCCCTGGCTGTTACCAGAGCCCCTCTATGCTGAGGCAGCTGTCTGTGCCCGGCAGAATGGAGCCACCCCCTCCCTGTCTCCTCTCCCCAGCCCTTGCTGAAGCCAGCGGACACCAGCTCAAAGCTCAACATCTATTCCCAAACCTCAAAGTTGGCAAGAAACTGTCCCAGCAGGCTCCTGACCCAGGGCCAGCCAAACAGAGCCCTTCGGTTTACCTGCCTCTTGGGAAGGTGCCAGGCAGAGAGGGTTAAATTGTTAAACTCTAATGCCCGGACTTTTTTTTTTACTTTGATGTATGGCTGGCAAAACTGAGGAGCCACTCCAAGAACTCTAGCTGGGTTTGTCTCCGGTGATGTCTGACAGTTCCATATCTGATGGTGACTTCTGGCAATCGTGGCGGGCCAGTCAGGCACTGTGTTGCTGAGCTGGTTGGCGTCAGTGCAACTGCAGGGTGGCTCTGGCGCTGGGATGCACTGTGTAGCGGGTGATTCAGTCCCCTAGCACATGCTGAGTGACAAAGTGTGTCAGTGTCAGGGACACTGCGGTGACAGAGGGACATCTGTCCTCCTGTGTCTGCCTCGCTCTGCATGGGCTGGTAGGTGCACAGGCGGCAGTGGGGCCCACTGTATGCTTCTCTCCTTTGCCAGCTGCGTTAACCTATTTCTCTCATTGCAGCAGGCTCACCGCCAGAACAGGGGGTGGGACGAGGCAGTACTTTAGGTGGGGTGGGGGAAGGGTGCCAGGTCCTGCCCAGCCTGGCAGGAGGAGCCGCCTCATTAACTCATTAAGTGTGCCCTAAGGATTCAATGTTGTGGATGCCAAAACACCTGTGGCCTTCCTGCTCCCATTTAACCAACATGTCATTAAAGTCTGGAAGAGGGGCTCTGACTCATCTGGGGTCCCTATGCTGGAATGAAGAGTCTGTTCCAATGGAAAGGTCTCCATATTAAAACGGAGCCATTGAAATAGTATGGGGCCTCTGGTGGCTGTGGGAGGGGAATCAGGGACCACTCACAAGCTTCCCTGGGACCCCAGGGAGGCAGGGTTAGGATAGGGCTGCTCTTGTCCCCAAGGAGCATTCTGGGGCTGAGGCCTCATTCCAGCCCCTGACTTGGCAGTTAGTGTGTTGTGCAAGCGTTCAGCAGAGGAGACACGTGGCATTTGGGTTTGTGGGTTCTGCCAGCGCTCTCAGTATTGAACTTGAATTTCTACTTTCCTTTTCTTTTTTTTTTTTCTTTCTTTCTTCTTCTTCTTCTTCTTCTTTTTTTTTTGCTTTAAATCACATGCAAGTAGACCAGGCTCTGTGCCTTGCCTTTCCTTCCATCCTGCCTGCTTCTAGATTCTTAGATTGAGCTTCAGAGGGGAAGGGGCTGAAAGAGGAATCCCATTCCCAACTCTGTAACATCCAAAGGTTTTAATGGGGTCACTTGTGGGAACCATAGAGAAGCTAAGAGGGCCCAAAGTGAGGCCAGGCCAGAAGCATTTGTGGGGAAATCAACACCTTACTGTCTCCCTGCAACCACGACAAAGATCCTTCTGGCCCAGACCCGGCCAGATACTGGCTGAAGGTGGGGTCTCAGATTGAATTGGCAGGATCCAGGGGAGTGGAAGAGAATTAAGAACAGCTTCTGGTGACTTTCCCTCTGTTTCAAGTGGTTGCCATGTGGGCCTGAGAATTCCCTGCTTCCAAAGACTTTCTCTTAGGAAGTGAGGGACTGGTATTGCTACATCCACCTGTTCTGTTAAGTTCTATTACCCAGGGAAACACAGGGGGAGCCCCTTTGGGCTATTTGTCTAACTTTAAGGCTCAGGTGGTCATAAAAGAGAGTCCCTTTCTTCGTGAGCTTGATTGTCGTCATAGAACAGCTCCCAGCCCCTTCCAGAGTGGGTCATTTAAGTTGACAATTGTTTTTATTTTTATTTGTTTGGTACCCAGGATTGAACCCAGGGGTGCTTAACCACTGAGCCACATCCCCAGTCCTTTTTGTTTTGTTTTGTTTTATTTAGAGACAGAGTCTCATTAGGGCCTTTCTAAGTTGCTGAGGTTGGATTTGAACTCGCGATCCTCCTGCCTCAACCTCCCAAGTAGCTGGCTGGGATTACAGGCATGCACCACTGCACCCAGCTTGATGGTTATTCTTGATTGCACCAGGTTTGCAAATGACATGCAACTCCCTAAAGGTTCACTTAGCCATTTACTGGCTGTTCCTACCATTGAGGATACAAGGGTGCTTGGGTGCAAGATGCAGATGTGTCTTAGGCTCATCTACCCATCATCCAGCTCTGGGCATCAAAAACAAAATTATGAGACCTTTTGTAATAGAAATCCGTCCTGGCCTCAGCTGCCCACCACTCTGCTTTGCCACCCTTCTTATTTGCCAGGGGGAAAGAACCTGCATCCTCTGTCTTCACCATTCACAGGCCCGCCCTCATTCTTACAGTGATCCTTCAGCTGTAGACAAGGGACTAGAGACCACTGCCAGCCTGCTTCCTCCCAGGCCCTTTTTTGGGCCAGCATCTTGGCCAGACTGACAGGTAGGAAGTGGGGTTAGTGTTACCTGCTCATTCCCACAGCCACTATGCTTCCTTGCCACCCCCCCAGAATAGGGGACCTGACTCCTGGGGCCACATGGGCAGTCTCCCAACCCCAGTGCTCCCCTCTCTCCACCATGTTGGCTCCCCAGAGGCCTTTTTGACTTACAGAGCAGGAGTCTTTGACTGATAATTTGATGAAGATTCAAACTCACCCAGATGCAGAGGCACCCTATGTGCCATTTCAGAGAACTTGAAGGCAGGAGTCCTCCCTCTAAGTGAACTCGTCAAGGCACTTGCTGTTTCTTGGCACCTGGGGAGGTTGGATGGGCACTTGCCCTCCCCAGCGTCTCTGCATCCCACACACAGCTTGGCCAGTTAGCCCTACTGGGCTTGGTGCCCCGTCTTTTAGATGGCCCTAGACCAGGGAGAGCTGAGCCTGCCAACCAAAGTGGTTCCTGAAAGGCCCAGAGTTGTAGTAGTGTCCAGAGACGGTGAGGCCCCAGGCCTAGGAGGACAGACATTTTGAAAAGAGCCCAGAAACTTCTGCAGGTGCTGGTTTGGGGATGTTGCCAGGTGCTGGTGAAGGGTCACTGATCTAGAAAGACTGAGCTCTCTGCTAAGTGGCCTTGCCAGCTGCCCACATTACTGGGAGCTGGTCAGCAGGCTACTTTGGCTTCCTTTCCCCTGTCATATGCTGGAGGTAGAAAGCATGCTTGAGTTTTGACAGCTGCCTGGCACCTTTGAGGAACAGCCCCCTGTTCCTGGGACATGCCTACCTAGTACCTGGTGGTGGTGGGGGACTGGTATTGGTTCTGGATTCCAGTGAGGCCTGTTGTTCTTGACCCTCCAGGATGGACCCTGTAGAGGTGGGAAGGGGCATGGGGGCTGCTCTTAGGCTTCTTCTGCAGAAAGGCCTGTGGTGGGGAAGTTCTGTGATCCCCAGAGAGATTTTCTCTAGCTCTGCTTAGACAGGAACTTGCTCTTGAGCCAGAGGCTGGAATTATTTCTATCCTGGACAGGGACCCTAACCAGGGCTGGTGCCTCAGATGAACCCAGCCAGCACGGTGACATCTACAGTGTCCCTTTTCATCAGGTGCCTGAATGTCTCAGCCGTGCCCTGGGTGGCTCTCTGGCTGCAGCACTGCAGCCCTTGGGCTCATGTGACACAGGGTGCTAGAGAAGGAAAGGCCTTGGGCTGGTAGGAATCAAGAGGCTTCATTTTTCCAGTCCTGTGTTTGTTGTTTTAACTTGCTCTGTGACCTTGGACAAATCTCTTCACCTCTCTGGTTCTCTGGCATCAGTACAGATGGAGGGAGCTAAACAGGATGATCTCCTAGAATCCAGTTCATATGATGGTCTTGGCCATGACTCAGGATTCCTATTCCTAAGCCTTAAACCCTCAATGTGCTGGGGGAGTCTGGGTGGTGAGAGGTTACAGGGCTGCCCCTGGGCCAAGGCCAAGTCATTCGCAGCAATGTGGGGCATCTTGACCCCTGTCCTCAGGAGCTCTGGCCTGGAACGGCTTTGCTGTCTCTGTCCCCCACATCCCAGCATATGCATTTGTCCACAAATGTTGATGGAGCACCTTCCATGTGCTGAGCACAAGGGACACAGAGGGGCCGGCAGGTGAAGCGCTGCCCTCGTGACACTCTGACAGCAGAGGTCGGCATGTGAGCTCAGGAGGCTGGAAATGAAATCAGGCGTGGTGGCACATGCCTGTCCTCCCAGCTACTTGGGAAGCTGAAGCAGGGGGATTGCAAGTTCGAAGCCAGCCTGGGCAACTTTCTAGACCCTGTCTCCAAAAAAATAAATAAATAAACAAAATCATTCAGTAGTAGAGCACCCTTGGGTTCAATCCCCAGTACCACAAAAAGAAGAAAAAAGCAAGGGAGGGTAGGAGCAGTGGTCATGGATTAGATAATAAAGGGACGGAGGCCTCGCTTGAGGAGGTCATTTTTTAACTATGATTTAAATAATAAGAAGGATTTGTCCAAGAGAGATCTAGGGACCATGCATTCTGGGCAAAGGAACCAACAAGGGAAAAGCCCTGAGTCGGTGTGTTCAGAGGCAGGCAGAGGCCACCACGTGGGGAGTAGAGGATGACGCTGGATGAGGGGGCAGTGGCCAGATTGCCTAGGGCCTTGCAGGCCACAAGGAGTTTGCCTTTTAATTGGAGTGCAGTGTGAAGCTGCAGGAGTGTTTCTTTTTTTTTAAATATTTATTTATTTATTTATTTTTAGTTTTCGGCAAACACAACATCTTTGTTTGTATGTGGTGCTGAGGATCGAACCCGGGCCGCACGCATGCCAGGCGAGCGCGCTACCGCTTGAGCCACATCCCCAGCCAATGCAGGAGTGTTTCGATGCAGTTTAGTGATGATGGTGCATTTTCAACACCGAGTACCAGTTGCCATTCCCAGCCCTCGATGCCCTGCAAGGTGTTAGGATTATCCACACCATGTGATGTATGAGGAAGCTGAGGCTCAAAGGATGATCCAGATGAGGTCCCATGAGTGGCTTAGCAGAGAAGCTGGTGTTCATACCCAGGAGCCTGACCTGAGCACAGGCTCTTACCCACAGTGCCACCTGCCTTCCAGGGCCTCCAAGGAGGAAGCCCGGAGCCCGTCCTGACCCTGCAGCTATGTCTCCGTTGTCCAGTTGTATGGGTGGTCACAGGGCCAGTGGAGGTCAGGGTGACATGCCCTAGATTGGAGGACTTCTGGAGGTGCCAGGTTCCCGTCCATCAACGTCAGGGTGTGTGGTACGCGCCTGGCGTGCTGTGCACAGCAGTGGACATGCCATTTACTGTCGATGACGGGTGGCGAATTCGAGACTCTGCAGATGTGAGGCCTGAGGAAAGAGTCCACACTGAGCCACGTCAGCGGTGGAAATGCTGTTTCCCCCATGTTCACTGGCAGCAGGCTCTGTGCCCGGAAAGTGCTCCTGGCCTGGGGGAGGGGGGAGAATGAAGTCAGTTTCAGAGAAGGGTTTTATAGTTTTTACCAAACCTCTGCAAGACCAGAGAGAGGCCTCTTAGCCCATCATGGTCTTCCCATAAGTAACTAGCATGAAATTTCCTTATCAGGACTTCAGAAAGCCTCTTGCCTGGACTGAGACCTCTAAGGTAGCCTTTTTCCTGTGGGGACTGGCTGCTGAGGGCTGTCTCTGTGCTGCTTTGTCCTGACCCCTTTCTTTATTCCCAAGTGACCACCATCCCTGCTCTTGCTACCCTGGTGCCACCAGCATGGCCCTGGGCTTCTTTGCTTTTGGTTTGTAGTCTTTTGCTTTGGGGTGAAGTCTTCAGGCTGCCTGGGGTAGGGAAGGCTGAGGTGTATGGGCCAGCTCAGGGGAAGAGGTGCCTAAATGCAGGGACCTCCATAAGCAGCCCAGGTTTTCAAGGTCAGCTGTGCCTGGCCCAGGGACCAACAGTGTGGCATGCAGAGGGCAGGCTGAGCCATGGGAATGGGAACATTGGGGAAGGTAGGTTGCCTCCGGTGCTAAGAGGCTAACCTGGCTTCAATAAAAGCCGCATTCAGAGCTGCTAAACCCCTTCCATATGTGGGCCTCAGGGAACTTCAAAGTTCTTGAGAGGGGGGAAGGGAGGCGAAAAGGCCTCCTCCGGGTGCCTTGGAATACAGTCAGCCAAGCCCCTTGGTGCTGGCCTGGGAGGAGGTGGGCAGACTTTGGCTTCAGGACAGCCTAGCCAGCCCTGCTGTAACTGTCCCTGCACGGCGAAGACCAGAGAGGCAAAATTGGCTTGGGCACATGGCAGGAGTTGCCCAGTCACTGGGAAGATGAGGTGATAATTTTCTGAGCCTGACCCTGGCCTTTTCTGACCCACTTGCTGAGCTGGAGCCCTGAATAGAAGCCCTGGCAGCCTCTCCCTCCCCACACAGCCTCTCCCTGGGTCTCTCAGAGCAGCCACGTTGACGGAATCCTCCAGTGCCCTCCTCCAGGGAGGCGAGGCAGGCTCTTGGCAGCTCCCCGTTCCCCATTGCCGCCCTGCCACGGCTCTCACGCCTGTGGTATGTCCCAATAACAGGCTGGTTTGGTGTCTCAAGGGGACCCAGCCCTAAGCATGTGACCACACTTGGGAGAGGGCAGGGGAAAACCAGCCCAGGACCGCCACTGTGGTCCTGGTGTGGGAGCCACAGGAAATGTACCCACATCAGACGTGATGCCTGGATCAGGGCCCTGCCTCCATGACCTGATGCTCGGCCTGTGGCAGGGATCCCAAAAACACATCCAGTCGGTTCTGCCTTCCATTTGGCGCCCTGATCAGCAGTCGATTTGATTGAGGTCCCTCTTGAGTTATTTTCTAATGTTCCTGCCCTGCCTCTTAGGGTGACAACTTCAGTCTACTGGATTTACTGCCCTTGTTAAAAAACACTTCATTTTTACTAACCTCTAAAACCAACTTGGGGCTTCTGGGGGGGGGGGTCTGCCTCCCAGGACAGAGCTAGGATGGCAGGCCTCAGGCTCAGGGGGCCAAGGGCAGAGAAGAGCAAGAGCCAAGGGAAGTGTGGGAGCAGGCCCGAGGGGTGGGAGGTTAGGGGTTATGCCAGGAGGCCAAGCTCCTCAGGGCCTCTGGTCCCTGCTGTGGCAGTGATGGGGACAGGGTACTTTAAGGGAAGGGGCTCAGCCTTCAGAGGTGGGGCCTCTGCTTGCTAAAGGCGGCTCAGTGCCTCCCCACCCCCAGCCCTAGAGAACATGATTGTTTATCCTTAGCTGCCCACAGATGGGGCCATCACAGGCTCCTTATAGAAGATTAAAGGGCCTCATGTAAGGACCTTGCAGGAAGGGGAGGCAGCAGAAATCACCCCCAGAAGACCTTGGGCAAGCTGTGTGGTTGAGGGAGTGTGGCGTGATGGACCGTGCAGCCCGGCAGTCAGACTCAGGTCTGAGCGTGGCTCTGTCATCTGCCAGGAGGCAGGAATGGAGACCTCCAGTGGTAAGAGTGGCCCCAAATGCCAAGCAATGGGAGGTGGCCATGAACAGGTGAGGCAAGGACAGTGATGGAGTTCCCTGCCTGGGACTGGGAGGAAGGGCTGAACTGGGGAGCCCCTAGGACGTTACTGAAACAGCTCTGGAGGAATCTCATGTCCAGAGTCTCGGGTCCTCCTGCCCCTACTGTAAATCTGCTTTGGTGCTTCTTGTTCTAAATGGAGGGCCAGTTTGGTCTAAAAAGCGGAGGCAGCCTTTCCCGACTCCTGCAATATTCCAGCAGAGGCCTGGGATCTTTTGCAGGGTTCCTGGTGCTCTCCCAGACACCAGTCCTAAAGGTCAGCTGTTTTTCTCTTTGGGATGGGTCAGAATGTGTGGCCAGGATTCAACCATGGCTAAAGGCAAAGACTAAAAGAACATGACTGGGTTGCCGTTAATAACTTTCTCCAAGGTATTTTGTGGCCCATTTCTGTCTCCTGCCTGTGCCCACCCTAGGGGAACACACTGCATATGATTACCTGTGGTGTGAAGAGGGGCCTTGGTGGGTCTCCCCCAGCCTGACTCTTTGCAACCCCCATCTGTCTCTTTCAAGTGATCTGTTGTCCCCCAGGTATTTGCTCCCCAGGGCCCATGGATGGCCCCTGTCTAGTGGGATTAGGGGGTGAACACTCAGGTGTTCCCCTTCACTGATATCCCAGGGGCTGGCTTCTCCACCCCAAGCACTAATCTAATCAGGAAATAGCAGAGTCCACATTTCCCAGGGGTTATAAATAGTCACAGCGATTCAGGCAGCATCATTTTGCTGGAAAATGTGCCATGTCCCTCTCCGCTCCCCACCCTCCCTTCTCTGTATTTAAATGACATCCTGAAATAGACTTGGTCTCTGAAGGCTGCTGGCCTCCTGGGAGTCTGAGCATCATTGTCAGGGCACTGAGGGGCTGGACAGGCCTTCCTGGGCAGGTACCAGGACCACACCTGCAGCAGGGATCAGGAAGATGGCAGTGGTGGGGACTCACAGCAAACCAGAAAGGGACGCCTTACTCAGGGCTGGCTTCAGAAAGGCTGAGGTATGTGAAATCACAGCAAATGGAGGAGGCAGGCTCTTCATGAGGCAGAGAAGAACCAGGATTCCAGCAGCCTGGGGTTCTCTGGGAGGGCTTTCTGGAAGAGAGAGGCTAGAGTCAGGCCTTAGCGTCAGGAGTTGCTTTTCCTACCTCACATGCTGTCCCAAAACAGAACCACCTGATGGGGAGGGGAGAAATGGGAGTTTGTGCTTGAGGCAACCTGCCAGGCACCAGACCCTGTGCCAGGAGGCCTCATGTCTCCTTTCTGAATAAATTCAGGTGATGGCAGGTGCCATTGTTGCCTGCAGGCCCAGGTGCCTGGTTAAATACAGTGCTCATTATCTTGCAGCTTTATCAGAAAGAGCAGGTCAGGAAGAACTGATTTTGTATCCCAGTTCTCATTCCCTAGCTAATCAGTCCTCGAAGCCTCAGTGTCCTCATCTGTAAAATGGGAAAACAGCTATGAAGGCTTAAACCTCACAGGTTTGTTATGACAGTGAACTGAGATGCTGTGTGTCAAGGGTTTGTTCTAGTGCCAGACTTACGGAAAATTCATCAGATGTAGGCATAGATACCCCCCCACCCCCGAGGAATTTGAGGTTCAAGGAGGTTCAGTGACCTGCTCAGATGCACACAATGGAATAGAAGACCCAGGTCAGCCTGAAACTCCATCCTGCCCTTCCCCTGCTGTGTCCAGATGCTACTCTGGGACTTAGGCAGGGACCACTGGCTCAGTTCATAGCAGCTGCCAGGAAATGCCAGGTCACTTGAAACCAGAGCAAGAGAATGGCTTGAGGTGAATCCAGCCAGGTGGAATTGGCTGAGGGGTATGCTGCTACCCGAAGAGACTTGCCTTCCAAAGGGCTGGACGCAGACCGGGGCTGTAGCTCACTGGTAGAGCACCTGCTGGGTTTGGTCCCCAACACTGCAAAATAAAGGAGGGAGGCTGGTCAGTTCAGAATGTGTCTCCCAAAGGACACATCTGCCCCAGTCATCTGAGATCCCTCTACTCCCTGTGGTCACTGCTGGGGGACAGAGCTGGGGGCAGACTTGGACCCTATGTTGAAGAACCAGCAGTCTGGATGGGAGGAAGGAACTGCAAGAAGCAACCTGTGCTTCAGGTCCGGGCAGGATTTGGGGGACAAAAGAAGTTAAGCGGGGAGGCAGGTTTCAGGAGAGTGATGTCAAAATCGGGCTTCTGATGGGACCCACTCAGGCCCCTGGCCTCGAGCCTTCTGGACCAGAGAGCCTGGGCAGCCGCAGGCTGGCTGCTTCACACTACCTTTGTGTTTGAGGAGGTCCTGGGGCCTGGGCTTCCCCCCACACTCCTTTCTCCATTTCCCGTTTTCAATTTCATCCCTCCTCTGGTCAGAGAACTGACTGTTAAGGATGGGACCTGGACCACAGCTGGCCCAGACACAAGGCTTAGGGCCAGCTGGGTGCAGCCCCCTGACCCCCATAGGAGGTTTGGGTGCCCCCTGTCCCCAGCCAGTATGTGGGAGACAGAAGGTAAAAAAGGACTTGACTGACCCAGGTCCAGTTTCCCTCTGTGAGGGTGGTGGCCCGTCGGAGCAGTGGTTCGTCTCTGGGGTATGCAGTGATGTCCCAATGGCTGGCTGAGCAGGGAAAGCTCAAAGGTAATCAGCTGCAGGTCCTCAACGCCCACCTGAGAATGGGCACCTCTCCCCTCTGTAGATGGAAGGCCTGAAGATCAGGCTCCTGTGATGACTTGACCCAGACCCTGGAGGTGACAATAGAGGGGCCACAGAAACGTCAGAGTAGGTGTTGAGAAAACTAAAGACTCCAATGGCTGGTTACAAAGCCTTCTAGCCAGGTGTTGTCTAGTTCTTTGCCTTCCACTGCACTGACAAGGGCCTGATTATCGGCTGAGAGGTCATTTAAGATGTTTGAGCCAGACACAATGGTGCACGCCTGTAATCCCAGTGACTCGGGAGGCTGAAGCAGGAGGATCACAAGTTCCAGGCCAGCCTTAGCAACTTACCAAGGCCCTAAGCAACTTAGTGAGAACCTATCTCAAAATAAAATTAAAAAGTAAGGGGCTGGGGATGTAATTCAGTGGTAAAGTGCCCCAGGCTCAATTCCTCAGTACCAAAAAAAAAAAGTTTGGGCTAGGGCTTTACCTTAGTGGCAAAAAACTTGCTCAGCGTGTGTGAGGCACTAGGTCCGATCCTCAGCACCACATAAAAATAAAAAAATAAAATAAAGGCATTATGTTCATCTATACCTATAAAAAATTTTTTTTAAAGTTTGATCAAAGATATATGGGTAATTTAAGGTAAATGACATGTAAAGAGATTAAAGACTTGCTTAACACTGCTGTAATATAACCCTATTTAGCCTCCTCTAGTGACAATGTTTATCATTTACATCCTTTAAAATAAAGACAAAAAAAAAATGTGAACAGAGTCGGTGCTAACCCCCATTTTACTCTAGCAAAAAATAATATCTGTAGAGATCTGTGCCCCAACGTAGGAGAGGTGTCCTGTCTATCTCATTCAGAGATAAAAGTCCACCATAGTGTTAACCTGGCTGCTTGGTACTTATTAAAATGTGGGATGTGTTGGTTTATTTTTATTAGTGTGCACTGCTCATCATGGTAATAACAGGTCCAGAATATGTTTTATGTATTCAGAGCCTTGTGGTCTCGGGAAATTTTTCATTTCAATGTATAGGTATATTTTGGGAGCAAATGATAATATGGCAATGAGTAAAAGGTTTGAAAATATTAAAATATAAACTAGGAGGAACCCTTTAAGGAGAAATGGAACAGTGATTCTGCAAGGGAACAAAGAGCTTGCTCATGTGTTTTTAAGTGGAGGATGGTGGGTATCAGATCGTTACAGTAATTAGATTCTACTGTATACATTTAAAGCATGATGTAATGGTTTTATTTTAAGCTGTCAATATTTACATTATTCTGGAAATCACATTCTTTGCAGCAATTTGAACTTGCCTTAGAAATGTTGAGATGACTTAAAAATGTGCTCCAGAGCACATTGTTTTTCAAAATTATTTTGTGGGTGCACAAACCACTGAGTTTGAAGGCCACTGAATTAGAGGAAGGGAGTTCTGAACAGTCCCAGTGTGGGATATCGGTGACCCTTTCCTGGCACTTACTCCTGCCTGGAGCTCCAGCCCAGGTCTGGGAACTTCCCTATAGAGAGTTCGCCTGTTTGGGAGCCAATCCCTTAACCTGTTATCTCATCGCAACAGTCCAGTGAGGCAGGTTCTGGTACTGGCTGCCCCATACAGACGAAGCTTAGCAAGGTAAAAACTTGCCCAGGCTCCACTATAGCAAGCTACGGAGCAGGGATTCAAACCCATTTGGTGTTCCGATATGCACGGGCCAAGGTCTAGATCTTCTCTGACGACTCCAGCTCAAATGGCTGAGGAAGTTATTTACTTCTTGTGACCTTCAGTTGCTGCATCTGTGAAATGGACTGATAAAATCCATTTCCCAGCATGGTGACCAGGAGTCAGTGTGATGTGATGGGCAAAAGTGACTAATAGAGGATCCTCACCTCCATGGGGTCCGGAGGTCCTTCAACAGCCATAGCTGGGAGGGGCATGAGGGCTGGAGCCACCTGAAGTTTGAAGGTTGATTTCAAGATTTCAAGATGAGCATTAAGGTGGTATTATTATTATTATTATTATTATTATTATTATTATTATTATTATTATTATTATTATTGGAATTGAACACAGGGATGCTCTACCACTAAGTCACATAGCAGACATTTTTATTTTTTTATTCTGAGACGGGATCATGCTGAGTTGCTGAGGCTAAACCTCCTGCCTCAACCTCCTGAGTTGCTGGAATTCAGGTGTACACTACCATGCCTGGCAAGCATCAAGGTTCCGCTTTCCTAACCATTGCTGGCTGGTGAGCAGTTGCCACCTAGCAGGAAGAGTACTGACTTGGTTTCTGAGCTGTCCCCACTCCCTCCCTCACAGCCCCTCTCTTTTTCTCTCTGCAGTTGGATCCACAAACTGTAGAAACCAAGAACTGGCACACAGATGTGATTGAGATGAATGGGGTGAGTTCCTGGGGATAGGAAGTGTCTGGCGCCCCCTCCCCTAGCCCAGCTGGGGCTCTCCCCTCTGCCCATGCCTTTCCCCACTCCTACCTGGGGGTGGGTGGAGATGGAGCCCTGGGAGGTAGGGCTGCTGCACTCCTGGGGGGGGGGGACCCCTTTGTTTTGGAGGCAGTCCATGGACACTTATGCCCTCGGGAGACTAATGCCTGCCCTGACTCATCCCCCAACCAGATCAAAGTGGAATTCTCCATGAAATTCACCAGCCGGGACATGAGCCTGAAGAGGACCCCATCCAAAAAGCAGACCGGCGTCTTTGGGGTGAAGATCAGTGTGGTGACTAAGTAGGTGCTGCTTTGGAGTCCAAGTGCTGGGACTAGCACTCGGGTCCCTACCAGCCCTGGCCTCCCAGCCCCCCTGCCTATGCCAGCACTTAATCAATCACCCCCAGGTCAACAGTCACAGACGGCTTGTTTGGAAGCCAAAAGTGGCCTGCAGAGGTGTGTTCTCTGGGTGACACAATACTTTAGAAATAAGTGAGCCAGCACGGAAACACTGGAGGATCTCATGGGGAAAATACCAGACTGTTGATGACTGCAGGCCACCCTTGAGCTTGGAGGCCGGGAGCAGCTGCCGCTCAGGAAAGGGCTGTGTGCCTCAGGTCATACTGTTCCACTGTGCCACTCATCTTCAGGCCCTGAACCACCTCTTTGTGTAGACTACTTTTTCTTCCAGGTCTAGGAATTGAACCCGGGGCCTTAGGCATTCTAGGCAAGCACTCTGCAACTGAGCTGTACCCCCACCCCCACCCCCCACCATAAGCATTTGAATCTCAGGGAACATTCTTTCTTAGGGTCTTTGGGCATCTCCCAGAACTTTCTTTCACCTGTGCCCTTGCTCAAGAGGCAGGCCTTGGTGGGCTGTGTAGGGTGGGGTGGCACGGCCTCTTCCTTAACCCTTTCCTTCCCTCCAGCCCTTATCCTAGCGGCCAAGGTATGCTGGGGCGGGTGGGACGGTGCAGTTGGCACTGGGAGGCTCCCTCCATCCTCCCTTTGCATCCTCTGCCCGCAGGCGGGAGCGCTCCAAGGTGCCCTACATCGTGCGGCAGTGTGTGGAAGAGGTGGAGAAGAGGGGCATCGAGGAGGTTGGCATCTACCGGATATCAGGAGTGGCCACGGACATCCAGGCACTGAAAGCTGTCTTTGATGCCAGTGAGTCTGGGAGGCCCAGCTGGTACGGTGGGTAGGAAGGTTCACTGGACCAGGAGGCCTTCTGCATGGAGGGGTCTGGATCTGATGGCAGGGCAGCCTTGGCCTGTGACGTGCACACAGTCCACCATGGCACAGCGCAGGCTGTCTCTGAGTCCTTGTGGCCAGCCTGCTTCTGCTTTTTCTCATGTAATCTGCATTTTCTCAGTCTCAAATCCACTGCTACAGATAAGAACATGGACAGATCTCAGAGAAGCCAAGTCACTTGCTCAGGGTTACCGGCCTGTAGGTTTCCTGCCTGGGTTTAAACTCAGAGTTTTGTACTCCAGACTCTGTTCCTGGCTTCTGTGCTTGTTGCCTAGTGCCTAGAGGGCTGCAGGGAGATCACAGAGCCATGGCCTGAGCTGGCCTCCCTCATGTCTCCAGGCCCTGGTGTCCTGTGGGACAGTTCTGCCTCTGCATGAGCCCCTTGGTGTGGTATGGGTGGGGTTTGGCCCTCTGGTTTCCCTATTCAGCTGGGTCAGGCTACAGTTGCGTCACCATACCCAGCGGTCAAGAAGCCTAAACTGGACCAGCAGCCATGAGTCCAGGTGGAGAGGGGCCCATGGGGGAAGCCTGGGGTAGAAGATAGGACCCAGGTCAGGAACGTTCTGGCACATGGCTCCCCTGTACAACCTAGAAGCTGAGATTTTGTCAGAACATGATTTTAGGTGTGAAAAATGAAGTGCCTTCCACAGAAGAGATCAGTCGGGGGGAGATTCCAGTTGGGAAGGAGGCTGCCTGCCACATGGTATGATTGTGGCTCTAGGACTCTGGATGATAAGTTATTCTCCCTCCCCTCCTTTCCTGGGAAGCCATGGCAGACAGAACCTAGCCTGTCTCTCTGTCTCCCCCACCCCAGTCAACAGAGCTTGCTCACAGATCCTGTGGGTACTACCTATGTCCTACCTTTCTGGGGGAAGTCAGAGGCAGAGAAGTGGGTGGTGGTCTGCCTTGGGACAGTCCCTGTGGGGCTGGAAAGGGCTAAAGGCTGGATGTGGGGGAGAGGGATGACTTGGAGGCCAGTCCCTGACCTTTCCCCCTCCCCTATAGATAACAAGGACATCCTGTTAATGCTGAGTGACATGGACATCAATGCCATTGCTGGCACCCTCAAGCTGTATTTCCGGGAACTGCCTGAGCCTCTCCTCACAGACCGACTTTACCCAGCCTTTATGGAAGGCATCGGTGAGGCTCCTGGGTCTTGAGGCTGGACTGGGCTGAGCTGGGCCTTCCTGACCAGTGAAGTAAAGAGCAAAGGACTGTGGCCTCCCTTGCTCGTTGGCCTGTCCATTGCACCAGCTGGCTATACGGCTGCTGGGCCTGGTGCAGAGGCTGGGGCCTCTCTGGCCTGCCTCTCTTCCCTCACGTCCCCATGGGCAGCCCTCCATTTGTCCTCTTTGCACACTGACCTGCTTGCTTGGAACCAGAGATATCTAGGGAAGACTTCCCTGAGGTGAGCAGTCAGAAGCCAGCAACCCGGAGCCAAGGAAGAGGCTGGTATGAGCCAGAAGGCACTGGGGACAGCTTGTGCTGTGTTTTCCAGGGCTGCTCTCTCCTCGCCTCTGCTGAGGGCAGGGCTCTTGCCTCCACCTGCTTGGGCCAGATCCAGGCTTGGTGCATCCTTCCTGTTTTTCCTTCTCCTGGGGCAGGCAGGGTGTTGGCCCCTGGGGGGTGAGGACCCCTGGGGGAGAGGTGGTTAATAGAACATCCCCACCCCCGGCAGAACTGCCACCATTGGCTTGAACCTAGCATATAGACTGGGAGTGGAGTGGCACTGGGGACAAAGATCTGTGTAGGAGGGATGGAAAGGGACTGCTCTCACCAGCCTGCCTTCTGGCCTAGTCACCAGTCATGGGAGGGCCTCCTGGAGGAACCTGCTGCTAACAGACCACCCAGATGCCAGGCCTCCCCTATGGGATCTACTCCCCTGAACACCAGCAGCCTGGATTTGTCCGGGTCTCACAGCCTGGTGGCCACAGGAGCTCTGGCAAGGGGTTCTCTAGGAACCAAGCCCTGCTCTAGCCCCTCTTTCCCCACAGCCCTGTCAGACCCTGCCGCCAAGGAGAACTGCATGATGCACCTGCTCCGCTCCCTGCCCGACCCCAACCTCATCACCTTCCTCTTCCTGCTGGAACACTTGAAAAGGTAATGAGACCGGTCTTCGAAGCGGAGGGCCAGAGACCCAAGGCAGCCCCACATGTCCCGCTAGGGGACCCCATCTTCTCAGCACCTCCTAGTGGGTACTGGCTTCTATTAGGCCACCCACAACAGTGCAAGAGTTTGCTTTTCAACTTCCTGCACACACAGCTTGTTTTGGGAAATATGTGGGTCCTAACAAAGGCCTCAGGCACTGGCCATGAAGTGCTCAGAATGGTAAGACTAGAGCTGTGGGCTGTCGGAGAACTTTACAATTAATGGGCCTCAACCTGTCAGTTAGTTTTAGCATTTTTAAGTGAATAGAAAGGGCAGCATCAGGGTACACTGCAGCAGGAAGTGTAAGTGCATTTTGTTCAGTTACTATAGACGTGTGTATACTGGGTTGCATCATAAAATGTGTTTGTTTTTTTGAGTCGGTTGAGTTTGAAACCCACTGGTCTCCACTGATGCCTCATTTAATAGACAGGGAAAGCGATTCCCCAAGCCCACAGGGACTTGCTTAGGTTAGCTACAGATCTGTGCCTAGCACCTACATTTTCCTAAACTAAGTCCCTTCTCAACTTCCCTGGTTAGGGCAAACCAAGCTGGTGCTGCCTCAGGGTTCAGAATTAGAAGTTAGCCATAAAGTGTCCTTGAATCACCTGAATTACTTTTGAGCCCAGGATTAATTCAGGCATGGGTGAGGAAGAGATGTCACTAGGTGTCCCTTTTTTTGGTGGTGGTAGGGTACTGTGGCTTGAATTTAGGCATGCTAAACCACTGAGTCACATCTCCAGCCCTTCGAAATTTTTTTGTTTATTTGTTATTAGAGCTTTATAGCTATACATAGTAGTTTAAAGTACTTTAGGTGTCCTTTATTTATTTTTTTTAAAGAGAATTTTAATATTTATTTTTTAGTTATCGGCGGATACAACATCATTGTTTTGTATGTGGTGCTGAGGATCGAACCCGGGCCGCACGCATGCCAGGCGAGCGCGCTACCGCTTGAGCCACATCCCCAGCCCCTTTAGGTGTCCTTTAAATCAACTTGCCAGCCACAACCAGGGAGCCCTGAGAGGGCCTCTCTGTGGACCAGCACCCTCGCCCCCTGAGCTTTCCCACCCTCAGGCCCAGGCGCCTGCTGCAGTGCAGCCAGGCCAGGCTCTGGAGGGAGGGAGACCTGGATGTGCCTGGGGTTGGTGTCTTGTTTTTCCCATTATGAGACATTTTCCCTCTGGTTTGGCCAGAACCAAAGCCTCAACCAATTCCCAAATAGTTTGACGAGTGTTGTGGGGAGGATGCACAGAGGAGGAGTAGGGGGGGGAAAATTCATTAGGTTTTTTGCCCTGGGAATCGGGCACAGTCTGTTCCCACATCTGGGCCTCTGGCTCTGTGATCTCCCTCCAGCCCTCTAGGCACTAGGCAACAAGCACAGAAGCCAGGAACAGAGTCTGGAGTACAAAACTCTGAGTTTAAANGGGGGGGGGGGGTGCACGCGCATGCGCACATGGAGCACTGCCCGCTGCACAGTTGTCTGCTAGCATTGCAATGTTTGCCTGTTTCCAAAACAGCAGGAACATCTATGGCTCCTGCCCAGAGGGTGGGAACTATATGGTGTCAGAAGGAGGCAGTGAGGGACATTGTCTGGGGTTGGTCTGTCTCAACCCCAGAAACACTTCCTAGAACAGTGGAGGCCCAGCGCTTCTCGGTGTGTTTGGTGATATTAGGCTTTCTTGGACACTGGGCACAGATGGCAACTCCTGCTGGCATCCAAGGGAAGATCTACAGCATCTGGCCTATTATGCAAGAGAAGCAGGAAAGATCCAAAGGGAGGCAGCCTTGAGGTCCCTAGAGCAGCAGGGAGGAGGGCCCTGGGCTCCTACTGGAGTTAGGGCTGCTTCTGCCCCAGCACAGCAGGCAGAACCTAGGTCTGATTACAGCTAATTAGCTGCAGGCTCTCCCCACCTTGCCCCCTGCTCCTCCCACTGACTCTTCCTGCACCAGTCCCCACAGCTAGATTGTTGGATCACAGGTAAAGAGCAGAATGGTTGAGAGCATGGGTTCTTGGGCAGACTGCCCCGATTTAGATCCCAGCTGTCTGCACTTGCTAAGTATGTGACTGTGGACAAGTCACTTAACCTTTCTGTATTTCAGTTTCTTCATCTCCATAATGGGAATGATAATAATAATAGTACCCACCTCAAAGCACCTTAGCAAGTATGTGCTATTGCAGGAGAAGTTCTTAGATCAGTAACATTTTCTCTAAGGCAGGGGAGTTGGAGTAGATGGCTGTGAGTCTTTCTGGCCCTGGCAGTTTACCATCAGGTCAGCGATGGCCTAGAAGCTGGGAATCTGTCACAGCAATATATGGAGACATAGCTGGGCACTGATCCTTTGGCTTAGTGCATTCCCACCAGCAGGTCTCTACTCTAAAAAGACGGAGGCAAGATGTCCTCCAGGAGTCCTTCCAGGAGTTCCTGGAGCTTAAGGCCAAGGGCCCTACATCTCCAAGTAGCCGCTGGGGAGTGA
Source organism: Marmota marmota marmota (assembly GCF_001458135.2). NCBI lineage: Eukaryota > Metazoa > Chordata > Mammalia > Rodentia > Sciuridae > Marmota > Marmota marmota. The sequence goes on along the minus strand of NW_025999891.1, from coordinate 2,536,464 downwards.
ATTCTGATCTCCCTGCTCTTTCTTTCAGGGTTGCCGAGAAGGAGCCCATTAACAAAATGTCGCTTCACAACCTGGCCACCGTGTTTGGCCCCACGTTACTGAGACCCTCAGAAGTGGAGAGCAAAGCACATCTCACATCGGCTGCAGACATCTGGTCCCATGATGTCATGGCACAGGTACCTCAGCACTGCCCAGGTGGAGGGGTAGCGAAAACAGCTAAGTCTCCACACCTCTCTCCTCCTGGGCAGCTGGTGTATATGACACCACCAGGAAGGCAGGGCTGTGGACAGTCCTGCCCTTCCCAGGCCAAAACATGTGAGCTAGACAAGGGCCCAGAGAATATCTGTCCTAGGTGCTGCCTGCTTTCCTGGGAGGGCCTCAGTCTCAGAAAACAAGCCCAGGAATATAGGAGAATCCTGGGATTTCTATCAGGGGCAGGAGGCTTCCCTGAGACACAGACCAGATCAGGGCAGAGATGCCAAGCTGACCTCAGGCCCAGGTTTGACCTTATGACTGAGGTTGGGGAAGTGGCTCTAGACTCCCCACCCTCTGTCCTGCAGCGCCCTCTAGTGCTATAATGGACTAACACACCTGGGCTTCAAAGGAAGGTGTGGCTTTCAGGAGGTGGCCAAAGCCATCCTTGGGAGGGCAGGGGGCAACACAGACTCCCCCCACCACCACCACCCCCCCCGTCCCCCGCCCAGGGACCTTTTCTTCTCAACAGATCAGATGAGGAGGGCCAGGAAGACAAGGACTCCAACCTTAGTCTCTCCTGTCTCCCCACAGGTGCAGGTCCTCCTCTACTACCTGCAGCACCCCCCCATCTCCTTTGCAGAACTGAAGCGGAACACACTGTACTTTTCCACTGATGTGTAGCCCGAGGAGGGGTGGCTGTGGGGGGTGGCCAGAGCCAGCCCCTCCAGCCAGAGCCCAACACAGACTTGAAAGACTGCAATAGAAACTCCCCAGCCCAGCACTCCAGACTCCAAGGGAAGCCAACTTCCAAGAACTGGAATATGTGCATCTTTTGTGCCACCTTGTACAAAGCCAGCTGACCAGCCCCCAGCCTCACCGCCAACCCCGGCTCCTGCCCTCTGTACCTCTAGTTGTGTCTAATGCTCCGTGCTGTTTGGGAATTGTTTAATGTCTATCTGTCATGCAGAAAAGGTAGTGACCGACCATGTGTGGGCACACAGCCTGCTTTATTCTTTCATTTCCCCCAAGCCTTTCTTTCCTCCTGAGTCCAGTCCAAGGGCTTTTATTTGGCACTCTGTAGCTGCCACCAGCTTCTCCTTTCTTGGCCCTGCTCCTAGACTGTAGCCTCCCCTCAGTGTCCTCCACCCTTGCCTCTGTCCCAGCCCGGCCACATGCATGTGCAGCTTCAGTTTTTGCTCCAAACACCTGGAAAGTTCTGCAGAGGTCCTGGGCAGCAGTGGTGGCCTATCCAATGCACTGCCCTGGGCCTCTCCCCACCCTCCACTGTGGGAGCACACCTGCTTGCCTTGCTGCCTGTGCAAATGTTGGACAAGGAGACAGACTCACAGTAATCCCACGCTTTAGCACAGAGCTGGAGGGCTGATTTCTGGGGTTTGTCTGCTCTGTCTCCTGCTTAGCAGTGAGGCGTCTTTGACTGTTTCTTCTACTGCTGAATTTTCAGTTTTTTCCCCCTGGAGTTCTATTTCCTTTGAGTATAAAGACCCACAAGTGACCTGCTATCAAGAGAGCCAGAGGGTCAGGAAGGCGTCCGGGGAGGTAGGAGAGTCCAGGCTGCTGAGGAAACAAGCCAGGTGGAACAGTCAGCACTGGCCTGAGTTGCGGGGAAGCTGCACTTGGCAGTGAGTTACAGAGGCTTTCCTGATGGAGCCAGGCTTCCTGGAGGGCAACTTCTGTGGCTGGTGCAGGTGTCCAGAAGCATGCAGGCTCCATCTCGGAGGCTGCCTGGCACCTCACATACCTCGTGGTACTTTTGCCTTAGATTTTACACTCTCCACAGCCGAGCACTGCCACGGGGCAGCCCCAACTGCCACGTGCGCTCCAGACCCTGGGAAAGGAAGGCACAATCCAGCAGTTGCCAGCCATCACGGTGCTGCCCTTGCCCCAGCTTCTAGATGCAGCTTTGTGGTTGAACTCCGGAAACTCCCAGAAATTAGAGGATGAAGAATCACGGGCACCTGCCTCTCTTGGGACTGGGTTTTGCTGGGGAACCTCATTGTTGACACTGCAGGGGATCAAGAGGTGCCATTCCCAACTTTGAGACCCATTGCTCAGTACTGGAAAGGAGTAATATTTATTCCCAAAGTGCCAGCAAAAGGGGCTTGAACCTTTGCACAACTCCCTGGCTTTTCTATGTGCCAGCGGCCATTCTAGGCTCTTAGGATTAGGGAAAACAGCTCCCACTGCTCGTGCTCAGGGGTAAGTCTAAAGGGTTTGTTGGCCCTGAAGCAGGAGTACTTGCTTGGAGAGAGGCAGGGGCCTTCCTGATCTACTTTATACCTGTCGCCAGTGGAACAGTATACTCTTCACGCTGGAATAGGGAAATGCTGACCACTCAGCTGCCTGTTAGCAGCTTAGCAAGGAGCCCTGCTCCCTGGGGCAAGTGAAGGAAAAGATCCCACCATCTGACCATTCCTGAAGTCTCCGCTTGGCACTTGTTGGTATGTGGTATGGAAGATTCTTGCTTCCAGAAGATTGTCAGTTACAAATTAGAGGCCCAGCTAGAGCTAATTACAGCCCAAATGGGTGTCTCCTGCCTCCCCCAAATACAGAATGTTTGCTTTTCAGTGTCAGACAGCTACTGCAGCCCCCAGCTTGCTTAGGCAATATGAGAACAGGAAGGCTGGAAGAGCTGAGAAATGCAAAAGGCTTAAATTAATATTTATAAATTCCACTGAGTGGGGAGGGTCGGGTGCCAGACATGGACTAAGCTGCACCGAGGAAATAAATACCTGGTGGGTTCTCCTGAGCCAGGGACTGCAGCCCAGAACCCCCAGTCACTGTACTTAGCAGGGCAGCCTGTGCCAACAGGACTCGAAGGGACAGGCTACAGGAGTCCCAGGGATGCCTGTCCTTGCTGGGCAATGGGTGAGGGCTGCCAGTTTTGCTGATAGAGGTAGGATGGGACCCTTCATTAATATTTGACTTTAATAAGTTGGTAAGGATATATTTTTTTGTCTCTGTTCTGTTTCAATTTATGTAGATTATTATAAATTGATGTAAACCATGTGAAAGGAAAATGTTAATAAAAAAATGCAAAGCCCCAACATTTGCACAAAACTCAGCCCTGTGGTGTGGATGTTTGTGTTCTCAGTAGTCCAGGGAAGACCACCAATCTAAATATTTAACACTTCCAGCTGCATCCAGATGTGAATTTCTAGGAACCTGTTTACCTAGCTATCTGTCCTTGAACCTTCCTTTTGGGAGCCAGGACAGAGTGTGGGGGCAATAAGCCAGCCCTCTCTTTGCTCGACACAAAGACCTCCCTTTGGACCAGGCTGCTGCAGTCCTCTTCATGTCTAACTACTGACCTGGCCATCAGTGTACCTCAGAGAGATGACCATTAGTTGTCCACTGGTTTTCGATAATTTTTCTCTGCAATTTCCTTGGAAGTGGCATGTCTTTGGGTCAGTCTTTTGGTCTAATCTGCTTGTTGGAGAAGCTGTATCCCCCAGAGGGCCCACCCTCCTTTGGTTAATGTACGCTCCCACCAGCTTATGCCCTTGGATACTGTGTTTATTCTGGAGATCAAGAACAGATGTCTCTGAAAATTGCTGTTTGGTTTATGAGCTCATACTGGCTCCCTAGTCATCTAAAACAGGAAGCTATTCATCTCCTCTCTTGATTGAATAGTCAGTGTGGACAAGGCTTGGCTTATTGAACTGATGGCTACTGACATCCTCCAGGCTCATCTTTGCCAAGTCAATTGGGAGGGCAGCATTTCTTGTACTCAATCCCATGCACAAGACTAGCTGATAGAAGATCCCAGGCATCTGAGCATTTTGACAGGTACCGGGTAGGACTGACTGCCCTTGCTTCAGAATAGTCCTAGGTTTGAAATATTTAGGGACAGTACAGGAAACACTCCTAAATTTGTTTTTGTTTTGAGTGCTGGGGATTGAACCCAGGGACTCCTAAATTTGTTCCCAGAGCTCTGAGGAATGCTCCCAACGGCCTAGTGATGATACAGCTTCATGCTTATAAGGAGGCAAGTATCACACGTAGAATTCACCACAGAGGACAGAAGCCCTATGTACTAGCTTACATTCATTGAAAGGAAACAGCTAAAAGAAGGTGTCACCAGCTATCCTTTGACATAACACAAATACACACTAGGGATGCTTGGATGTTGAAGCTGAGTCTCTGATTCTAGTTAAGGGTGGGTAGGATAGAAGACAGCAAATGAGAAAGAAAAGGGGGGAAAATGTGGAGGAGCTACAGTACAGGAAAAAGGCAGCCAGCACTATGTGGCCCCCACTGAGCCTACCTGCCTGTTCCTCCAAGAGGTAAAGCCCAAGAGTTCATCGGCTCTACTCCACTACTGCACCAGAGCAAAACAGCACAGCAGTGGAGGCCAACCACAAAAAACCATTTACACACGTGTGTGTACGTATTTTATATATATTTGTGTGTGTGTGCCTCCACAGCACACAATGAGGCTGAGTTGCTACTGTCAGCATAAGACCATGAGGTCAAAAACAAAATATCCACTGATAGTGGAGAACAGGGGCGGCAATGAGTAGCCCCTCTACCATGTCTGGCCTTAGCCAGTAGCTGCTGTGACTGAGTCATCAGGATGACCACAGTAGGACCCTCCACATGTGTCCTGGAGCTGGGCTTGGGCCTGAAACCAATGTGTGGTTCAGCAAACTGCAGGCATGCCTATCAGCCAGCTCTGGAGGGTTTCTGTGAAGTGGCCAGAGGGAGTCACACAAGGAATTTCAGTGCATCCTAGAAAGCAGCTAGACTAGGCTCCTGGAGATAGGGCTGCTTTCTGGCCAAACTAATGATCCTGGTGGAGATGACCCAGTCCACACAAACCCTGAAAATCCAACAGTCCTAGATTTCTCAGGAGTTTTGTCACACTTTCCCACTGGATTGTCACTCTTTGAACTGCCTACCATCATTTTTGAGAACTGTGGAATTTGAAAATAAAAATAAACCAACCTTTAAACTGTAATATAAATATATATATATACTTTTAACAAGAATGGCAGAACACTAAACAAAACAAAATGACATAATTGGTTGAATGGCATGAATTTACTCTGCCCTGCTCTGGCATGCGAGATGAATGCTTGCACGGTGTTCCAAGGCAAAGGAGCTTCCTGGGTATATATGAACATACTGCCACCTCCGTGCCCATAACCCAGAGGACAGGATGTGGTTAGGACTGAGCCTTTGTGGAGTTTAATTCCTAACAGTCAACACAATGTCTCCTGAAGGCTCCAAGGAGACAATCTGGCATAGCCATCCCCTGAAAAGGCTGGCTGGAATCCAGGAGCGGCACAGAGTGTGGTTGCTCTGACTGCTAGAGACAGAGAGCAGCCAGGAGGCTCCCTCAAAACACCAACTATATGAAGGAAAACAAATGTCTTCAGCCCCTGAAGCAAGTGCCAAGTGGTACAGAAACTCTCCTCCGGAAAACAGCTTTAATCCTGGGCTGGCGTCCTCCTTCCCCACAGGCAATTACTCTCACCGTAGGTAATAATCAATTGCAGCAGAGAAAGCAGCAAAACCTCCACAACCAATGGTCCCAGCCTTTAAGCCAGCTGTAAAGCAAACAGAAGTAATATTACCTTACCTGTGGTAACAGATGCTGGGTCAGGATGCATTCACAAAAAGTTTATATACCCACAGATGCAGAGAAACCAGCTTAAATATTCTCATTCAACCTACAGTGGCTCTATAAAACTTCAGTGAAGGGTTGGGGTTGTGGCTCAGCGGTAGAGCACTTGCCTAGTATGTGTGAGGTGCTGGGTTCGATTCTCAGCACCATATATAAACAAATAAAATAAGCAAGGTCTATCAACAACTTAAAAAATATTTTTAAAATAAATAAATAAAGGCATTATGTACATCTACAACTTAAAAAAAAAAAAGAATTAAAAAAAATTTCAGTGAAGAAGCATGTAAGATGTACACCAGCCAGGCTGGGTGGCTCATGTTTATAATCCCAGCGGTTTAGGAGTCTGAAGCAGAAGGATCGCGAGTTCAAAGCCAGCCTCAGCAACTTAGTAAGGCCCTAAGCGACTTAGTAAGACCTTGTCTCTCAATAAAATACAAAAAATTGTCTGGGAAATTGGCTTAGTGGTTAAGTGCCCCTGGGTTTAATCCCTGGTACCAAAAAAGATTTAAGTCTTTGTGTTTTATTTAACTTAACTTTTCTCATTCCAAAGAATTACTACTTCTAGTCTTATGGAAATAGCCCCTCAAAGGCAGGAAACTGGTTAAAAGAACCAGCCCTTGGAATCAAATGAAAGCATATGGCCTTTTACCCTATCTGTTTATGGAATAAATTCCTGGGAAGGTGATCAAAGCAGTCCTGGAGGGAGTTGAGCTTCTCACAGAGGCCCTGACAAGCTAAGCAACAAGAAGACCAAAAGAAAAGTCACTCTATAAATTACATATGGCTATGTGAAGAGCAAATTCAGACTTTAATGACAGCAAATCATCCCGACTCTCAGAAGATGAGAGGCTTTTGCTCCAGATAAGTCAGGGTGTGAATGATGGAGAGTGGCCCAGCAATAGATACTGCTTCTAGGAAACTCAAGTCCCTGAGGTCTGCACCACACACTCGATCAGCATGCTAACAGAGAGAAATGGTGGGGATCAGTTTGTTCCTTTGTTGCTTACAGTTGATAATCTAACATTTCTAGAATGTTTATATTTAGCTTTCAATGGGAAGAATTCTAAGAATCCTCAATTGCAGAACAACATTACCATTATGATTTAGATATAAAATTAAAACTGATAATTGGGACTGGAAAAATACCTCATTAGAAGAGTACACGCCTAGCAAGGCTCTGGGTTTGTCCCCAGAACTGCAAAGCATAACAAAACAAAAATACAACTGACAACTGTCTAAAATTAAGAATAATGGGTAAACATTAAAAATGACTGGAGCTAAAAGTTCAGCATGGCCTGCACACGTGGACAAATGGGTTTTCCAGGGCTGAGTGGACTTAGCTATGCTTCTGTACTATCCTGCAAACCAAAAAACTCCAACTTACCTATATGAGAAAGTTGCTGGATATACTTAATAAGGGGGCAGTTCTTTTTTCTAAGATAGACTGGATCAATGGTTCTTAGTGAGGGTGATGTGCCCCCCAAGGGACTTTTGGCATCATTGGGAAACACTTGTCATTGTCACAACTGAAGCAGTGCTGCTGCATCTTGCTAAACATCCTACAATGAACAGGATTGACCCCCCGGTCACAGCAAAGATTTATTGGTCCAAAGGCCAAGGATGAGAAACCCTGATAGAGATAATAGCAAGTTCCAAAACTGGGTTAACACAGAAGCAGTCAAGATCTATTTGTCAGAAGAATATCAAGTGTCCCTGGAACACTCATACTTGGAAATGTCAACATCAGCACGTTGGCCAAGGCCACAAAGGAAAACCATTTGAGAGTTGTTTACTAACCTCTGAAACCAATGGCTCCTCCAGTGATGCAGCCACTGATGACACTGTTCTTCCAATCTGATCTGCCCCGGTACTGTGGGGGCAGAAGCGCAGGTCAAGCCAGAGAAACAAGCCAGAAAATACACAGGACTTCCAGTTGGCTAATTTAGTTACTATCCAAAGGAAACCTTTTTAAAAGTATAGTTTCTAAAATTTAAATGTATCCATAGATGCTTCCTGCAGGTGGCACTAGAGCACTGTAATCAAGTCCAGTATTTGAGAAGTAACCAAAATTTTTTTCAGGTTCTCCAAAATGTCTTTGTGGGGCAGGGGTGAGGGAAGGGGGCACTGGGGATCAAACCCAGGGGCACTCCAGCACTGGGCTAGACCCCTGGCCCTTTTTATGTTTTATTTTGAGACAGGGTCTCGCTAAATTACCCAGGCTGGTCTTGAACTTGTGTTCTACCTGCCTCAGCCTCCAGGGTAGCTGGGATTACATTACAAGCATGCACCACCATACCCAGGTCCAATAAATTAAAATGTTCAAAATCATTAACTGGGCTGGGGAATGTAACTCAGTGACAGATCACTTGTGAGATAGCAGCTGGTAAGGATTTCTCAGAAAGCAGAGAGACACTTACAGATTCTACCAGACACTCAGTACAGGAAAACATGGCACCCACAATGGCAAAATTTTTGGCATAGGATAATCCTCTCTGTCCCATGTCTTTGAGAACTTCTTTTGCAGTCGGTGTACGGTAAGGATCCTTAGGGTCAAAGCCTACATTGGTATCAATGCCAGCAGTAAAAACTCCAAATGCACCTCCCAAGACAAATCCTAAAAACAGAGATGAAGATTTCTTGGGTATGTTTTCGGGGTTACTGTTTGGGATCAAAAAGATGACTTTTTCCATGGCCACTAGTGCACTAGTCACTAACACTCTCCACTTGCCTCCATATTACACAATTCAGGATCTATCTTCTGTCTCCTTTAGCATTTCTGCCTCCTTTCATTTCCTAACATTGCTCATGATTCTGCCACTCTCAAGAAGTTAAGAAGTTTTCCCAAGACCACATAGCTACCAAACAGCTGATCCCAAAATGCTATTCCTATGCAACCTTCCTGAGCTGCAGGACACTTCCATACAGATGTGTTCTCACCATCTCAGAATCAATGTAAGTTCAAAGAAATCTTGGGCTCCTCCCTTCCCAGATTTCCTGCTATGGCTCTTTTTTAAAATACCTTTAATTATTTATTTTTATGTGGTGCTGAGCATGGAACCCAGTGCCTCACTCCTGCTAGGCAAGCGCTCAACCACTGAGCTACAACCCCAGCCCAGCTTATGGCTCTTTCTTTCAAGTGGCCCCAGCTCCAAAAAGATCTCTTTTCTTTCTAATATATTTCACTTTTTAAAATTTGCACTCGCCCACTACTCATTTCTTAAATGTCTTTTGTTCCCAGTAAGATTCAAACTCTTCTGCAAATATGCAATCAGCCTCTTTACCAGCACACAGGAGGTATGCTGTACATGCTCAAATACTCAGAAGTCAATTTTTTTCTTAAAAAGCCACCTTCCCTTGGGCCGGAGTTGTGGCTCAGCGGTAGAGAGATCGCATTGCAAGTACGAGAACTGGGTTCGATCCTCAGCACCACATAAAAATAAATAAGTGAAATAAAGGTATTGTGTCCAACTACAACTAAAAAATAAATACCTTTAAAAAAAAAAAAAAAAGCCATCTTCCCTCCCTGCTCCCCGCGCACGCAGCAGCTCGTGGCAGTTCCTGCCTTAAGGACCAGTGGATTTGCAGTTCCCTGTGTTTTCAGCACTCTTCTGCCAGCCTCCTTCTCAACATTCTTCTCTTTACGTAGTAAAATGTTAGTATCAGGAGTAAAATGTTAGCACCCCACCGCCCGGCAGAAGACAGTTGCTTATAACTTGTTGAATTAATGATTAAATGAATGAACGAAGTGGCGCATTTTATAACCTGCAGGCCCTGCCCCTTAGTACCGATTCTCGGACTCAATTTCCACCGGAGAAAGCTAACCTCAGGGTCAGGCGAGGAAATACCCGAGTTCACTGGACCAGGCGCGAGTGCAGTCAGGGTCGAGGCACACAGGTCGCTCGCCTCCTAGGCATGTGGTCTTCTTGGCCGAGAACCCCAAGGCCCTTCGAGCCCTCAGCCTCCCGAGGGCCCCACAAGCCTCGTCTCACCTCCCACGCAGGCCAGCGCTGCCTTGAAGGCGCAGCTTTCCATCGCCCTCTCGATCATCTTCTGCTCCTCACTCTTGGCCGGACTCGGGATTCCGCCCAGGCTCCCAGGCTCCAGGAGCCGGGGCTGACGCTTGTCTCCCACCAGGTATTGCAGAAGAAGGCTGTACTGCAAGGGGGCTTCAGCGGAACCCCCCGCCTCAGGCACGGAGCCCCCGGCCTTTGGGGCGGCCGCCGCCATGGCAGTGGCTGCCTAAGACACCCTCGTGTCGTTCTTTCCACAGCAGATTCCACAAACTTCCCGTCAGGCCCCTGAGAAGCCAGCCAGCGAAAAGAACAGCAGATTCGCCAAATGGATGAAGCTGTGGAAGCAAAGGTTGGCCTTTGCACCCCTGCGAGAGAGCTAACATGTTTCCCCAAAGACTCTTTTTAACATTGAACCAAGCTTGTGCAGCTACCCCAACAGCACTGGAAAACAAAATCCAGGTTCACCAGAAAAGTGCCATCTTTGGGACTGCAGCGCGAAGCCTACCGGGATTTGTAGTTCTAATTCAAACATCCTACTATTTTTCCCAGAAGGCCGCCGGGCTAGGAGTGGCTGCGCACCCAAGCTGCTGCAGTGCTCTGGAGAGTCGGCAGGGGACGCACGTGCCTTACCACTGCCCTTCCCGTTTGATAATTGAGGTATTCCTTTTTTTATTTTCTTTTTTCTTTTTCTAGACGGGATTTTGCTCTGTTGTTGCCCAGGCTGGTCCTGAACTCCTGAACTCAAGTGATCCTCTCGTCTCAGCTTCCCAAGTAGCTGGGACTACGGGCGTCCCACAGCATTTGGTTTAATTGGGATGTACTTGAAGGTGTTCAGAGATGCAAATAATGGATTAGTTTTTTGGTTAGTTTGTTTTGGTTCTGGGGATTGAGCCTAGGGGCAATGTACTTAGGGGAGTTTAACCACTGGGACAAATTCCTAGTTTTTTGTTTTGTTTTGTTTTTCGAGACAAGGTCCTACTAAGTTGCTTAGAGCCTCACTGACTTGCTGAGACTGGCCTCAAAATTGCCGTCTTTCTGCCTCAGCCTCCTGTGCCGCCGGGATTACAGGTATACAACAGGGCCAAGTTATTGGTCGGTGTTTTGTAGATAAACATGGAAGCATGGTATAAATGTATGCCATAAATGTTTTGTTTGATAATTAAACTTCTGAAGAAAAAGAAGCTAACAAATAAGTGAGGTTAGCCCAGCCCAAGGAAAACCAGGGACCCAGAGGCAATAGCCGGAAGGAGAGTTCAACAGAGAGTCAAGTGAAGCTGTGGCTCTACTCAATCCAGCCAGTTGCCAGTTGGACCATTAAAAAGCCAAGTTTATGTTAGGTTGAACCAATTCAAGTATTTACCAGCTTGCAAATTCATTAGCTAAAGGTAAACTGTGAGAAAGCACTGAACACGAGCCCCCCCCACCAAAAAAAAAAAAAATCTGTAGTATTTAAGATCCCAAAATGATCTCTTCATTCAGACTCTGTGTGTGTGTGTGTGTGTGTGTGTGTGTGTTTGCACAAACTCCAGCACAGTGCTGGGGTTGGACTCTCAGGCCTTTCACATGCTAGGTAAACACTATACCACTGCGCTACACCCCCAGCTCCAGACTAGCAACTTATTTGGATTTCTTGACTAAGAAACATGCGTGGAAACAGGGTGGGGAGCAATATGGGCAGTAATGCTTTTTTTTTTTTAACTTTTTTTTTTTAGTTGTAGTTAGACACAATACCTTTATTTATGTATTTTTATGTGATGCTGAGGATCGAACCCAGTGCCTCACATGTGCTAGGCGATCGCTCTACCATGAGCTACAACCCCAGCCCAGAGATGCTTCTTTGATGTCCAAAATTCTGTAAGTTTCCAAACATAATGGACATGTGATTACCCACTGCTTCTGCTCCCACCAGGCTACCTAATGAGCTATTCCTGAGATCCCCAGTGAGTCCCCAGTTGTCAAATCTAATTCAGGCCTTGTTTTGCTAGACTTCTCAACTGCATATGACACAGTGACCCCTCCCTCCTTAGAAGTTTCTAATAGAGCCCCTCTCTCCCTCTCCTAGTTACACCCCAGCCTCTCCAGCTGCTCTTCTCAGATTTCATTGCAGATACCTCTGCCTGACCCTTTCCTCTGGTGCTCTTGGATCCCTCCACTAGACACTCCATTCTACCTGGGCAGCCTTGTCCACACTCATGGCATCTATACTACTACTTACAATGCATCAGCAACTACAAAACCTTTATGTCCAACTTTGTTTTTCCTTGTGGACACAAGAATCCCCCCCCCAACATACTAGGGATTAAACCCAGTGGGATTCTACCACTAAGCTACATCCCCAGTCCTTTTATTTTTTGAGACAAGGGTCTCACTAAGTTCCCCAGGCTGGCTTTGAACTTGACTGTCCTGACTCAGCCTCCCTATTAGCTGGGATTGCAGGCATGTACCCCTACACCTGGCAAGAACCAAACATTTCTGATAGGCACTTCTAACTTGACACACCCTGTCAACCACCCTGTCCTTCCAGATGATGGAGGTGCCTAGGACTCTGATTTTTGCTAAGATCTTTTTTTTTTTTTAAGTTACTGGGGCTTGAACCCAGGTCTTTGCACATGCTAGACAAGCATTCTAGCACTGAGCTGTGTCCAGCCCTCTCATGCTAAGATCTTAAGAGCCAAAGTTAGAAGTGAGAGAAGTCCCAGGCAACGAAGCCTTGGGAACCAATAAGTGGTCTAAAGAGCTAATTTATGGAACCAGTCAGAGAGCAATAGTCAAACCTCAAAAAGTTATGGAGGATCATGTCATCCGGCAGAGAAATTCTGTGTGTCAGAGGTGCGTGAGATAGGGAACTTTGTATGGAAAATCATTGGCCCTGATCATAGATGGTGAGCAAACAAACAGATATTGATCTGCTATCACCCTCTCCTGTCTCCTTCCAAAAGGTGAAATAGATTTCACATGATGGAAAACTTGAACCCACCCCCGCTCAAGTACACTATGAAAGTGAGAAGTGGTTTTCCATGTCTGTTTCCCTGGGCTGAACCTGTGTCAGCAGACTAGGGACCTTATCTAGCCATGGCATCATTGGAAGTCCAACAGCACTTAAGTTACAGCTTGGTTCTCCACCCCAGGTTGTCTCTTCTGGTCACAAGGATGCAGGATTAAAACAGCATCTAAGGGCAGTAGTTGTAGCTCAGTGGTAAAGCACTTGCCTCGCATGTATGAGGCCCTGGGTTTGAACCTCAGCACCACATAAAAATATATAAATAAAAATAAAGATATTGTGCCCATCTACAACTACAACAAAAAAATTAAAAAAAAAAAACAGCATCTAGGTTTTGGGTTGTAGTTCAGCGGTAGAGCACTTGTCTAGCACGTGCGAGGCCCTGGGATCGATCCTCAGCACCACATAAAAATAAATAAACAAATTAAAAGTATTGTGTACAACTTAAAAAAAAAAAAACCCAGCATCTAAGCAGATCAGAGGACAGTTGAAGATGAATTGGGTTCACAGTGAGGGAAACAGAAGAGTCAGGCAATGCCAAGTTGATGACCTATCACTCTAGTGTGCTGAACTAAGAGGAGGCCTGCTTATGCCTGTGAGACCCCAACTGATCTACCCAGTCCTCTCAGGTGCTGGCTGCTGGAGCCCAGAAGTAAAGAAATAGCACAAATTGGAATGGAATGAGGAAGCCCAAGGTGAGAAAGGGCTGTGTTTTGCATGTGGATTTGAGTCCTGTATGGCTTTGGTAACAGGGAGATGGGTTGATTGTCCTGTTCCTGGAAGCAGGTATGGTCTAATAGATCCTGAGTAGCAAGGGATTTATTGCAGATGGTAGTGGGTACTGAACAAGTGATCCTGTATTTAAAGAGTCTTGATCAATGTCCTCAAAAAAAAAAAAAAAAAAGCAGACTCGGGGCTGGGGATGTGGGACAAGCGGTAGCGCGCTCGCCCGGCAGGCGTGTGGCCCGGGTTCGATTCTCAGCACCACATACAAACAAAGATGTTGTGTCCGCCGAAAACTAAAAAATAAATATTAAAAATCCTCTCTCTCTCTCTCTCTCTCTCTCTCTCTCTCAATCTCTCTCTCTTTCTTAAAAAAAATAAAAAATAAAAATAAAAAAATTCTCTCTCTCTCTTTAAAAAAAAAAAGGCAGACAACTAGGAGCTGGGGATAGACATGTGGTAGCTAAGAAAGTCATGGAAGGAGAAGGTAATGCGGTCCTCCTAGAAGGTGAGTGTAAAACACCAGCAACACCTGGACAACTTCATGCTCACGTGAGGAGTGGAGGTCAGAGGTAAAAATTCAAGAATGTTTAGGAATCAGGAGTACCTATAGCCAGGCACAATGGAGCATACCTGGAATCCCAGCAACTCAGGAGGCTGAGGCAGGAGGACTGCAAGTTCAAAGCCAGCCTCTGCAACTTAGTGAGGCCCTAAGCAATTTAGGGAGACCCTACCTCAAAATAAGAAATAAAATGATCTAGGGCTGTAGTGTAGTTCAATGGTAAAGTGCCTCTGGGTTCAATCCCCCATACCAAAAGAAAAAAAAAGGGGGGTCGCTGCAATCTTACACTGCCTATCACATGTGGTCATATAAGGCAAAGTGCTAGTTTTAACATAAGGCTACCAGAAGCCCTGCAGACCTGGATGGCCAAAGGTGCTGGTTAGGAAAGAATGATGGGTCAGGCACCACCCCTGAACAGAGGCTGCCCCTACCTGGGCATGATTCTCAGGAATTTTGAACTGGTTATGAAGCACAGCCATTCTTCAAAATTAAAATCTATATATTTACAATTAAAATATATTAAAAACTGGTAATGTATATTAAAACTCATCAATTTCTGAATATTTTACTATTATCTAGTAAGGTTATTTACATCTATTATAGTTGTATGGTAGAAATGCCATAGAATGAGGGCTGGGGTTGTGGCTCAGTGATAGAGCACTTGCCTAGCACGTGTGAGACACTGGGTTCGATCCCCAGCATCAGATTTAAAAAAAAAAAAAAAGCTAAATAAATGTGTTTTTTTTTTTTTAAAAAGAAAGAAAGAAAGAAAATGCCATAGAATAAGGTACTGCTGTGCATTTCTTCCCAATGCTGTAACCAGTGACCTGATGTTGGTAGTTTTAAATCAGCCATGATAAGAATATTTACACCACAGAAATGGACAAATGCTATAAGTCAGGGCCATTTGGTTGCCACTGTCGCTGAATATTAACCAGGCTGTGAGGCACTACAGGCAAATTTTGAGAACCAAGAACACTTTCTCTTTATTTAAGGAAATCGGTAAATGAAGGATAATGAGGCAGAAAAGTGGGCAATGAATTCCTGGTGGCATCCAAGAAAATCTTAGGAAATGCCAAACATTTCAGACGGAGAGTAAAGAGGAGTTCTCACTCCCAGGAAGCCTCACATCTTGCGTGCCATCATTTTGGATCCCTTGTATGGACAACACATGACCCCTCTGGGACTTTTAAGCACACATCTTGTATCTGGCCTGAGGCAATACTGTAATAGGCACCTGGGTGCCTGGCCCAGGGACTCTTAGAAGATGTTGGTCAAAAAAACATCAAGGAGCTGGTCACGGTGGCGCACACCTGTAATCCCAGCAACTCGGGAGGCTGAGGCAAGAGGATTTCGAGTTCAAAGCCAGCCTCAGCAAAAGCAAGGAGCTAATCAACTCAGTGAGACCCTGTGTCTAAATAAAATACAAAATAGGGCTGGGTGTGTGGCTTAGTGGTCAAGTGCCCCTGAGTTCAATCCCTGGTACCCGCCCCCCCCCCAAAAAAAACATTAAGGGCTCCTCTAAGTAAACGGTGGCACATCTGTTCAGAACGCCTCACAAAACAGTTTTCATCAAGGACTCAAGAGGGCTGGATAGCACATAGCCTAATAGCATCACAGATATATATGAGATAGTTGTGCCAGCAAGTGAAATGTCCTTACTTGAAGGGTCTCTGGGGCACCAGAGAAGAAATAGTTGGGATTAATGAGCCCCTGCTGTCAGCCAGTGCTGCTGTACTTTGGGAACTCCTTGTCCTGGGCTCAGAGATGAGAAGACACTGCCTGGTAGAGATGGAGACCAGAGAGTTGCACATTCTTACATGAATGGGTGGAGTGGCTCTTGGCTTTTCTCTCAGAAGTCACTTCCCCAGAAAAGGATATTTGTTGTCGGGCATATAGTGACAGATGGACACATCACATTGCTGACTGCAGAATAATTAAGTAAGGTAGAGGTAAGGCGCACGTATGTGCAGCTTTGAGGCCCTGTGCTTACCCCCTCTATCTTTCACAGTTAAGCTCATGAATCAGCATAACCTATGTGTATTCATGGCCTGGTAGGGGGCTGGACTTGCTGGACCCAGGAAGGCCCAGTCCAGGAAGGTGCCAGTACCATCACTGTACATCGGGGCTCTCAGCCTTGAGTGAGCCTCAGAAGCGCCTGCAGGCACTGGGTCATTGTGAGATTTTGCAAAGTGCTTGGAACAGTGCCTCAATAAGCTCCCAATAAACATGAACAATTTCCATTGTAAAAGAAGGAGAAGAAAAAGAATCTTGATTTCTGGGCACAGAGTTTCTGATTCAGGCCTGGGGAGGGTGTGAAAAGCTGTATTTCCCAGGTGATGCTTGCTGCTGCTTGAGGACCACTGTTCTGTATCATTATCCACGATGACTCTCACTGAAGTAGTCACACTACTCGGAGCTCCACTGAGATGGTGACTAGCTGCTCATCTAACTGACCCTGGAGCACATATTGGTGTTAGGATCCCTCAGGCTGTGGCAGAAGGTCAGAAAAGAACAGAAAGGTAGCACACTGCCAGTTTCATCTCTATCCTGAAAGTTAAGTTTGACTTGCTCAAAGGGCTGATGTTCAAGGGTTTAGGCCAATTTATTGTGGGGGCAGGGGGTCACAGACCCTACTAGGCATTTGCTATGTCTGAGCAACTCAGATTCATAAGTCCAGGATTAGCACTGTGATAGTACAGACTGCCATCTCCTGGCACATAGGAACAGATTTGGAGCTTGATTCTGTTGGGTTGGGGGGCTCAGGAGTACTTGTTCATGGAAGGCCTGGGCAGAGGCAGACTTTTGTCTCTGCTTTACCCTCTAAGCTCAAAGTCATCAGTGATTCCTCTTTCTCATTCACCATTCTCCCCAAATCCAGAGCTTTCTGTGTCCTAATATTTATTATTATTATTATTATTATTATTAGGGATTGAATCTGGGATGCTTTACCACTGAGCTAAGTCCCTAGCCCTTTTTATTTTGAGTCAGGGTCTTGCTAAATCATTTAGGGCCTTGCTAAATTGTCGAGCTTGGCCTTGAACTTTCAATCCTCCTGTCTCAGCCTCCCAAGTCACTGGAATTATGGGTGTGCACCACCACTGATACTTGTTTTTGAATTAGAAAGGCCTGGAAGTCCTCCAGTTGAGAATGAGCTTTTCTAGGAGTAGCATGACCAGAATGCTTCTTCTCTGTGGCCCTGACAAAGGCAGGGAAAGTGGGATTCTGATAGGTTTTTTGTTTGTTTTGCAGTGCTACTGGTTGAAAGTTCTGCGATTTTAAAAAATTTGTTCTTTTTAGATACGCATGACAGAGCCGGGCGAGGTGGCACATGCCTGTAATCCCAGTGGCTCAGGAGGCTGAGTCAGGAGGATCGTGAGTTCAGAGCCAGCCTCAGCAAAAGTAAGGCACTAAGCAACTCAGTGAGACCTTGTCTCTAAATAAAACACAAAAAATAAAGGGGGCGCTGGGGATGTGGCTCAGTGATCAAGTGTCCCTGATCGCTGAGTTCAAGCCCCAGTTACACCCCACCATGTAGAAATGCATGTCAGTAGAGTGTACTTTGATATATTATACTTATACATACATGGAGTGCCTATGTGTATTTTGTTATAACTTTTTCAGATAGCCACATATGAGCCACTGGTGACTTGAGAGCCCTGTCCATGCTCAAGGAACACAAGCAGGCGAGCCTCTGCTCAGCCCAGCAGCATTGGGTCTCAGGCATTGCTGCCTCTTGTGAGAAGAGTTTGTAGGATTGAAGTTAGGACCAGTACTCTGTGTACTGCAGCCAACCTGGGTTTTAGGGGAAAACTCCCATCCTTCCATTCTTCCATCTCTCTGTCCCTCCACCCCTCATCAAGGCCAAAGACTTAGGCCCAAGGTAGGTTTTCTGAGGTCTCAGGAGGCAGCACCCATGAGGAGGGTGGCAGGAAATGCCCCTGGGGAGGAGGAGGTCTCAGAAAGCTAGGAATGGCCTGAACCCATCAGGGGGCAGTTAGTAACAAACTCAAACCCCAGAAACATACTCCCTAGTATGGGGAGGGGAGCAGGTTTGAGAAGCAGACAGAGGATGTGCCTACGTGGGTGTGGCTTTTATTCTCACACGTAAGTAGAAGTGCTTATGGAGCTGTGGGTGCAGATGGACCTGAACTAGAACATATTTCACTCCTCAAACCTGTTCTTCCTGTTTCTCATCTGGGTGAACGGTACTTTCATCCACTCAAAAAGTCTTTCTAAGCCAGGCATGATGACACACTTCTGTAATCCCAGAAGCTCAGGAGACTGAGGCCGGAGGATCACAGGTTCAAAGCCAGCCTCAGCAAGGCTGTAAGCAACCTAGTGAGAACCTGTCTCTAAATTAAAAAATTTAAAGAAGGGCTGGGGATGTGGCTCAGTGGTTAAGTGCCCCTGGGTTCAATCGCTGGTACCAAAAAAAAAAAAAAAAAGTCTTCCTAGACTCCTTCCTTCCTTCTCATACTCATTGCCATTTCAGTAGTGTAAGTCCCATCACTTCCTAATTAATAGTAATACTTTTTTTTTTTTAAAGTGTGTGGTGCTGGGGATTGAACCCAGGGGTGCTCTTCCACTTAGCTACATCCCCAACCCATTTTAGTTTTTAATTTTGAGACAGGGTCTCACTAAGTTGCTGAGGCTGGCCTCAAACTGCTATCCTCCTGCCTCAGCCTCCAGAGTAGCTGGGATTTACAGGCAAGCACCACTGTGCCCAGTTTAATAGCCTCTTAATTGGTCTTCTTGCTTCCTACCTTGCTCTTCTCCAAACCATCCACAGGACCATCTTTCAACACATAAATGTGATTGTGTCGGCTACTCAGAATTTTTCTCTGTGCCAGGATGAAATCTAAACTCCATGTGTTGCTTTTACAACTTGTGCCCAGGAAGAAGCACATGCTTTCGTCCAAGTTTAGTTCTCACTGGAACATTTCCATTCCCAGTTGTCTGCTTTTGATATTCTCATTTGGACCTGGAAGTGATGAATTGGAAGCATTCTTGATACCTTGTAGTCTTAAGTGTTTGAGAGCCGGTTTGGACTTTTTGACTCTTGTCATTTCTTTCTTTCTTTTTTTTTTCTTTTATGGTGCTGGGGATTGAACCCAGGGCCTGTGCATGCAAGGCAAGCACTCTACCAGCTGAGCTATATCCCCAGCCCTCTGTCATTTCTTTCCACGATGTCCTTCCTTGACTTGTGCCTTCAGTCAAGTGTAAAATGTTAGAAAATTTGCTCCTATGATGTCTTAATTGTTTTTGATGCTGACCTATGGTAGCCATGGTGAGAACAATTTCCAGTGACAGATCCTCAGGTTCTAGCCTGTTTGGGGTGGGTGGTCTAATATTCTGGAGCAGATTTCCTCTACACCATAATTGTTTGGAAGTTTTATGTACTCTCCATACTCACGACCCAGATTTGCTTACTATCTCTTGTGCTGTTGCTTTAGCTTTGTTTACCAAAAGCTGTTGGAAATGTAGCAAACAGTCTGGCTGTCTAGTGGGTTGTCGGGACCCACTACAGATTTGGTTAATGGATCATATAAATATAATTTATTTTGGCTGTATCTGCAATAAAGTTACAGTGATGTCCATCAGGGCTATAAGCTGTGACCCTCAGATTTGATATGAAAAGCATTGGCATGAAATGGAAATATGCATAATGGTTTTTTTCCCCTACCATCTTGCACATATGACAAAAAAGTCAAAGAAGAGTTAGGGACTTTAAGAATTAGAAACCACTGGGTGTAGCTCCGTGGAGTAGTGTTTGTGTGATATGTATGAGGCTCTGGGTTCCATCTCCAGCACCACAAATGAGATAGAATAAACAAAAACTGCAGACCATAGTCACCTGTTTTGTTACATGATGAAATGGACAATCAAAAAAACAATAGCCAGGGGCTGTGGCTGTGGCTTGTGGTAGTGCACTTACCTGGTATGTGTGAGGCACTGGGTTTGATTCTCAGCACCACATATAAATTAATAAAAATAAATAAATAAAGGTAAAAAAAAAAAAAAAAAACCAATAGCCAGGTGTGCTGGTGCAGGTCTGTAATCCCAGCAACTCAGGAAGCTGAGGCAGAAGGATCACAAGTTTGAGGCCACCTTTAGCAACTTAGCAAGGTCCTAAGCAACTTAGCGAGACCTTGTCTCAAAATAAAAAAATAAAAAGGGCTGGGGATATAGCTCAATGATAGAGAGCCCCTGGGTTCAATTCCTAGTACCCGCCCCCCACACATAAAAGAACAATAATCTTGACTTTCCTAAGTTCTAGTCAAGTTACTGAAAAAAAAAAAAGAAAGAAAGAAAACACCACACTTTTGCTATAATCAAGGAGGAGGAGGTGCCCAGATATTTAGAGGCAACATATTCTTCTTTTCAGTGAGTTATTCCTATTTACCAAAAAAGCTGCTTTCCCTTCTTTCATTTGGACCCTCATCAAATCTCACCTCCATATTCTCTTCACTTACCTCTCTTATCAAGCAATTTCTTTATCAGTGAATCACCCACAAAAAAGCAGCCCACCCCCGACTTTTTTGTGGTACTTGGATTAAGCCCAGGGCCTTGTGCATGCTAAACAAATGAGCTACATCCTCAGCCCAGAAGTCCAGGTTTTTTTTAAAAGGAAAAGAAAAAACAGATGCAAAACCTGTAATGTAGTATTAATCTACAGGTAAAATCTTTTACAGGGAACTCCAATTAAATGGGCTAATTTTTAAATTAAAAGTTATTACAATATTGTTGAATCAATTATTTATGTGGATTTGGAAAACTTTTATCATCAGAAGGTTCATTTTATATTAACAGGGTGGTTATAATGGAATTGATTTTGTATATGTGTGAGAGACATTTTTTACCTCTTTCATTTTGAGATATCCTGCCAAAGTTTAAATATTTCTTTTGCATGGGCTGAGGATGTGGCTCTGTGGTAGAGTGCCTGACTCACATGGGTAAGGCCCTGGGTTTGATCCCGAGCATTGCCAAAAAAAATAAAATAAAATAATATTTAAAAATTCTTTCTCCATTTATAGTGTCTTATCCTTTGAATAAGTTCTTAATCAAAAATTCAAAACTGTTTTCTTCTTGGACTAGAATAATACCTTGCATATTTTTCTCACATCTATTCCTAGTCTTTCTGTTCCCTTTCCCAAGCAACCTGTTACTTCTTCTAAAACATCTTTCCAGATATATTTCATGCATATATAAGCATTATATTGGTTTGTGTATATTTTTCTCTGCTTAAAAAAAAATTACAAGTAGGGACTGGAGGGATAGCTCAGTAGGAGAACCCTTGCTTAGCATGTGTAAGGCACTAGGTTCGATCCCCAGCACAGGAAAAAAATTATAAATAATAGTTTAGTTCATCCTGCCTATTCTCCGCCTTATTTTGTACTTCATCTTTGGGATATTCCATATTATTGTATGTGATGGTTAATTTTATGTGTCCCTTTGACTGGGCCATGGGGTGCCCAGATATTTAGAGGCAACATTTTCTTCTTTTCAGTGTGTTATTTCTATTTACCAAGTGACCTAAAAAGCTGCTAGTTTTGTTTTGTTTTGTTTGGGTGCTGGGGTTTGAGTCCAGGTCATCTGTCATGCTAAGTATATGCTCTACCACTGTGTTGTATCCCCAGCACCAAGCTGCTAGAATTTTTGGGTTTTTTTGTTTGTTTGTTTGTTTAGTACTGGGGATTTAACCCAGGGGTGCTTTGCCACTGAGCTACATCCCCAGCCCTTTTTATTTTTTGATTTTGAGACAGGATCTTGCTAAGTTGCTGAGGCTGGCCTTGAACTTGTTCTAGTCCTGACTCAGCCTCCTGAGTTACTAAAATTTCAGACATGGGCCATCATGCCTGGCTTCCCAAACTGCTAGTTTTGAGTGGGACCCAGAAAAAGAGAAGGCTCTGCAAGAGGTTCAGGCCTCTGTGCAAGCTGCTCTACCATTTGGGCCACAAGATCTGCATATCAATGGTGCTTGAGGTGTTAGTGATGGGGTGCTATTTGAAGCACTGGATAGAGCCCTATAAGAATTCACTCACCTAGCATGTGTGAGGCCCTGGGTTCAATCCTCAGCACCACGTAAACATAAATAAATTAATAAAATAAAGATATTGTGTCCAACTACAACTAAAAAATAAATATTAAAAAAAAAAAAGAATTTCGGTGTGGGTTCCTTAGGATTTGGGAAGAAAGCCCTTCCATCTACTATGGATAACACCTCTTCTTTTGTGAAACAGATACTGGGCCTTAGTAGAAACTGACACTTAGCCATAGGCCACCTAGTTATCCTGCTGCCTGCGCTGTTTGTTGATTGCAAATTGGATGTTATCTGACTCACCAAGTTACAAAGTTAGGCTTACACAACAATAAGTCCTGTCCCCCAAAAGTAGATAGCTGCTGCACTAAAGCCCTTTTCTGGGACATTTCTGAAGCAGGGTGGTAAAGGGGAAGTCTCCTGGTGAGCAGAATTTCAAGCAATGCACCAGTTGTTGGCTTTGCTTGGGAGGAGCTTTGACCCGATGTGTGCTTATATACATCTCATGAATCGAAGCCAGTGGTGTGGTCAGGGACATGGAAGGTGCATGATCAGAAAACTGGTGACAAGGAAATTTGGGGGAGAGATATGTGGATGGACTTCTGGGAAGAATAAGAAGGGGAAGGGAAAGGGAAGGGAAGGGGGAGGAGAAGAGGAAGGAGGAGGAGGGGGTGAGGGGGAGGGGAAGAGAAAAAGGAAGAAGAGGAAGAAGAAATAATTGATGTTCCATGTGAATACTCACCAGAGGATGACCTCAGCAGAAGATTTTTATCAAGTGGATAAGATAAATGTTCTGTGGATACCAATTAGCCTGTTCTCCCAGCCACCCCAGAACATCCAGCAGGCTCGTGAACAAAGTGGCCTTGGTGGCAGGGAGAAAGACCATGCATGGGTTCAGGAACATGGACTTCTTTCATCAAGGCATACCTGCCTGTGGCCACTGCAGCAGAGACCAACACTAAGGCCCCCAAATGGAATCATTTCTCCAAGTGATCAGCCAGCTTCCTGGAGGCAGATTTGTGACACTGGGCTATTTCTATCATGAAGGGGTAGCATTTTGTCCTTATTAGAATAAACACACTTCCTTGCATGCAATGCTTCTGCCAAAACTACCAGCCATGGACTTAAAGAACATTTTATTCATCATCATGGTATTCCACATAGCATAGCTTCTGACCGAGGTACTTTTCACTGCAAAAGTGTGGCAACAGGCCTGTACTCATGGAATTCACTGGTCTCACAATGTTCCCACAATCCTAAAGCTGCTGGTTTGATAGGCAGTGAAATGACCTTTTGAAGACATAGTTACATTGCCAGATAGGAAGCAATAGCTTGCAGTTCAATGTAGAAGGATGTATATGCTCTGAGTTGGCATCTAATGTATGATAGTCTTTCTCCTATTGCCAGGATTCATGGGCCCAAGGTGGAAATGGGAGTGCCAGCACTCACAATTACCCCTAATGATGCACTAGCAAAAGTAGGTCTTTAAAATTTTTTTTTTTTTTTTTTGAGAGAGA
>NW_025999891.1:2405989-2510941 GCF_001458135.2 Marmota marmota marmota | reverse complement strand
TTTTTTTTTTTTTTTTTTTTTTAGAGAGAGAGAGAGAGAGAGAGAGAATTTTAATATTTATTTATTTATTTATTTATTTTTTTTTAGTTTTCGACGGACACAACATCTTTGTTTGTATGTGGTGCTGAGGATCGAACCCGGGCCGCATGCATGCCAGGCGAGCGCGCTACCGCTTGAGCCACATCCCCAGCCCCCAAAATTTTTTTTTAATATTTATTTTTTTTTAGGTGTAGATGGACACAACACAATGCCTTTATTTTATATGGTGCTGAGGATTGAATTCGGGTCCTACCTGTGCTAGGCGAGCGCTCCACCACTGTCCCACAATCCCAGCCCCTTTAAAAAAATTTTTAATGTTTTTTTTTTAAATATTTATTTTTTAATTTTCGGCAGACACAACATCTTTGTTTGTATGTGGTGCTGAGGATCGAACCTGGGCCGCAAGCATGCCAGGCGAGCGCGCTACCTCTTGAGCCACATCCCCAGCCCCTTTTAATGTTAATTTTTACTTATTTTTGGTATTAGGGATTGAACCTAGAGCCTGGCACATACTAGGCAAGTACCATATCACTGAGCTAACTCTCCAGCTACAATTTGCTTCTTGTTCCCACAATTTTGTGCTTTGCTGGCCTACAGGTCTTAGTTCCAGGAGGAGTGATTCTATCAGGAAGTTCAACTATCTCCACCAAACTCGAAATTATGACTTCTGCATGGCTCCTTTGGACCCGTGGCAACTCTGAGTCAACAGGCAAGTAAGTAAGGGAGTTATTGTGCTGGCTGGGTGATTGTTCCTGAAATTGGACCAATACCCAATAGTAGCTGAAAGGAAGAGGATGTCTGGAATGCAGAAGATCCCTTAGGGTGTTTCTTGGTATTACTATGCCTTGTGATTAAGGTCAATGGAAAACAGTAATCCAATCTAGACAAGACTATTAATGGCCCAGACCTTTTGGGAATGAAGATTTGGGTCCTTCCACCAGGTAAAGACCCAGCCAGCTAAAGTGCTTTTTGAAGGCAAAGGGAATAGAAATTGGGTAATGAAGATGGTGGCTATAAATACCAGCCATCATATGACCAGTTAAGAGAAACAAGAACTGTAATTATCATAGATGTTTCTTTTTTATTTTATTATGTTTGTGTGTATGTCTAAAATATTTTTGTTTCTTCTTTCTCTGTCATTACTTTATTATGTAACATAAAATGTATTGGTTTTAAGGGTTGGAGCTGTAGCTCAGTGGTAGAGTGCTTGCCTAGCATGTGTGAGCACCACATAAAAATAAATAAAGGTCCACCAACAACTAAAAAAGAAAAAGAAAAAGAAAATATCTTTAAGCTAGGCATAATGATACATGCCTATAATTCTGGCTAGCCTTCCAGCAGGAGGCTGAGGCAGGAAGATTGTAAGTTCAAGGCCAGTCCTGGCAATTTAGTGAGGTTGAGAGCAACTTAGTCAGACCCTATCTCTAAATAAATAGGGCTGGGTGTGTAGTTCAGTGGAAGAGCACCTATGGATTCAATCCCCAGTGCTAACCATACACATACACACACAAACCACAAATTATATATATAGACTTTAAATATCACTCAAGGAATTTCTCTTTTTAAAAATATTTATTTATTTTTTTAGTTGTAATTGGACACAATACCTTTAGTTTGTTTATTTATTTTTATGTGGTGCTGAGGATCTAACCCAGGGCCTGGCACATGCTAGGCAAGCGCTCTATTACTGAGCCACAACCCCAACCCCTGAGCCACAACCCCAGCCCTCTCTCTTTTTTATGGGAAGAGGTTAATATATTTTTGGTTGCATGTAGAGTAGTTTATCATATTAGATAGAATATGACTTTGTTATTGTCTTTATTTGGAAATTATGGAGATTATTTGGAGGTATGGTTTAAACAAATACATATGGGTGTTGAGTTTACAAGGGGCACACTTGTAATGGTATGTGTCAATATGACTGGGCTAGGAGTACCCAGATATTTAGCTAAGCATTATTCCTGTGTGACAGTGAGGATGTTTATAGATGAGATTAATATTTGAATTCCTAGACCAAGTAAACCACATTGCTCACCCCAGTCTGGGCATGTCTCATTCAAACCATGAAATCTGAATAGAACAAAAAGGATAAGGATGGGAAAACTTATTCTCTCTGCTTTTTACTGTTTTGGAGTGGGATGTCCTGCCTTTGGATTTGAAGTCTGACTAGAGCTTCCACCATTGGCTTTCATGACTCTCAGGCCTTTGAACTCAGTCTAGAGTTCATTGGCTCTTCTGGCTCTCCAGCTGACTGACTGAAGGTCTTGGGACATCTCACCTTCCATAACATAATGAGTCAAATCCTTATAAGAAATCTCTTTCTCGCTGGGTGTGGTGGTGCATGCCTGTAATCCCAGTGGCTCAGGAGGCTGAGGTAGGAGGATCACAAGTTCAAAGCCAGCCTCAGCAATTTAGTGAGGCTGTGTCTCAAAATAAAAAATAAAAAGGGCTGGGGATTTTGCTCAGTGGTTAGGTGCCACTGAGTTCAAACTCTAATACAAAAAAAAAAAAAAAAAAAGAAAAGAAAAACCCTAACAATATCATGTATATTGTAGTTCCTTAATACATACTTTAAAAAAAGAATAGCATATTCGCCATTCAATTTTTGTAGCGCAACTAGCTAAATACCAGTAGGGACAATCTCTTTAAGTGGCTCTCTTATACTGCATCAGCAGAGAGAGTAGTGCTTTCCGCAGGCCAAAGGACATTGGCTAATTCTTTATAGGGAGCCAAATGAGTCTCCTTAGGCTTCTTCTTATAACAAACACCCACTAGAATTATGATTTTGGAATGATTTCCATTGCAAATCCCCTCTTTCGACACTCCTTTAAAAGGCAGCTGCGATATTTGGCTTCTAACCAAGGCCTGCTGCACCAACAATTCTCCAAATTTTATTTATATTTCATGTGCAGTATGTTCGAACTCTCACTTTTCCAGGTGCCAGATGCTGGTTTGGACACACTCCAGTGGAAAGTGCTTTCCTGTAAAATAATAAAAGTAAAATGCTGAACAAACTGCCTCTTTATACCAGGCTTGCATCTAGTATACCAAAGTTAAGGACTCTAATAATTACTTCATTATTTCCCCAAATTTGCAAACCCCCAAATTCCAATTCATTACCTCCACTCCAAATACTTTGTCTTTTGGTTTCCATAGGATGTAAATGCTTACCTTTACTTTTTTTTAGTGTCATGTAAAAATGTCAGAGTGTAGGAATTTCAGTCTAACATGCTTTGGGTCATGCCTAACCCATGTACCTACCCACCCAGGGGCATTTCAGATATGAGCTGGATGAGAAGAAAGCATTTTAACCCATTTACAGAATTTTTTTAAAAAAGGATTTTAAAAGATACTTGAAAACTTAATATATATTCTTTTATTATGTTTAAAATGTTTTCATTTAAAAATGATGTTTTCTGTGTGTTTTATTATGATACTGCCTTTGTAGTGGTCAGAATTTTAAGCATAACACTTTTCCTAAGAATTAACATGAGATTTGCATTTGTCATAGGGATCTTGCCTGCTTAGGCTGTCCTCAGTCTAAAGATCCAGCTTATGAGCAGTCTTTAGGTGGTTACTAAGAAAATATATGTAAGTTGTAGAGATTGCTGGTCTGGTGTTGTCCTACATCTCCACTTTCTTCATTTTTTATGTGGTAATATTTCACTGCACTGAAAATCTATATGATTCCTTGTTCTACTGTTCACAAATTTGAGAACTTTAGGGCTCGAAAGTTTATGTTTGTGTCAAAGCTTGCAGTTAAGTTGGGAGGTTTAAATGATATCCTGTTGAGACCTGCTATGATGTGTGTGTGAATGTGTGCGTGTTTGCGTGTGAGGGGACAGGGAGGGGACCTTTGTAAATAACAAGAATTCTGCTTGGTCCTGCCCAGCAACATTTTTCACACCTTGGGGCTGGTAGAACTTTTTCTTTTCTCGCTCTTTCCATTAGATGGCGGTAGATACCCAAGAAATAACTTTAAAAGCACTGGAGGGCTGATAGTTTATTTATTATTGGTGTGTGTGTGTGTGTGTGTGTGTGTGTGTTTCCTTTTGCTGTCACACCAAAGCCCTCTTTGGCAGGTGGGCATGGAATACATTTTTGTCATGTTTGTGGGTAGGGGTGGTTGGGATCCCGGGAGACTTTATTAAACAGACCACCTGTTAAGTTTCACCCTAAAGATCAGTAGAGGAAAGTGACCAAGGGGTGGAAGATGGGGACGGAGGGGGAAAGTGGAGGGGAGTTATATTGGCCAATTTGTTATATTGTGTAACGTGTGCATGTATGAATATGCGACAATATATCCCATTAGTATGTGTCACTATAATGAACCAATTTAGAAAGTGGTGAGAAAAACTTTCTCCCTAAACATCCATGAACATTTGCCATTTGAGGAAAAAATTCCTTAGAATGTTTCTCAGCCATCAACAGACTTGATATAAGTTTTGAAGCCAATCAGGAGAGCTGCCAGCATTGATTTAGAGATACTGCGATCAGCATCTGTTGCATGTTTGTGGAGATGGAAGAGAGCCTTTCGCTGATGGGACATGGTCTCAGCGACCTGTGGACTGAAATCCCACACTACGACTTGCAATCAATTCACTAGTATTTATGAATTCTTTTTCTTGTGTGCCTCGTACTTCACAGGCGCACAAGAAATAAAAGACATGGTGTCCTCTAGTCCAGTTATAATAGAGAATACAAAATATACACAGAGAAATAACTGCCGAGCAAGACTTAGCCTGATAAAGTGATATTGTATGGCAAAGACACTAAATCCTTTTAAGTTTTATGAGAGGTCAGTGGGTCCTAAGTGCTCTTAGGGTTAAGCTTTGGGTGGGGAGAAAGGAGGAGGTGGAGGAACAAGGAGTGGGTACAAAACAGGGTGACGGGGAGGGAGACACCTTTGGAGAAGTCTGGAGAGAACTTAGAATTGGGAGGGAAGAGGATATACCGGCAAAAGTGCGGCCAAGTCCAGTTCGGCATTGGTTTGCAGCCTGAGAAAGCTCCGGCTCAGCGGACCCTTCTCCTGTCTTCACTTAGGCCCAAGGCATTGAGGTCACGGTGGAGCGTTTCGGGTCAGGTTTCTTTGGCCACGCGCTGTAAGCCCGCGACCTTTTGCTGGGGCGCCTGGGCGCCAGCTGCTGGGGACCAGCCTGGGTAGACTGCGCCTAGAGTGCCCCGCGGCCTGGGTCAGCCACGGAGGGGGCGTGGCGAGCGTGGGNGGTAGCAGCAGTCTACCCGGCCGCCGCCCGCGTGCTGGGGCTGCGGTGGGCCAGGATGTCGGGCTTCCTGGAAGAACTGCTTGGCGAGAAGCTGGTGACCGGCGGCGGCGAGGAGGTGGATGTGCACTCGCTTGGCGCCCGCGGCATCTCCCTCCTCGGGCTCTACTTCGGCTGTAGCCTGAGCGCCCCCTGCGCGCAGCTCAGCGCCAGCCTGGCCGCCTTCTACGGCCGCCTGCGGGGGGACGCGGCGGCCGGGCCAGGGGCCGGGGCTGGGCCGGGGCCTGGGGGCCGGAGCGGCCGCGGAACCCGAACCGCGGCGCCGCCTGGAGATCGTCTTCGTGTCTTCGGACCAGGACCAGAGGCAGTGGCAGGACTTCGTGCGGGACATGCCGTGGTTGGCGCTGCCCTACAAGGAGAAGCACAGGAAGGTGAGCGGCGCGGGCCTGTTGGCGCCCCCGGCTTCGAAGCCCCCGCGCTCCCGGGAGCTCGGTCCTCGCCGCCCCTGCTCTGCTGTCCCCTTGCCCTCCTTCTCCATCTTGGCACGTACCTCCTCTCTTGTCCCTATCTGAGCTCGCACCCCGATCCTAGGTTGGGGCGCCGGCGGCAACTCCTAGGTGCCAGTGTCAGGCTGCTCCCGCAATGGGAAGTTTTGACACCCTTTAGCCCCCTGGACCCTGGCTTAAACTGTGACCCCTTCTCACATTTTGGGAGTCTCGCGAAAGGGTGACTATTCTCTAGGGTCGCTACCCAGTGACCTCCCCCCACCTCTTTCTATTAGTGCAGGGAGGGGGCCTTCCCCCAACCACTTAACTCCTGGTGGATACCTGTAATGGGTTGGGGAAAGCGCTAGCCCCCTACCCATAATGCCCAAACCAGGAAGTTTCCTTTCTATTCCAGAGAAACCTGCTTTCCTGGGGCCCCCTCCCAAAGCACTAGGGACCTGGAGGCCGATTCTGGGGTCAGGCCACTGATCGCCCCAGGGAGACGGCCACTAATCGCGGTTTTGGGTGAGAAGGGAGCTTTCTTCTCTTGCCTTTTCCCTACTTTTCCCCCTTTCCCGGGGCTGAATTAGTGGCCTCCGGGGAGCTTTTCATTGTCTGGCTGTCCAGCTATCTCCAGGCCCAGGAGCAGTCCCGTCCTTGCAGATCCCTTAGTTTCTTGGTGGGCCACTGTTGTTTTGGCTACTTGGAATTAAATGAAGAACTGATCCCATAGATGCAGCTTGACTGGGAGAACTAGGATTCCAGGAGATATATACTTTGCTGTCAATTTCTCGTTCCTCCCAGTTTGCTGCTGGAATTAGTTTGGGTTCCTGTGTGTATCTGTTGGATGAAGATGTCCATTTCAATAAACCAAATTCAGGACATTTTGTAATGAATGGTAACAGAAAAAGTTTTGGAGTGCTCTTGCTTAATTAGTGTGTCTGATGCAGAGGGATTCCAACTCCTTCCCTTTCTGAGGAGAATCTCAGTTTATGGGGTGGACGGGAGGGATACTATTCTGGGGCGTTTAGTTTCCTCTAGGGAGGATGGTAAGGCATGCCATGTGTTTCTTTTATGTGTGTACAGAATCTTGTTGAGAAGCATGATTTAGATTTAGTGAGAGCAAAAGGCTTGTACTGTGACCCCAAATGTCTCGAGTAAATCTTCCATCCCAAAGCAGTGTTAAGGTACAGACTTGAGATTTAAAGTATGAAATACAGTTTAACAAATGCAGTTTGCAAATTTAACATTGGAAAAACATGGGTTCACTAACCACAGAGAAGCAAGACTTCCCATTTTTGACCACTTTTTAGGTTATTTGCCCATATTTGATTTATATGCTTGATAGGGTGTGAATATGCATGGCTAGTACTTTTTGCTTCAAAATATGAGAATCCTTTGTTTTCTTTGGTTGTGTATATGACTGTTTTGGGGAGAAATAATGCTCAGAAAGTGATTTATCAAAAAATACTTTTATTCTTCTAGCAAGTTTCTGTTGTAGACTGAAGTCTGTTTAAAATAATATCCTCATTGGGGAATATAAATGATTTCTGGCTTTTGAATACAAACAAGGAATGGTAAGTGTTACATAGCTAGGTCTATTGTTATGTTTTTTACAAAAGGGAAAATAAAATTGTTGGATAGTAAAAATATGGAATAAATTGAGATGTTTTGGAAATCTTAAAGCTCCCCCCCCCAAAAAAATGGGCATATTTGATATGATATAGGCCATGTTTGATTCTCTCTACCCTAGCTGCTAGTCCCTTTATGTTGGCGGTGGGGAGAAGGTTCTGTGGCCCTAGCCTGGACCTGCTGAATTTCATCAGGATGAAGCATCTGGAGAACATGGAGATCCCATTTGAAAATATAGTTTATAGTGTGGAGGTACCTAAACTGTCATGTGTTAGCATCTTAAATTTATTTATTTATTTATTTATTTTAGTTTTCGGCGGACACAACATCTTTGTATGTGGTGCTGAGGATCGAACCCGGGCCGCACGCATACCAGGCGAGCGTGCTACCGCTTGAGCCACATCCCCAGCCCCTTAAAATTTTTATTTAAAGATTTTTTTTGTTTGTTTAGCTGGGGATCAAACCTGGGAATTTTGTATGTGCTAAATATGTGTTCTACCACTGAGCTATATTTCTCACCCCCCTAAATTTATTTTTTGCTCAGAGTTTTTCTGACTCATATCCTAGAATTTACTTTGTTGTTCAAAACCAGACTAGTTTTCAAGGAGGTGGTTTCTGCCTCTGGATATTGGTGAATAGGCAGCTCAAGATCTGATCCCAGAAACATTCTTATTCGTAGTGATGTATACCAGGTAAAAAGGCTCCAGCTGTGTTTCTTATGAAAAACATACTCTTGGAAATTGCAAAAGCTGTGTATTCACTTTGAAAGGAATTATTTTCTTCCTTGAAACCAAAGAGATGTAAAACGAATTCCTCTTTTGTAACTGAGTTTTTGTCTCTCTTGTTTAAAATGGGGTGCATAGAAATCTGTGAGTTTGTGATGCTAATTTCACCCTAAGAACAGTGAAAAGCCAGGGCACCCCCAGTTCAGGGCAATGGGTAGGTGAACACTTAACTTTTTTTTGAAGGGCTCTGTTCATGCTATTTCACCAACCATAAAAATAGCTTTAAAGAAGGGAGTTTTCTTTTACAGTGAAGGGAACCAAAGTTACAGGTTACATTTTTTTAAAGTTCTCATTAACATTTGCTCTTTAAAACCATTTGTGTACTTCTTCCCATTGGGATAACAAAGGATATGGTTCTAATTAGTTATTGGCTGGCATTTCTCTAAAGAAAATTGAAAAATTATGGTGGGGAAAGAAAATGCTGTGTGGTATTTCTTTTTTTCTTCTTTTATTAATTTCTCCTTTATATAGTAAGAAAGTCTGGGGATGACCATATATGTTCAGCCTGCATCTTCTCTGGCTCCTCTCACCTTCATTGAAGCTATGAGAAACCACTAAGTAAAGGGATTCCAGCATCCTTCTCTTTTTCTCTCTCTTTTAAAAATTCTTTATGGAAGGTTGTCCTGTTTCTGCTTGTTTTAATGGTAGGTACAAAAGTAATTAAAGCTTCTTTTTTTTTTCTTTTTGGCTTCCACAACACACACATTATTATATAGTTGTATAGAAATTGTAATTAGATGATAATAGAACTTTGAGTGCATTTATAAGACCAGTTTTGTCATGAAACCTATAATCCTGAAGTAAGGCAATTAGTCTTGTTTTAATAAGTAGGTTGGTGGACATTTTTGAGATTTCTAAAGAGAGAGAGTGACGAATAGTTGGAAAAGGGTGAAGATTTAGACTTTGAAGATTGGATCTGTCCCTTTAGATGAGTTTAACTTACTCAGTTGTCAAAACTGGAGGATCTGTCTCCAAGATCCACTTCAGAGTCAGAAGAAAGCACTGCTTTTCATTTTAAAGCCACAGGACCTGGCTTTGCCTGGGCTGGGTGCCTGATGGAAAACATTTGGTCATTGTGGGTGCATGACATGAAAGGGAGTAGACAGTGACTTCCCTCCCAACAGGTTATTTGGCTCTGGCTTGGTCCCAGAACTTTCTGCATGGCAGAAAGGGAAGAGGAAGTTGGGGTGGGAGATTAGCTGAGTCAGGGGGCATCCTGGCCTACCTGCTTTGGCCAGGGGAAATGGAGCCATCCTCCAGCTGCTCTGTATTGGGCTGCTGCTCTGACTGCTCTTGATGGTTCTTTGGTTCGGATTAAAACAGAGGCGTGGCTTAGAATTCACCTGAATCCTTTTGGCTCTTTGGGTGGATGGGATCTTGTGCCAGCTCAGATAGTCTATAGTTTCATCTCTTCTACTCGTTCTCAAATCCAAATACTGTAGCCAATAAAAGAACAGGGACGGGTCACCTTATCTTTTCTTATTCTCATTTTTCCCCCGTGCTGGGAATTGAATCCAGGACCTCATGCATGCTAGGTAAGCGCTCTACCACTGAGCCACATCCCTAGCCCACTTCATTATTTATTTATTTATTTATATTATTAATTAAAAAAAAATTAGTTGTAGATGGACACACTACCTTTATTTTATTTATTTATTTTTATGTGGTGCTGAGGATCAAACCCAGGGTCTCACAAGTGCTAGGCAAGAGTGAGAGCTACACACTTACAAATGAGCTACAGCCCCAGCCCTCATTTTTTGAGACAGGGTCTCACCAAGTTGCTTATGGCCTTGCTAAGTTGCTGTGGCTGGCTTTGAACTTGCAATCCTCCTGTCTCAGCCTCCCAAGACCCTGGGATTACAGGTGTGTACCGCCATGACTGGCTGGCTCTGCTTTATATTGACTATGGGTATTTGTGCCCACACAGGTTACTTACCTGTAGAATGGAAATAATAATAGTATCACCTGCCTTACAGGATTGTTGTATAGAATATACAAGATAATATACCCTTGCTTGGCAAATAGTAAGTGCTCAGTAAATGCTATTTATTATTAGTTAGTAACTGATCTTCAAATTTAGTAATTCATTTCATAGCTTGAGCCTTTGGAATGCATCACATCACAGAAGTTGCAAAACTTACCAGGTGTATGTGTGTGTATATTTTTTCTTTCTTTTTGTCTTTTTTTAAAACTTTTTCAAATCAATGACTTACAAGCATGCAAGGGGATATGGTGAACGTGTTGAAAGAATTGCCCTACAAGACATTGTAATTGAGGAGAAAGACCTCAGAGAATGAAATACCAAAAGCAAATGAATATATAATAATACTGTGTTTTAAAGTTCTGGGAGATTACTGATAGGTACTGAGCTCCATATTTATATTTGCCAGTCAAACTGTAGACTTCTTGGGAGGCTGAGGCAGGAGGATCATGAGTTTGAGGCCGGTCTCTGCAACTCTAGACTGCTAATCACTGAAGCCTTGGTATGATAATGGGTAGCAACTTAAAAACCATCAAGC
Organism: Marmota marmota marmota; assembly: GCF_001458135.2. NCBI lineage: Eukaryota > Metazoa > Chordata > Mammalia > Rodentia > Sciuridae > Marmota > Marmota marmota. Next base: position 2,500,259 of record NW_025999891.1, on the reverse strand, counting down.
ACCCTTCTTGAGAGAAATTATGTACTTGGTGATCATTTTGTGGTTTCACAAAGCCATTAGGCCTGTCTCCTGCTGACCCTTGTTGCTCAAATCTGGGCAGCGTGGAGGTTGAAGGATTTCTTTTTTTTCAACATGGGAAATGGAGGAGCCTGCTCTGGAGCAATAGAAATGCCACGCCTCATGGAGCCACCTGCCTTCTCAGCTCTGGAATGGTGTAGGATAGGTTTGCTCAGACATGTAGCCACTGCTGAATGAGTCCTCATTTTCTAGGTAGCGGCTGTCCACAGCTCTTGCTGACTGATTTGTCTTCTGATATGGGTTGGGGTGTGAAGCATAGTGCCGAGGAAGGCAGTGGGTTTTGAGGTTAGCATCATTGATTTATTTCCACCTGATTTCCTCCCAACCCTCTATTTATCACTTTTCCTTTTGGTAGAAGGCCTGGTTTAATATCTGCATCAATTGGCGGAAGGAGGCTTTGTGTTGTGTACAGCTGGGGCAGGCAATGAACAAGTCCCTTGAGGGTTTTCTTTCTTTTTTTCTTTCTTTTTTCCTAAAAGGGCTTGGGGGTTCTGGGGCTCCAGCTGCCCCTTTCTGAACTAGATTTGCCTCCTGACCGCATGATTTCATTTCAGGGGGAGAGTGGAGACTTGGCTCAGGTTGTGTTTTCTTTCTTCACAATCTGAATTCCCCGCGGTGCACAGTGTTAACCACCGGGGTGCTTAGTTTTCTGTATTTCATTAATTTGTCATTATGCTTATTCAAAGGCACTCAGAGAAAATGGCTATGAATTTAGAATCTTTTTGTGAATCCTGATTGAAAATAATGGCAAGATATAAAACAGCGGTATGAAGAGCCTCATGAAAGTCAGGATTCACAGAAAGATTCTTCTCGATCGCCCACATCCTGAAGGCACCGAGTCTGGCTAATTTGACCGCCTTCTTACTCTGAGCCCATCTGTCCATCCCTACATCACTGCTTCAGTTCAGGTTTCCTCTGGACCATTTCTTCCAACAGCTTTCCTGGGCTTCTGGCTTTCAGTACTGACCCCCTGAAATGGCTCTTTTTCTTTCCTTCTTTTTTTTTTTTTTAATTGCAGATGGACCTAATATTTTTGCTTATTTTTATGTGGTGCTGAGGATCAAACCCAGTGGCTCACACATGCTGAGCAAGTGCTCTACCACTGAGCCACCACCACAGCCCCCTGAAATGGCTCTTGAGACCAGGGCTTCTCTCATGCTCTAGTTTAGGATCCATTTTTTTTTTTTAAGTTGTAGATGGACACAGTTTCTTTATTTTATTTACTTATTTTTATGTGGTGCCAAAGATCGAACCTAGTGTTTCACGCATACTTGGCAAGTGCTCTACCACTGAGCCACAACTCCATCCCTTCAAGATCCATTTTTAAAAGAATTTACAGTCAATTACACACTAATACATGGTCTTGCTCCACGTGACTAATATGCAGCTTGAGCCACATGTGATTCCTCACTTGAGTTGACAACATACAAACTTGTCATTGCCCTGTTCAATAAAATGAGCTCATGGATCACAAGCTTGAATGTTGCTGTTTTGTTGGGCCATTGTCTTAAGCATTTCTGAGTGTCTACTCTGTTTTTTATATTTAACTTTGTCTTTTTTTAATATATATATATATATATTTTATATATATATATATATATATATATATATTTTTAGTTGTCAATGTACTTTTATTATTTATTTATTTGTATGTGGTGCTGAGGATTGAACCCAGAGCCTCACACATGCTAGGCAAGTGCTCTGCCACTGAGCCACAACCTCAGCACCCTTAACCTTGTTTTGAACCAGTGACAAATAACTCATAGATAAGCATTGGTCCTTGGACCCCATGTTGATGGAGTAGCACTGCCCTAGACTGTTTTCAGAAAGGAATGAACATTTCAGAAATACACCCCTGGACGGGGTGGAGCTCAGTGTTAGAATACTTGCCCAGCAAGTGTCTTGGGTGTTATCCCAGCACCACAAAAAAGGAGGAAGGGAAGGAAGAGATGCAACTCTGACCCTGTCACTCTCCTGCTGAAGAATTCTGCTAGCCTTTGCTGTCAACTCCAGACTACCGGTCCTGGCTCTTCTCCAGTCTTGTCTCTTACCTGCATTATAGAACTCCACTGGACTTGCGTTTCTGGAATGTGCTGTATTCTCCCTCTTCCTCACCTGGCTGAGTGTAGAGCTCCTGATGTCTCTGCCTTAGATAGCTTTCCTGTCCCTCTTGAAATTTATTTTATGTATTTATATATGTGTTGGGACTCAAGCCCAGGCCCTCGAGCATGCAATCCCTAAACTATACCTCCAGCCCCTATTTTATCTATCTATCTATCTATCCATCTATTTATTTATTTATTTTTAGGTATTGGGGTTTGCACCCAGGGGCACCCTACCACTAAGTTATAGTACCAGCCCCTTTTATTTTTTTAATTTTGAGACAGGGTCTCACTAAGTTAACTCAGGGTCTCGTTGAGTTATTGAGGCTGGCTTTGTAGTTGCAATCCTCCTGCCTCAGCCTCCCAAGTCGCTGGAATAGAGTTTAAAAATTTTTCTTCATCTTTTTTGTTAGACTATAAGCTCCTTGAAATTAGAAACCAACCAAAAGAAGGGGAAGGTGATTGATGTTGAGGTGCTGAGAAATTGGTTAATGTCATAAAAATCAGGCCTGTGACTTTTAGATTGATAGCTTGAGAAAACACTATAATTTTAGATCATGTAAGTTAAAATGCATACTTTCATTGTTACATAGCTTGATTTTAGTACTTAGTGTTAGAGTTGGGCCTTAATTGAACTGTGTTAATTGTACATTCTCTGTGCGTGTGTTTTGTTTTTGTTTCTTAAGTGTGTGTGTGTGTGTGTATAATTTATATATATAAAATATTATTTTAATATAAAATATTTATATATATAAAATATTATTTATATATATAATATATATATATATTTTTCTTTCCCTGCACACATGGAAAAATGCTCTAGCCATAACTACACCCCAGCCCTTAATGAGGATTTAAAAAAGCACTTAGATGAGCAAATAGACATCCCAACAGGGAAAGTCCCAATTGCTTCTTGTGCAACAGCATTGCCCTATAATTCTATGCTCAAAAATAGGAAAAGGCTTGACTCTCCCTTTTGAAATACCAAGTATCTTAGTCTGTTAAAATAGTCTCATCTGCAGACCTACCATTCCATGCTTTTACATTTCATAAATAGTTTGTATTTCTCTAGCATTTTTCTTCCACGAAGCTCAAAAACCATGCATATTACCTCTCCCAGCAAGTAGCAATCAGTGGATATTAAGTGTTTTAACTTTTCAAAGTATGTTAAGAATCGGAGAATTGAAGCAAAGAAAACTGATGATCAGATCCAGGGTCACAGTGTTGGATCAAAGAACTTGGCTGATCTCCCTTAAACAACTCTTGTCATTTCTGTTCATGTAATTGTATCTTAAAAACGTTCACATCAGGGGCTGGGGATGTGGCTCAAGCGGTAGCGTGCTTGCCTGGCATGCGTGAGGCCCGGGTTCGATCCTCAGCACCACATACAAAACAAAGATGCTGTATCCGTCGATAACTAAAAAATAAATATTAAAATTAAAAAAAAACAAAAAAAACGTTCACATCAAACATGCTCCCTGGAAGAGGAGGGAGCTGAGCTTTCTCTTCAATGTGGATTCACTCAGTATGGGTAGAACACTCTGAAATAAGATAGAGGTAGTTTAACTGCTGAACACATTTGCTGTTACTCAGAAGACAGGAGAGCCTGAACTTCTTTTCTGTTGCTACCTTTCCCTGGTGGTGCTTTCTAAGGGCCTTTTTAATGATTTGGCTTTTTTTAGTTCAGCCAGTGAAGTGCCCCCAACTCCCCTTCATCCTATGCAAAGCCTGCGGGCTGCTTTAGTGCTTTTGTTCAGAGACAAAATTGAACTTCAGGTATCCTGCCGAGATCCTAGGACTAAATCAGTCCTCTCTTTTATGAGGTTTTCAGAAACGGCTGTTCCAACTTCCAGTGAAATCTCAAACATGTGCTTTCTGCTTTATGACAAGGAAGAAGTATAGTAATTGAAAGTTGCTCGAGTGCTGTTATTCTGGAGTGAAGCCCTGCAATGGAAACTTTTGTTCTGGGGCATCTGTGATTAAAAGCAAACGTAAATTTTCTGCGGCTTGCTGGTCGTAACTCTTAGACCTGATATGCAGTACATTTTCGTATGGGCTGTACTTCAGAAAATTCTTTTTGAAAAACAACTTAAGCGTAACGTTTAGCATTCTGTTAGCTCTGTCACCGACTCCCCATGGTATTATTTTGATATAGATGCTGATTACAGGTAAATTCAAGTAATATTTCCACAGCTAATGATGCTTTTATCTTGGATTGTTAGTGGATTATCACAAAGCAGGGTGTGACAGTCTTGCTGTCCTAGGGGAGGGTTGTCTCTTTGTTTTCCTGGGAGAGAGTTTTATCTAGATACATTGGTTCTACAGTTCTATAGGTTTTTTTTTTTTTTTTTTCCCTTTTTGTGTCAATATCCCTAGGATAAAAATCTGGATGAATTCAATCTGCTTAAAAGCCAAAGACATTGCCTTTTCCCCCTTTAAACATGATCAGGTCAAGACAGTTTTCTTTTGATCGTGGTGGCTCTCGGTGCAGCTGCCTCATCTGTTACTCATTTTTCAGGGTTTCATGTGAAATTTAAAGATTGGGTGGAACAACGTGCAGTAGGGAAAAGTCACAATGTGACCAGCAGAGCTCCAGTCGGGTGTGAATGGAGGCGAGTGCAGCGTCTTTCAGCTCTGGGCTGCAGCTCTGCAAATCATTCAGACTCATGGACCTTTGGGAATGCTCCATTATTAGAAATGAATATTTAAAAGACGTGGCCGGGTGGGTGAAAAAATAACTTAAACACTAGATCAGGTTTTCTTAGTTTGCATCCCGGCTCACACTTTGTAGCAGTGACTTTGTGGCAAGTTTACATAATTTCTGTGTCTGGTTTTTTGGTCCGGGGGGAAAATAGAGAGCAATACCCACCCACCTCATAAGGTTGTTGATAAGGGTTAAATGTGTCAATATTGGAAAAGTGCTTAACAATGCCTGGAGCGTAGTACGTGTGGCTTCATCCCAGGTGCGTGGGCATTTCATTCCACATTTTATGGTTATTCAGATTATAGGAGAGAGGAATTCTCAGCTTTCCTACGTCTTTGTACCCCTCTGCCATTCCAGGGCACCTAGTTCTTTCATCTAGCTCTATCATCGGTTTCTATTCAGTTTTTTTTTTCCCTGTGGTACTGGGGATTGAACCCAGGGGTGCTCTGTTGTTGAGCTACATCCCTATCCCTTTTTATTTTTTATTTTGAGACAGGGTTTTGCTAAGTTGCTGAGGGTCTCTCTGAGTTTCTGAGGCTGGCCTTGAACTGTGATCCTCCTGTCCAGCCTCTTGAATCTGTGGGATTACAGGCGTGTGCCACCGTGCCAGGCAATCTTCAGTTTGTTACTAGGATAGCTATAATGATTTGTCTGTTGTTGATTTTATGACATCTCTATTTTTGAATATGAGTATAATTCCAGGCCATCTATTTGTGAGTCAATCAAATGCTCAATTTTTAAAATTTATATTTTTTATTTTAAAATTTTGGTGTTGGGGAAGAAACCTAGGGCCTGCATGTGCTAAGCATGTGCTTTGCTTATTTTACTGAATGGATTCTATTTTTCCTTTGAGCTGTGAATGGATAGGAGGAAAAAAAAAATATATATATATATATATTTATTTATTTATAAATAAATATACTTAAATATACATATGTACTTATTTATTCTGCCCTTTATTTATTTTTAAACTTCTTATGGAAAACTTTAAACATCACACAGGTAGGGACAACAGGACAGTGTATCCCCATGAACCCACACAGGTGCAATAGTTATCAGCTCATGGATCCCCCATCCCCCCACTGGGATATTTCGAAGACAATCTGAGACATATCATTTCCTTTATAAACATTTTACTAAGTGACTCTTTTAAAAACATACCCACAGTATCTAGCGATATCTTAAAATCAGCAAGTATCTAGTCAGTGTTATAATTTCCCTGATTGTCTCACAGTTGTTTTTATCCCCCACATTTGGGTTGTTTGAATTCAAAGTTTTGTTTGAATTCAGATAAGGTCTACTCATTACATTTAAGCCATTTCTTAAATCTCTTCACCTATAGTTTCCCTTCGTTTCCTTAGTTTTTTTGTGTTCCTGTCCATTTAAACTTTCTCTGGCTTTAGGTCTTCCTTGCTATATTTCTTTAAAAATTTTTTTCCCGTCGTTGCAGATGGACGGCATGCCTTCACTTATTTCTGTGTGGTGCTGAGGAGTGAACCCAGCCCCTCACACGTGCCACTGAACTACAGCCCCATCCCCTCCTTGCTATACTTCTGAACTTTCCTATCCATGTTTTTCCTTTTATCTAAGTCTGTAGCTTCTTAAATCCTGGCTTGGAAAGGGTCCCAGCCTCCCATAGCTGAGAAGGATAGGCATAGGTCATCTTGAGGCCTGAGCAGCTCAGGGACAGTGGCCCATCCCCATCTGTCTACTCTGCTTGTGTATCTGGGTCCTGACCTCTAGCAGGCTGCTCTTCATTGAGACACGAAGGCCACCAGCAGTCTAGGTCTACTTTGCATCTTCTGAGATCCCCAGCAGGAAGAGGCCAGCTTGCTCACTTTCCCATCCAGCACTGACCGCTATGGCCAGGATGTGTGAAAGCCCAATTGACCTTGCCTGAGTGACATCTGTACCTGTGTCCCCAGAGGGTGGAATCTCAAGCCAGGGGACCAAACCTCAAGAAGGGGGGAACATCAGGGGAAACCTCTGTGTTCCCAGAGGAAATGTGCCCTGGAGATGACTGTCTGGTCTGTTCTGGAGTGTTTCTAGTGACCACTTACACTGTCTACTGAGGAAGTCCATCCTTACATCAGCCATCCTCCTCAGGGGACCTCCTTGTCTACAGGCAACTCTTCTGTCTCTCAAATGTGAAATTCCAGGCTGGGGCAGAGCACTTAAAGCCCTAGGTTCAATCCCTTGTGCCACAAAAACAAAACTCTGTACCAAATGCAAAGTTTTTTTGGTTCTTGGACCATTTCTTGTGTGGCATGGGTTCACAGCCTCATCATATCTGAGCCTTCTCCAAGTTTCCCTGGACCCTTTTGTGTGTGTGTGTGTTTGTGGTGTTGGGGATTGAATCCAGAGCCTCCATGCAAGCACTGTACCACTGAGCTACACTCCAGTCTTCCTGGAACCTTTCTTAAAGAGGAGTCCCCACACCTGTACACAGACTCTACAGTATCTGAACACAAAGTCAATCGCAGAGGGTAGGCACCACCCCCTTGTTCTAGATCTTACCTACACTTAACCTTACCAGAGCCCGAGATTGCATCAGCTTTTCTTACAAGTCACTTCACACTGTGTTGTCCCATTGACCTTTTGGTCATCCAGAACTCTGAAGTCTTTTTCACCTATCATTGTCAATCATATACCTGAACAAATGAGAAGAGAGTCCAAAATCTCATCTCCCTCATTTTCAACCATTTATTTAGATTTGCTCATTTTTTGCAGTCTGTTGAAATCATTTTGTAGGCTGAGGTGGCCATAACAATAATTAGAGCCCTTTGCTAGCTTTGAATTATGTATGATCTCTTTCAGACCTTTATCCACACAGTGTATTAAAATATATATATATATTGGGCTGGGTTTGTGGCTCAGCGGTAGAGCGCTCACCTAGCATGTGTGAGGCCCTGGGTTCAATCCTCAGCACCACATAAAATAAAGACATTAAAAAAAAAATATGTATGTATATATATATATATATATATATATATATATATATAGAGAGAGAGAGAGAGAGAGAGAGAGAGAGAGAGAGATGGGATCATGGCAAGGACCTCCAGGTTAATCGCAGTTCCTTAATCATTTGTTTAACCAACCTGAAATCCAGCCGGTTCCATATCTGCCTAATTGTGTTACTGTCTAACCTACGCTTATCCATTTGGCCAACATATTTATCATAGGCGAGCTTAAGACATAGCTTGCTGTAACTTAGATATTTACTCTTTTCCTCTCTGGGAAAGACCATCTGAAATGATTTTATTTCGTAAAACCCAGGCTTGCTCCTAATGGATCACTTATTTTTTTGTGTGGTTAAGAACTGTACACTGTAGGATCTGTTTAAGGGTTGAAGTCAGGTCCAGCTGTAGTTTGCAGAATCTCTTCCATTTTGCTGTTTTGAAAATCAGTATACCTTCCATCTGCTGGTTGCAGGTCATGAAATCACAGACAATGGCTAGGTGATCTTTTTTTTAAAATATTTTAAAAATAATTTTTTAGTTGTAGGTGGATACAATATCTTTATTTCATTTTTATGTGGTGCTGAGGATCGAACCCAGTGCCTCACGTGTGCTAGGTGAGCGCTCTACCACTGAGCCACAACCCCAGCCCTGGCTAGGTGATCTTAATGCCACATTTTCTCCCTCTTGATGTAATTCATACTTTAAAGGAGCAAAATTGCTGTATTGTCTGGGCATGTAGGGAGTGCATTTGTTTCCTGCAAAAGATCTTGTGGGAGTAGCCGTGTCTAGATAATGCCTGATAGCATGTAGTTGAGGGCACTTCATTGTCCAGGAGGCCCAGTTCCTTCCCTTTCTGAAGGTTGTGTGACAATACTGACTGCCTTTTCCCTGACCCCAGCACTCCCCTTCCTTCACCAGCTCATTAAGTCCTAATAGGGCCTGAGGGAGTCTTTTTCTTAATGCCATTTCCCCCCATCACAGGCAGGATGAGAGTTTTGCTGGCTAATTAATTGTGGCATTTTGTTTTAAAGTTAGTGGTAGATGCCAACTAGCTACAAAGCAGCCTAGTGCCCTGGTGCTGATACATTAGTTTTTTCCTTTTTTTGGTGGGGGGCATACTGGGAATTGAACTCAGGGGTGCTTGACCTCTGAGCCACATCCCCAGCCCTATTTTGTATTTTATTTAGAGAGAGGGTCTCACTGAGTTGCTTAGTGCTTTTGCTCAGGCTGGCTTTGAACTCGTGATCCCCCTGCCTCAGCCCCTCAAGCCACTGGGATTATAGGCATGAGCCTTGGTGCCCAGCTTGGTTTTTCTTGATAGCCAACTTTTTAGGACAAATCAGACCTTTTATTTTGAAACGGATTTGTTTTCTTACTGAATTGTATTTGCCTATTTAAGATTATACATCTGTTTGGCACCTAAGAATTCTGACGATTCCAATGTTAGGCCTGAGGATGAATTGGAATTAAATGCCTTAAAGCACTTTCCTGGGGGGAAATCAGTTTCCTTAATTTACACAAGGTCCCTGGCTTCAACCCTTGGATCCATTGTTTGAAGCTTGTACAAATGATCTTAAGAGTAAAATACTACTTAATACCACTTGAACATACTGCCTTTCATTTGGATTTAGGAAAAGTATTAATTTGCCGAGGCTGTGGTGGAATACTCTAGTTTTAAGACACTTTCTGAAGTGCTGCTGGCCTGTGAATGCTGTTGATGACTTTTTTCCTTAGGTCATCTGAGTGTGCTCTGCCACAGAGCCAGTAGTTCCAGGTGAATGTAGATCCTAGAACAAAGATCTGATATGCCTTCATGAGGAAAGAGGGATTTGTCTGTCTCTGTGAATCCAGCACAAATTATGGCGGTCCTGCTGACTATTTACATTAAAAGCCACTTGTATTTCTTGACTCAGCATGTAGTTAATATGCCTTTTCCACATATTAACTTTTTTCCATTTGCAAGAGAAAGCCAACATTTTTTTAATTGTAAAAATAATCCTCTTTCCAAAGATAACTACTGTTAATACTGCTTTCCTATTCTTTCAGCAAAAAGAATGTGCATGTACTATATATGTAAATGTATGTGCTTCCATTTTTATACAAATAGATTTAGCATTTGAAAAAATATTATTTTCTGGAATGGTAGTGCATTAAAAAATATTGGGCTGGGTATGTGTCTTAGTAGTAGAGCGCTTGGCTAGCATATGCAAGACTCTGGGTTTGGTTTCTAGCAATGTGTCAGAAGGAAGGAAAGAAAGAAAGAAATGAAAGGTATGCAGGGAAGTCTCACTCCCAATGCTGACTGTAGTCAGCAACCACCGTGATCCATTTCATGTTATTTTGTAATCTACAAGCGCGCGCGCGCGCGCGCGTGCGCGCGTGCGTGTGTATGTGTGTGTGTGTATGCGCCCCTCATTCAAATGCTTTTAAATGGATCTTGCTCAGATTCTTGACGGTCCTGACAGGTTCTATATAGAGACTAAAAATATCATCTGGATAGCCCTGTAATAACTTTGTGTGATGTCTTCCTTATTAATAAACCCAACACAAAAACAGGGAAAGGAATCCCCCAAACCACCACTGTCCTTAGAAGGAAAATGACTCAGTGTGACATGTTGTGGGGGTACAATGGGTTTAAGGAGATCTTTGAAAACAGTTTCCCTGCCCTCCAAGAGGGGCCCTCCTCTAAGTCTGACATAAAGCAGTGAGAAGACAGTGTCTGTGAAATTCCTACTGCTGGGCCCTGCTACTTGGGTAAATTAAGAGGTTCATTCTCTGAGGCTGTCAGTCTTCCCTTCCAAGAGCTTTCACATTTATCCAGGGACAAAAGACTTCCCCATGCACAGGCATTTGCATTATGCCTGTCCTTTTGTGGTAGCTCTATCAGGCAATTTGTATTTAATGTAGATTTTTGCTTAGTAAACTGTGCTGTATTTTTAGAAGTTTCACCACTCTTGAAATATAAAATTATGAAACAGATAAATTAAGAAACTCATTTTCATTATAGAAGGATCTTCACTTCATTCTTCCCCTTCCCCCACTCCCCCCAATGTCTTAGGAGTACATCTGTTGATTTGAGAAAAATGTGCAACTGTTAGAAAAGTATTCTTACCAGCTAGGTGTTGGTGGTACATACCTATAATCCCAGCTACTCAGGAGACTGAGGCAGGAGGTTCACAAGTTTGAGGTCAGCCTATACAACATAGTCAGACCCTGTCTCAAAATAAAGTTAAAAGGGCTGGGATGAAGCTTGCCTAACAAATAAGGTGGCCCTGGGTTCAGTCCCTAGCACTGCAAAAAAAGTGTGTGTGTGTATAAACATACATATACACATATAGATATATGTATGTATACACATATACTGGGGATTGAACCCAGAGGTGCTTAACCATTAAGTTACATCTCCAGCCCTTTTTATTTTTTATTTTTTTGAAACAGGGTCTTGCTAAATTGCTTAGGGCCTTGCTAAGTTGCTTAGGCTGGCTTTGAATTTGCAGTCTTTATGCCTTAGCCTCCTGAGTTGCTGGGATTACAGGTGTGCACCATCATGCCCAACGCAGCAAAAAAAAAAAAAAAAAAGTAAATATTCTTATGTTACAAACACTTCTTCCCCTTTCCCCTGAACATTCTGAATTCCCTTGTCTATAAAGTGACTGAGAAAAGTTATACTTCCTTTGGTTTCCATGTGGGCATGTTGCTTATGAAAAATCAAAGAGTTGCTATGGGAATGTTTATTAAATAGATACATGGATAATAGACATTGTGAAAGGTAAGCTTTTCAAAGATCCAGTGAACCTGAAATGGGGACTTGATTTCAGAATGGAAAGAAAACTGGGTGCAGTGGCGCGGGCCTGTAATTCCAGTGACTCCAAAGGTTGAGGCAGGAGGATCACAAACTCAAGGCCAGCCTCAGCAATTAAGTGAGACCCTGTAGCTCAGTGGTAGTGTGCTCTGGGTTTAATCCCCAGCACCACATCATCCCTCCCCCCAAAAAAGGGGAAAAAGTATCAGTTTAGAAGTAAGAATTTTTGTTTTAAATGTGAGAAGAAAGGTGGAAATATGCCAGGTTACTTATTGTCATGTTAGGATGGTGGCATGTGTGGATGGTGGGTGTCTGATTTCCAGATGTTCTGAATATAGTCAATTGTATAATGAAAACATCAGTGTTATGTGAAGAAAATAATTTGGCTCTTTCCTGAAAGAGCTCGCATCTTGTTTTTGGATACTTTGTCTTAGTGTAAGGTTCTCTTCCCTGTTTCGATCTGGTTAGCACATGACTAACTCATTCATCATTGCCTCATATGGAGCAAAGTCACATGGGTGAGGAGCACCAGCTCACGGCCACTGACTTCAAAAACACTTTCTGCAAAGAATAACTTGAAAGTGACCTTTTCAGATGAGGGGTGGGTAGTCCAGTGGCTTAAGAAAGAAGGATATTCCAGATATAAATAACCATGTGGGAATGAAGGGGAAAGTTGAGAAGGAGGAACTTCATTTGATCCTGCTAAAAAGAGTAAGTATGGGATGCAGGGAGATGATGTATGTTTGAAAATTGATGAGCCCTGGAGCCCGCCCATGCCTGGTGGGAACATTTTTACTTTTTTTAGGAAGCAAAAATCCCTTTGGCAGAATCTTTAGGAAATACATTTGAGGTGATGCTGATTGGGAGGATGATTTCATGTGGGAAGACTCTGAGAAGCAGGCAGTGGTCTGTTTGCAAGGTGAGGGTGGGCCCCTCTCTCGGGTTTGGGTTTGGAATGAGAAAGAAGGTCTGGATTCCAGACATGCCACAGGATAAGAAACAGATGCTGTTTGTACCAATGAGGCCAAACTCAAAACAAAGAATCTTATCCTGGGCCAGGTTGCAGAAACACATTTTCTATAAGCTTCCTTAGAGCATAAAGAAGACACTCTGTGTTAATGGCTTCCGTTTGGTAAGAAAAATAAAGGAAATTCTAGGAATTTTCCACCACTGTATGGTATCAGTAGAGGGGAAGCGGTGACAGGGCCTATGAAGCTCTCAAACTAGATTTCTCACTTAGTATGTGCTCATACTACAAAAACCAAGTTTGCGCTTTTCATTACTTTGTATGGGCACTTCCAAACCTCGGTCAGTCACATGTTTCCTGAACATCTCATTTGCCTCAGGCAGTGTCAGGATGCAGAGAAATAAATGACTAAGTCCCTGCTGTCAAAGACATTTATGCTTTAACTGGGGAGGTAAGGCATGAAATGTATATATAAATTTAGAATTTCCATTGGATAATGTCCTTTGTGTTGGTTCTAGTAGAGATGGGATGGACAGCAGGAGCTGCAAGGACCTAGAGTCCTGTGACCCAGAGTTCTATGACCTCGTCAGTCTAGAGGCCAGCCCCTCAAGGATGACCTTTCTGGTTCATGTCTTCTACTCTCTATCTTTGAGACCTCAGCCAAGTTACTTTAATCTTTCTGAGCCTCAGTTTTCCCCATCTGTAAAATGGGAATGAGAGCAGAGATAGGTACCTCTGCATCTTGCTTGGCACACAGCGTTTGGTCAGGTCACTATTGCTTTGTTCTGCCAGACCCAGAAAGTTTCCTAAGGCAGGGATTTTACTCTTCATCCTCATGTCCGTCTACTTACTACATTTGACACCTCTTACTAATAAAATTTGGCACAAGTGCTTGTTGAAAGAATGAATGGTTTGGACAGAGGTCAGAAGGGTTGGCAGAACTTGGGCTGGGAAGAGGAATGGAATTCTAAGCACAAGGGTGAGTCTTGAAGTAAAGGTAAGTTGTAGATGCTTGGTTTGTTTGTGCTATCATGATAATTAAACAAATGCCCTCATTGCATAATATTGGGCAATGGCCGTTGAGTGTTTTCCTGTAAAGGATGTTGGGGATTAGGTAGCTTTCTTTACAGATGAGGAAACTGAGGCCCAGAAAAGAGGTAGTCACGTGACTGAGCAGCTTCTAGGTTCTGGGTCTCATTATTGCCGGCTCAGTGGTATTTCCTGACATTCTTCCTGGTAGCCCTTTAAAAAAAAGTCTAACTAGTATCTTTAAGTCATTGCCAAATTTTGCTTGTAGAGAAAGGAGATAAGCGTTCTGAAAAGAGGGAAATGCGGCAGTCCTATTTTTCCCACATGAGTTTATATATCCTGGCCTCTAGAAAGTGGGACGCTTTCCCGGTCCCAGGAGCCTGTTCCTGAGAGTGGAGCCATTTTCCTGTGGAAGGGCTGGGGTCAGGCCCGGGACGAGGGTCAGACCTCCTATGTGGAAAGCCTCAAGTGGCTGTAACTAATGCTGAAAAAACAAACATGTTCCCCGACTGGACAACAGCACAGAGCTTTTAAGGAGGGGATTACCAGGGCCAAAGTATGTGCAATGTAAAGAAAGGAATGTAAAAAGAGCCAGGTGCTTCAGTGTGTGGGTCTAGGCTGATGGGCGCTTAAGTGTCAGAAATTCCATTAGGATGACTTGTATTTTTTCCTGTTGGGCCATCGAGGAAGGGAGAAGAGACCTGTTATCCTGTGGCCTATCCAGGCAGTTAGCACCCTTCCGTGTTGTGTTGAGGGATAGCTGTGACCTGAGTGGGACCTTGGCACTCTCTTCAGGGGCCTGGAGTCATGGGAATTTGCCCTGTTGCTTTGAGGAGATTGTTCCAATCCAAGCAAGAAGATAGATGCCGGAGTAGGAGAAAAACAAAAACTCGGACACATACTTGGCCTGAGCCTTGAGCATTGGAAAATGGGCTACTGGGTCACACCTGTGACTTTACTAGAGGGAGAATTTAGATGTTCTGAAACCTAGGCGTGGGAGTCAATTCTAAAGCCAGTTCTCTTCATGAATCATCTTGATGTAGTTTTATATATTTTCTGAAACCCAGCATAGATCTCCTTGGAGTGGTGATTTTCAGTATGCCAAACAAAGAGGAAATCTATCAGGGAGTCACGCACACCCATGTGCAAGCATGGTCACCTCCCTTCAGGTGACTGTGCAGGCGCAGCCATATCTGTCCCTCCACATGATCAGCTGTGGTTACTGTTGCCTCCCACCTCTTTGGGTTCTTTAAAGGGGTCACCAGAGAATTATGAATTCTCTGTGGACTAATAATTACAACTTATTGTAGTCTAAACTCAATAGAGGTTAATAAGATTGTGTCTAGCTGGCAAGTTGATAGATTTACTGGTGGGTGGGAATGAAATTATATAAAGGTTGATTCCTTTCTCACATTAATAGAGATGGTACTGAGGGAGTGGAGAGGTGTGTTGCACCTGAAATAATTTGTCCTGCTTACAGTGGTGATGGTGGGATCCTGTTCCTTCATTTAGCCTTCAGGGAGTTACAAGATATCTCCTGAGTCAGGGTGTTTGTACTGTCACCACTGATAACTGCTTCTGTTTGTTGAGTCCTTACTAGGTTCTGGGGATCACATTGTTCAATGCTGTTTGTGCATTATCTCATTGGATCTTCATAACAATCCACGAAGTAGGTACAGTCGTCTCCCTTATCCATAGTTTCACTTTGAAAGATTTCACTTACCCATAGTCAACTGTGGGCTGAAAATATTATATGGAAAATCCACAGGTGAACAGTTTTTAAATTACACACCATTCTGAGTAACACGATAAAATCTTGCTCTGTTACGTTTCGCCTAGGATGTGAATCATCCCTTTGTTCAGTGTTTGTACACTGTATATGCTACCTGCCCGCTAATTATTTAGTAGCCTTTTTGTTTATCATATTAATTGTTGCTCTGTCTCAGTGCTTGTGTTCAAATTAAAATAATGGTCCCAAAGTCGTAGAGTAGTGACGCAAAGAGGTGCCAATGAAGGACTTATTAACTCTGGTACTATGTGGTGATACAGCAAGGCGTATGGGAAAGACAGGACACATAAGGTTTGTTGCTGTCTGTGGTTTCAGGCATTCTCTGGGGCTTGGAAAGTATCCCCACAGTTAAGGGGGGGGGCTACCATACTATTTATTGCCATCATTTTTATGTGAAGTCACTAAATTCAAAGGGTAAGTAATTGGTTTATAGGGTGGTGGAGTGGGATTTTCACCCTCAGCTTCTAGCCCCCAAACCCATCCCTCAGCCCCTCTGTGTCCCATGGTGTGCTGTTTTCTGCTGTTTTGCTCCAGGGTGGAGGGCTTTTCACACCTGGGCTTCCAGGCAGGGGCCTACCTCTGGATTTTTTCCTGTTCTTTGTCAGTGGCAGATCTGGGCTCAGCATTATACCCACATTGCACCAATTTTCTTCTCCCTCCCTCTCTCTCTTTTTTTTTCCTTGTGGTTTCCCATGTTACAATCCTTAAAACCAAACTACAGTTGATTCTTGTTATTCATGGTAGTTACATTCTATAAAGTTGTTGCAAACACTAAATTAGCAAGTACTGAAGCATTGCTCCTAGGGGACACACAAGGTCGGGTTCCTGTGAGCCTCCGCTTGGTGTTCTCATCAACTGATCAATACATAGCCTTGTTTTATGTGTTTCTGTCTAAAGACACCTTATTTTATGTGTGTGTGGTGTGTAGTTGATTCATTAACATTGAGCTGAGCTCACTGCCAACAGTACTATATTTAACTCATGCTTGAACAAAACTTAATGTAACACATTTTCTCCCTTAAGGCCTATAGTAGCCTTCTTGACTCAGGAACACTAGACAGCACTTTAGCACTGCCCTTTGGGGACATTTTAAACAGCAAAATCAAAAACGAAGTGAAAAATGTGACAAATGTGGCACTAAATGGACCACAAAAGGGACATGCATTGTATGAGCTGAAAGAAGGAAGCGCGTCACCTTCTCAGCCTCAGCAGGAACTAGGTTGTTGATAGACTTGGATTTTTTTTCACTACTCTGCCCATGTCTGAGAATGACCACAAAGGCATTTTAAACACAGATTTTGGGGTGACAAATAAATTTTAGTAAGTAGGCCAGTTCACAAATATAGGATCCATGAATGAGGAGGAGAAACTATACCTATTTCTCTGTTATCCTAAATGTGCAGAACTTCTGTGGTTCAGTACTGCTTGGCTTTAGGGCCCCTTCCTTCTGTGGGTGACTTTATTCTCCCCTTTTCTTTAATCTTCTTGCTGTTAAAAAAAAAAACAGATTTGCAAAACCAAAAATACTCATTCAAATTTCACTAATCCAAGATTATGATTGTTGGGCTGGGGATATGGCTCAGTTTGTAGAGTGCTTGCCTTGCATGCACAAAGGCCTGGGGTTCAATCCCTAGCACAATAAAAAATAAAATAAAAGGAATTGAGGATATAGCTCAGTTGTGGAGTGTTGGCCTAGCATACATAAGACCCTGGGTTAAATTCCCCGTTCCACCAAAAAAAAAAAAGTTTAAAAAAATTATGATTATTTACATTTTAGTGTTTACATATTATCTTTTCAGACTTTTATTCTGTGCAGATTTACACCTGTTATTTGTACTCTCACATCTTACGTATATAGATTTATGTAAAATGTGTGTTTAAAACAAACATTTTTATTGTTATGTACTCTGCATTTTGCAGTTCCTCAGGGCTGCCCTGGAGTGAAGGGCAGGAGTGAGTGGTGAGAGAAGAGACTAGATGGGCAAGTGGGGTAAAAAATTAAGGGACATCTGAGCTTGGAACTTTGTCCTGATAGGAGCCATTGATGGGTTCTAAACAGGAATGCTGTTAATGAGATTAGATGGATAGCCACAGTAGCTATATGAAGAGTGAATTTAAGGACAAGAGGCTATAGCCATTCTGTCCTGCATAGTAGCTACTAGCCATATAGGATTGTAGAGCACTTTGTGATGTGACTAGTCTGATTCAGGTGTGCTGTGTAAAATGTACACCAGATAGCAAAGACATGGTATGAATACAAGATTGTAAAGTATCTGAATGATTTTTCAGTATAAATTACATGTTGAAATTATAATCTTGGGAAATATTGGGTTAAACAAAATGTAGCATTAAAACTGATTTGTCTGTCTTTATGATTTTTCAATTTTATTTTTTGTGTGTATATGGTGCTGGAGATTGAACCCCAGGGCATCTTGCATGCTAGACAGGCTCTGTACTGTGGAGCTACATCCCAGCCCTTTCAGTTTTTTAAAGTGGCTACTAAAAGAGTTTTAAATTTCATAGATTTCTGTTGAACAGCAGTGGAAAGGTGAGATGCAAAAGGCTACCTCAGGGCAGTGGGGGGTGGGAAAGGGCTATGGAGGGAGGTGAGAAGTGTTGGGATACTTGATCAACAGCTGGGTCCTAGCTTTTGATGGGTGAGATGGAGGAAGGAATTAATGACAGTGAGAAATGTAGCAGGTGTTGCCAACTGAGTTGGGGGGTGTTTTGGTTTGTGAGGGCAGCTAAGGCAAATAAAAGCACATTGAAATGTTGAGCTGTTTAATTACTTGGATGATGCTCTTCAGAGGTTTAGGTTTCTGCCCAAGTCATCAGCAAATAGAGTTCTGAGAGGGACTAAGAGTCTCAGAGAGTGTGTGAAGACAGAAGGAGGTGGCCTGCGAGGAGAGTTCTGGGGAATACCAGTAGCGGACTGGGGACAAGAGTGCAAAGGAACAGAGGTCAAGGAAGGTGCTTCAGAGGGGGTGAGCAATAGTGTAAACATGAACTATAAGGAAGGCTTGAAAGGTATCACTTGCATTGATCAATGTGAGAGAGCTAGAAGAAACATTCATTTAGCAACTTCTATACTTGACTATTGTTAATAATAACATATAACATTATACTGTGCTTACTTACTCTGTGCCAGGCACAGCACCACATATTTTAGACAACAGCTGCACAGGGCACCTTTTGTTATTTTTCCATTTAGCAGATGGGAATACTGAGGCCAGGGCCCCAAAGGTCTTGCTCAGAGTCGCTTACCTGTGAGGCTCTAACCCAGAGCTGTCAGATTCCAGCCCCCAAAGTTTGACTTAAACTTTTTGGCAACTCCATACTTGCCCTGGAAGAAGTGCATAACTATCGTGAGTTTCTTGGAAAACACACACACACACAGACACACACACACACATACACACATGAAAGAAAGGAAGCAAAGAAAGAAAGAAAGAGAAAGATCTACTCTCTTTTTGGAGCATGGTGATAGATTGCAAATTGTGCAGAATTCTGCATTCCAGGGGATTGAGGTCAGTGCATGCGTGGCTGTGTGGCACTGGCTTTTGGGGCTCAGGCTCTGGGTCCTGTGATTGTTGTAGTGTATGAATTTCTACTTCCTGGATGTCTTCTGGCTATCAAGTGAGCTGTGCCCCTTATTTTCCTGCTTTCCATCATTTCTGCCTGTGGGACCATTCCACTGAAGAGTCTCGGCCCCTAGGCCAGGGTTCCCCTTGTGCGCTGCTCCAGGCCTCCGCTGGCTCCGTGGTAAGGAATGCCGGCCCCCAGCCCAGCCCTGCCCAGGCTCATGCCTGAGGTTTTACTGCATTCGTCCACTTCCATACATGGAAGTGGGGCTTGCCAGCATCAGCCAGAGCGCCTGCAGAAGGAGGTTGCTTCCCCACAGCTGACAGACACCCCCTGCTTCACATTGTAAAGCACATTGATTGGGAAAGACCTTGGCTTTCACATGTCTGTGAAAGAGAACTCAGCATCTCAGAGAGAACAGGCGGAAAACATTTCAGTCAGTCCTGAGTGTTGTGCTCACACCACTTAGGCCAACTTTGTGTTTCAGAAAGATCTGATGATGTGAATGATAAGCTCTTAAATATTAAAATACGTAAAAAGGGGACTGGGGTTGTGGCTCAGTAGTAGAGTGTTTGCATAGCATGTGTGAGGCACTGGGTTTGATCCTCAGCACCACATAAAATAAAGGTTAAAATATAAATATAAATAAAATAGAGGTTTTGTGTCAATCTACCACTAAAAAAAGAATTTTTTTAAATAGGTAAAGAGGGTTTATATGTGTGTATTAACACATATTAGCATACATAATTTCTCTCCCTAATTTGATAAAAAGAAAAGAGAATCTGAGGGGCCTAATGAAAGGGTAGTATTTAGATGAGATGAAAATGGTTAAAGCAGCCCAGACCCCTTGGCCTCAGGCCTCATTCTTAACAGGTGTAGGCCATGAAATTACCAAGAAGTCCCTTTTTTTTGGTACTGGAGATTTAACCCATGGACTCTTCACCACTGAGCCACATCCCCAACCCTTTTTATTTATTTTTTTAAATTTAGAAACAGAGTCTTGCTTAGTTGCTTAGGGCCTCACTAAATTGCTGAGGCTGGCTTTGAATTTTTTTTTTTAATTTAAAAAAGTTTATGGGCTGGGGTTGTGGCTCAGTGGTAGAGCACTCACCTAGCATGTGCAAGGCCATGGGTTCGATCCTCAGCACCACATAAAAATAAATAAAATAAAGATATTGTGTCCAACTACAAAAAAATAAATATTTTTTTAAAAGTTTATATATATATATGTATATATATATATATACACACACACATTTAGTTGTAGTTGGACACAATACTTTTATTTATTTATTTTTATATGGTGCTGAGGATCGAACCCAGGGCCTCGCATGTGCCAGGTGAGTGCTATACTGTTGAGCCACAATCTCAGCCCCTGGCTTTGAATTTATGCTCTTCTTGCCTCAGCCTCCAGAGTTGCTGGGATTATAGGCATGCGCCACTGTTCCCAGCTAAGCACTTTTTTTAGTTTTCTCAGGGCAGTGCTTTTTTTTTAATATTTATTTTTTAGTTTTAGGTGGACACAATAGCTTTATTTTATTTATTTTTATGTGGTGCTGAGGATCGAACCCAGTGCCTCATGCATGCTAGGTGAGCACTTTACCTCTGAGCCACAATCCCAGCCCATACTTTTTATAATGCACAGAACTAAGGTTCTACCCATTTTTGTTTGCTTTTGTTTTATAAATGATCAGGATTGGGTCTTATGGAATTAATTTCTAGAAAGTAATAATTGACAGCTATAGATTCTAGTTTGGGGCAATAATGTGGATTTCTTTTTTCTTTCTTTTTTTTTTGAGAGAGAGAGAGAGAGAGAGAGAGAGAATTTTAATATTTATTTTTTAGTTTTCGGCAGACACAACATCTTTGTTTGTATGTGGTGCTGAGGATCGAACCCGGGCCGCACGCATGCCAGGCGAGCGCGCTACCACTTGAGCCACATCCCCAGCCCCTAATGTGGATTTCTTAATGGAGCCATCTTTACTGGTTTGGTGAATAATTTGCTGGTCCTCTTGTGCCAGGTTTGCTATCATCTTGGGTACAGTTCTTGGGTATTCTGCTGGACTTTCTTTGTAGTGGGCCTTATATCTAATTAATAGTGATCTCTGGGGCTGAGGTTGTGGCTCAGTGGTAGAGTGCTCGCCAAGCACATGTGAGGCATTGGTTTCAAACCTCAGCACCACATAAAAATGAAATAAAAATATGTGTCCACCTACAACTAAAAAAATAAATATATACATAAAAATAGTGATCTCTGAGCTTCATTATAGTGGAATCTGAATTATTTTGAAGCCATCATACATGATTGTAAAACTCTAGAAGCATGTGCCAAACTCTGGTTTTGCATTTGGGGACTAAAGGTGGGGCCAGTAAAAGGACTCCTGCTAGCTTGACAGTTTATTCACCTCACCCTCCCCACAAACACCAGAATCAGTTCCTGCTGTAGATAAGATCTTAAAAAGAAAACCGTACCTTCTAGGCCTTTCCCATCACGATTTATTTTGAGCTTAAAATAGCAAACCTTAAACTTCTTTATCTCTGTACCCAGTTTCCTTCCCCCACCGGATCCCTCTCTTTAATTGTATAAAAAGATTTTGAAATTCTTCCTTGATTCTTTCCTGCCTCAGGGGGAAAGGGGTGAACCGGCACCAGCTTTATTGCTGGAGTCCCTGATGTTGATCTGAATTCCTTCTCTTGCTCTTTTGCTAGTTAAAAGATTCCCTACTGTGGCAGATGGATGTGTATTCAGAGGGCATTGAATTTGTAAGGTGGATGGGACTACCTTCTGAGTTAAAGGGCTTCTTTTAAGTCACCTTTTCTTCTTTTTTTAAAAAATGATTTCTCCAGCATCAGGCTGTCATCAACTTACTAATTATTTTGTCTCCAAGCTGGATCAATCCTTGGGGCAAATAACTTCTGGCTGTTGGGCTTTGGACCTCAGCATTATTTCCCCAGAAGCTCTGACCAAAGGGCTGTATTACAGGGTGTCCTTCCTGGATGCTGCGGCTGAAGGATGGATTCTGTCTGCCTGCACCAGTCCCAGAGGCTACCACCAGGCTGGAGTGCATTCTGGATCAGGCTGGAGTGCATTCTGGAGGCTCACTTGGCAGTTGGAGCTCTCCCTTGGCAGCCCCTTTCCATGTTGAGGATGGGATGTGGGGCCGTAGCAAAGGAGGCCAGTGCAGGGAAAAGGAAGCTGTCTTCTGCTCTTGCTGTCTCCCCCAGTTCCGAGGTATGGATATAGTTCTCAACTGCAAAGACTATTGGGAGAGGCAGGGAATGGTGTTGGGACCCAGTTTCTGTTGTATTTACCATAAGAACTTGTCCAAGTGAAACGTCAAGTGGTGATTTTCAACCCTGGCTAATAGAGTGTCCTGGGGAGCTTTTAAAAAAAAAACATAT
The DNA here is from genome assembly GCF_001458135.2 of Marmota marmota marmota. NCBI lineage: Eukaryota > Metazoa > Chordata > Mammalia > Rodentia > Sciuridae > Marmota > Marmota marmota. The sequence goes on along the minus strand of NW_025999891.1, from coordinate 2,477,844 downwards.
CCCCACTCTGCTTGCTTATGATTATGTCCCAGCAAAGAGCATAGTGCCTGGCAGTGTATAATTATATGCATAATTATAGCAAGTCAGTTAAATGCCTAGGATCCCATTATGTCTGCCCATAATCTTCAGGAAAGTGAGTAGGTACAATCTCCTGTCCAGTCATTCACACAGAGTCCATTTCGAATAAGCACCCTTGAGTCCCATCCTCATTTGTGAACTTGAATGGTCCTGATGATTATCTTTGTAAATATACTTTTTAAGTCACTACTATATCTCTAGCGTTTCTTGATCTGGAATGGGTCACATAAATGAGAGGATAGACGAATAAATAAACATAATAATCAGCAGCATCAGACTGTAGCTCTCATTGATTGGGTGTGCCCTGTGTCAGCTAAGTGCTTTGCAGTGTGTTAGTCTCACACAGCCCCTTGAGTGAGGCACTGCTGGGCTGGTTGGTTTTCCTAGCCATGCTGCCCAGTGTTCCAGGGAGGATTTGAGCTGATCAAATCCTGAGCTGTGCTGATCTGCCTAATAACTGACCGAGGCTGTCATTTAAAGAAGTTGGAGGCCCTCCCTTTGCAGCCCCTTTGTGTGTGCAGGCACTGAGATAAAAGGTCCTTTATGTGTGCTGCCTTATTCAGTTCTCGCAAGGATGCTCTGAAGTTGGCATCATTACTCCCATTTTATAGACGAGACCTGGTCTGCTGATCTTCCCTCCAGAGCCTCTCCTTTCCTCCTGTGTACCACTGTGCATGGTGGGAGCATGGTGTTAGGTACGTCTGGACTCTGTTTTTTGGTAAGAGTTTGTCAGCCAGTGTGTTACTGGGGATAAGGTGAGCTAGGGTGTTGAGTATACCAACCGCAGACTCTTGCAAAAGGGAGCTCTGAAAAGTGGTTCAAATACCTCAGTTCTCTAAAGATGACTGCTGTGGTTTAGATGTCTCTCAAAGATCCATGTGCTGCTGACTTGGTCTCCAATGTGAATGAATTAGGACCTTTAAGAGGTGGGACCTTTTGGAAGTTGATTAGATCATGGGAGCATCTTCTTGGGAAGGAATTAATGTTGGTCTGTCCAAATGAGAGTAGGTTCTTAAAAAGTGAGACTACCCCACGCCCTTGGCTGCTTCCGTGTGTGACTATTTCTCTTTATGCTTCTCTGCTGTGTTGTGTTATAGTATGTGTGTGTGTATTTCATCAGAGTCTGAACAGATGGGTCTGCTTGATCTTGAAACTGTGAACTAATTAAGCCTTTTCTTTATAAAGTACCCAGCTTCAGGTATTTTGTCATGGCAATATAAAATGGACTAACACAATGGCCTTATGAAGTTTCAAGCCCCTAGAATTCCCCAACACACATATACTCACACACCATCTCTCCCTACCCCAGGGAGTGTCTCTGATAGCAAAGAAAGAGCCCTTTGAGCAGCCAACAGGGTGAAAACAGCCAAGATCCCAGGACCTCAAGGACATTTTCAGCCTGTGGTTTTCTGGCCTAACCCAAGGGAACTGCTGATTGACCTCTCATCTCAGAAAAATTTGCATTTTTGTGAAAGGGTAGAATTGACAAGATTCACAGAGAGAGAGAGTGCAGCAGTGGCAAGTAGGAGAGGGTTGCCCCAGACACCACTGATGGCTGTGCAGGATGTTGCCACCGTGGTCTACTGGTAGGCCCTTCTGTTGGCCCCCTGTTTGTTATATTGGGGTTAAATATATGAAAACAACCATATACTTGATATCTGCTGACTTTTCAGGGTTTGACTTCTAAATTTAATTTGGTAAATTATTTATTCCCCAAGGTTCCTTTAAAGACCCACTTGGGACTGTAGAGCAGATGACAGGGCAGCAAGCTTCAACACCTACTGTGACTCAAATTCATGGGGAATTTCTACACTACTGGTGTGCGCTTTCGAAACATAGGAAATGTGCTGTCTTTCACTTTTCTGGAAGCTGACATCTCTTTTTTTCCCTCTTCCTTTTGGTGCTGGGGATTGAACCTGGAGGCACTTTGCCACTGAGCTATATCCCCAACCCTTCTTATTTTGAGACAGGGTCTTGCTAAGTTGCTGAGAGTCTTGAAATGCTATATTGCTAAGGCTGGCCTTGAGCTCGTGATCCTCCAGTCTCAGCCTCCCGAGTTGGGAGTTTGACAGGAGTGCACCACCTTGCCCAGCACTGACATCCCTTTTAGTGAATTTTCTACTATCCAACCTTTGAAAGAGATGGAAGAGTAAAAAGCAATTCATTTTGTCTCACCTCTACTCTGTATAAGCCACTGGTGGGAATGCAGGTCAGGAGGTGATAGCAAGGGATAGGTGGGCCTGGGCCAAACTGGTGAGAGTGGCCTTCATCTCAAGGGAGTGGCCATTCTGGAATGCAGACCTGGTCAGTCAAATCTTGCCAAGAAGATTCTTTCACGATGTGAAATCTTTGTATCTCATGAGTGTTGTTAGACAATTCAAATTTAAAACATTGTAGTACCTAGATGACATGTTTAAGGGCCCAGTTTGTCCCTTGGGTGGCCTCTTAATGACTGTGGCCTTAAGGGCTGCAGTACTGTACTGTGTGTGTACCTGGTAACATGGGATGCCTGTGAACTTGGGCACAGGGAGGTCCCAGGAGCACTCAGGAGTTTGGGTGAGGCTTGTTTTCCTGGGAGCTTATGGTCTCGCTTATAGAGAAAGGGCCCTCCTCAGCGGGGAAGCAGGACAGAACAAGAGAAGATGGCATTGAGCTGTGTAGGATGGTGCAGAAGGAGTCAGAAGCGAACTCAGAACCCCCTGAGTAGTCAGAGAAGACCCTCTAAGGGGCAGAACTTGCACTGGATCCAGAAGGTAGGGGTGGGGTGAAAAGGGGCATTTCAGGCAGATTCCTGGTGTGAGCTCAGCAGTGGTCATATACCTAACTACGTTCCGTTGCAACTTGACCATTTTCCAGGCACTTTCCTCAGTGTTTATCCCTGACACAGTGCTGCACTGGTGTGTAGGGAAACTATGGCTAACCCTGCCAGGGCCTGAGTCCTGTGCCAGGGGTTTGCATTTTCTTTTCAGGATCTGCTAAACAACCCTGTGAGGTACAGCCTCCATCACGAAAACATCCTGGACTGTGTGTTCAGGATGGAAGTCAGAGCAGGACTCAAACCCAGGTGCTGAGAGGTGTTCACTGGAAGTAGAGGAACAGAAGACTGTGCACTGAGGGTGGGGCTGGCATACAGAGACCCTTGAAAATAGGCAAGAAAGTTGGTGCTCAATGTGAGGTGACTCAGCAGCCATTAAAGGGCTTTGAGTAGGGGTACGAGGTGGTGAGCATGGTGTTTAAGGAAAATTGGTGCAATTTTGCTGGAGGAGTTAGGAAGGGAAAAATTGGCTTGGGAGGCTAATGAGAGGGCTTGGGCCAGGGTGGTGACAGAGGGCAGAGCTGTCACAGGGGCAGTTGCTAAAGAGAACTGCTTGTACAGATCACTAGCATGTCACTGCTTATTGAGACGGCCATTCCTGGAGTTCTGCTCTGGTAAACCTTTCGGGCATCTGACTCCATTTTAGAAAAACCCATTTCTATTTTGCACCCAATTTTCTCCTTGCAGTGTGTCTCACAGTGGGTAGGTGGTTTGTTATTACCTGTTTTTAAATTTTCCCCACTGCGGCCCTCACCTGAAAGAGAACACTGACAGCATGGGCTGTCATTTTAAAAATGTTGACTTCTGCCCAAGCTATTCTGGACTTTTCTGTGGGTTTCATTTCTAAAAGTGAGGAATAGGAGTTCACTGAGAATCACAAGACAAAGGTTGGTGTTTTTTGAGATTAAAATGAGAGAAGGGGTCTCCCTGCCCACTCTTACTCTCACCCAGCTGGTTAACTTGCAGAGGGATTTTTCAGAACTAGGCCATGGTGGGTTTCAGCTGTTTGCAACAAACAAACTAATCTACCATACTTTTGGCCCTTTGCCATCTTTTCAATGGAAGGAGCCCTCCTGTTGCTCCAAGCAGGATCCCTGGCTGAAGCAGTGTCCAGGTGAGGAAAGCCACACGTGAGTGAATGCAGAGCGAGGCCTTGGCTGCCGATGGAGAAGAACTTTTTGGAGGCAGCCTTGTGCCTCCAAAATCTATATCTGTGTAGACTTAAAGCTTTTTTTTTTTTGTGATGCTGAGGATTGAACCCAGGGCCTTGTGCATGTGAAGCAAACACTCTACCCCAGCCCTGACTTTAAGCTTTGAAGTCAGAAGTTCATTTGATCCCCATGGAGTTTGGGGTTAATGTGGATGAGATAGGAACATGAGTTACCCAGGTTGATCCCAAGGCTTTCTTATGGGAAGCTTAAGCGAGTTATGTAGCCTGTGATACATATGAAGAATTGATGAACTAAGACCCTTTTTTAAAAAGGTTATTTTTGAAAAATGATGGTAGAGCTGAATGCAGTCACACACATAGGGGGATTGCAAGTTTGAGGTCAGCCTGGAGGGGTGTAGCTCATTGGTGAAGAGGTTGGCTAGCAAGGGCAAGACCCTTGTTTTTTTTTTGTTGTTGTTGTTTGTTTTTTAATTATTTTTGGTTGTAGTTGGACACAATACCTTTATTTATTTTTATGTGTGCTGAGGATTGAACCCAGGGCTTCACACGAGCTAGATAAGTGATCCACCACTGAGCCACAGCTCCAGCCCCCAAGACCCTTTGTTCTTGGTTCAATTCTCTCTCTTTTTTTTTTTTTTTTTGGTACCAGGGATTGAACCCAGGGGCACTTAACCACTGAGGCATATCCCCAGCCCTTTTTTATATTTTATTTAGAGACAGGGTCTTGCTGAGTTGCTTAGGGCCTCACTAAGTTGCTGAGGCTGGCTTTGAACTTGCAATCCTCCTGCCTCAGCTTCCCCAGCCACTAGGATTATAGTCACTGCGCTCAGCTGAGACCCTGGGTTCAATCCCTAGAACAGCAAATAAATAAACAATGTAAGCAAGTAAGTAAAAAATCATGGTAGAATATATGTGAAAGAATTTACCATCTTAACAGTTTTTGTGTGCACAGTTCAGTGGTATTAAAGTCTATTCACATTGTTCTGTGTCCATCACCACTATCATTTCTGGAACTTTTTCATCTTCCCTGATAGAATCTTGTAGCTATTAAGCAATGACTTCCTATTATTCTCCTCCCCTAGCTGTAGCAACCACCATTCTACTCTTTGCTGAGATGAATTTGACTACTCTAAGACCCTCATAGCAATGAAACCAGTATTTGTGTCTGGCTTATTTCACTTAGCTTAATGTCTACAAGGTTTACCTCTTTTATAGCATATGTTAGAATTCCCTTCCTTTTTGTGGGGGAATTCAGTACTGGGGGTTGAACTCAGGGGTACTCTATCACTGAACTATGTCCTTTTTATTTTTTATTTTGATATAAGGTCTCATTAAGTTGCCCAGGCTGGCCTTGAACTTGCAATCCTCCTGCCTCAGCCTCCAGAGTTTCTGGGATTACAGGCGTGCACCACCATGCCCCTGAAGAATTCTCTTAAGGCTGATTAATATTCCATTGTATGTGTAAACAACATTTTGCTTATCTAACAGATAATGTTGATAGGATATTGACCTGAATGAATTTTAAGGCTTTTTCCAGGGTTATGATTTTTATGAATCTCTGATTTTCCTTTTATAACCTCATCCCCCCCCCCCATGTTTATAAAATAGGACTGGCATGAATTCTTTTGTGGAGGAGTTAATTTAAATTTGTTAATGTTCTGTGCCAGGTTGTGGCTCAGCAATAGAATGTTTGCCTAGAACGTGCGAGGCCCTGGGTTCGATCCTCAGCACCACATAAAAATAAATGAATAAATAAAATAAAGGTATAAAAATAAATAAATAAATAAACAAATTTGTTAATGTTCTTTGAAGAAATTTCTAGGATTTATTGACAAAGTACTAGTATTTCTCTCTCTCTCTCTCTCTCTCTCTCTCTCTCTTTCTCTCTCTCTCTCTTTCTAATATGCTGGGGAGTAAACCTAGGGCCTTGTGCATGCTAAATACACATTCTACTACTGAGCCACATCCTCAGCCATGTTAGTTATGATCAGTGTCTGAAAGTGTACAAGCTGTGGAGAGCAGGCATGCAGGAGTGGGCTGTGATTACTTGAAATCTTGCCTGGGAATCCTTTTGACTGTCCTGTTGTGATCTCAGAATCAGGGGCCAGTCAATCTCTGTGGAGCTTCTCTTTCGCTTTCCAGTATTTTTCTGGGAGGTCCTTGAACTTGGATATTTAATCCAGAGCAGGGAGTCAGTTGTTCACTGGGTAACTTCATGTGGGACAAATACCTCAGTTCAGATGTTTAAAACTCACAAACATTTTAGTCAAGGGAGAATTATGATGCCTGAGAAGGAGCTAACCCTAATATTTACCTTTTGAAATTGACAGGTTATTTTAAAGCAGTGAAGTATGTTGGAACAGGGAAGGGAAGATGGGGTCTAGTGCCTGCTGACCTGGTAGTAAATCTGAGGAGACAAACACACATGGTGAATTTACAGCTGTGCCATGGAATCCTGTTTTCCAGGGTTCTGAAAAGTCTGCTGGGTTGTTATCAAATGAGACAAGCTGTAAGGGACCAATCTTGAGTGGTAAGGGGCTTGGTGCTGCCTTTTACCTCCGTGATGTTGATTTTCAGAAGACCTGCATTTTGAGGAAGTCCCTGCAATTGTTTCCTTCTTTTGTAAAAACTAATTGGGGTATCTTTCTCTCTCTTTTTTTTTTTAATTTGTTTTAATTAGTTATACATGACAGTACAGTGACTTTGATATAATAGTACCGTTGGTATAATCTCAGTGGCTCTGGAAGCTGAGGCAGTAGGATTGAGTTCAAAGCCAGAATGAGCAAGGCCCTAAGCAACTCATTGAGACCTTGTCTCTAAATATAATATAAAAAAGGGCTGGGGATGTGGGTCAGTGTTTGAGTATCTAATCCTGGGTTCAATTTCTGATACCCCCCAAAAAAGTAATATTGGAGTCAGGCGTGGTGGTGCATGCCTGTAATCCCAGCCATTTGGCAGAAGGATTGCAAGTTCAAAGCCAGCCTCAGCCACCTAGCGAGACCCTGTCTCAAAATAAAAATTAAAAAGGGCTGGGATGTGACTCAATGGTAAAGCCCCTTTAGGTTCAATCCCTGGTACCAAAATAGTAATAGTAATAATAATAATAATAATATCATTTTGGAAAATACAAAAAAATATATAGGGGAAGAGTCACCTGTAAACCCTCCTCAAACCCTGCTTAGAGGTAATTGATGTTCTTACTTTACAAGCAGCCTTATTGTTTTCTGTGTGTGCACATACATGTGTGTCTTGGAATTTTGGTGTCTAAGAATATGCTCTTCTAAAAGATGGTCTCTAATAGCTGCACAGTGTTCTGCTATATACATGTGCCATAATTTATTTAACAATTCCCTATTATGGGACATTGAGGCCGGTTTCAAACTTTGCTATAATAATCAGTGCTGTTGTAAACTTTTTTACATATGCTTTGGGTTTGACTTTGGTTGTTCTCTTAGGATAAATTTTTAGGAGAAGAATTGCTGCATCAAAGATTTGTTGTCTCCTTAGTTCTTTTATGCCTGTCATTGGTTCTCAATTTCATCTTCTTTTTCATCATTTTTTCATTTTTTATTTTTTTTAAAGAGAAAGAGAGAGAATTTTAATATTTATTTTTTAGTTCTCGGCGGACACAACATCTTTGTTTGTATGTGGTGCTGAGGATCGAACCCGGGCTGCATGCATGCCAGGCGAGCGCGCTACCGCTTGAGCCACATCCCTAGCCCTTCTTTTTCATCATTTTAATTTCTTTTTTTTTTTTTTATCAGTATTCCTTTCAAGGATTAGTTCTGTTGTGGTTTTATTTTTTATTTTTGGCAGTGCTGTGGCTCAACCTGGGGCCTTGTGCATGCTAGGCAAGCCGCTCTACCACTGAGCTATAAGCCCCAGACCCTGCAATTGCATTTTTTTTTTTTTGAGAGAGAGAGAGAGAGGGAATTTTAAAATTTATTTTTTAGTTTTCGGCGGACACAACGTCTTTGTATGTGGTGCTGAGGATCGAACCTGGGCCGCACGCATGCCAGGCAAGTGTGCTACCGCTTGAGCCACATCCCCAGCCCTGCAATTGCATTTTTATTAGTTTCTCTATAATAGTTCCTCATTTTATTTTATTTTTAAATGGTGGTGGGGCAGATACTGAGAATGTAGCTCCATCACTAAGCTACATTCCCAGCCTTTAAAAATTTTTTTACTTTGAGACAGGGTCTGGCCAAGTTGCCCAGGCTGGCCTTGAACTTGCAATTCTGCATCAGCCTCACACGGAGCTGGGATTCAGGTGTGCCCCATTGTGCTGGCCTGCTTTTTTTTTTTCCTTCAACATTTTGGCCTACAAACAAGCATACATTTTCCAAATTTTTCTTCTGTTTCTGATGGTGTACTGTTTGTATCTTAAGTGCAGTATTTTGCTGTGGTATTGCAGACTGTTTCTGGCAGCTTCATATTCTGCATTGTTCATTTGTCCTTGAATGAAGAAAGTTTGTCAGGTTCTGGATTTGCCCATAGATAGGGCACATCCTTCTGCTTGGTTTTCCCCTCTCTGTCTTGTTGCTAACAGACTCTCCTTTTAGATCTTGACTTTGTTAGTATAAATTTATGTCTCTAGTTCAGCTCCTCAGTGTCCTGAGGGGAGCGAGGAAGAGGCCATCCTAGCAGGGAATATCTGTGTTCTCTTTCTTCTGTGTTTGTGGGAGCTGCTGAGATGGGGTCAGTTTATGCTTAGGGCTTTTTCTTTGGCCTAGCCTTCACACTAGCTATAAGCTCTGACTGTGGCCACTTAATACCTGTTTGTCACACACATCAGGGCAAGCTCTTGCTGCCCACCTATAGATACTACGTCATTGCCCTGGGATCTCCCATCCTGCACTTTTATAGTACTGCTTTCTAGAGCCATAGGACAGTCTGAAGAGTGTGTTCCTCCTCTCAGTCATTCTACTCCTCCAGCACTTGGCCCCCTCCAAGCAAAGGGGCATTAGTAGGGTTCCACTGGGGTTCTATCATTTAACCTCTATAGACTGCAGCTGCCGCCCTGCAGGGCAATTACAATTCTAGCCTGGTAGCCTTTTCGATCTGGTCTCAGCTCTATTCTTTCTAACAGTGGTTCCTTTTCTTTCCTTCCTGCCCTTATTCCAAGCATAAATCTTCTGGGTTATTCCATAGTGATGAGATCAACCCATAAGCTAGCATGGATCCCTCTTGCTTTTTCTGCTGGGTGCAGTGTTTTTCTTCCCTTGCTGGCCTGCCACTAAGTGCTGCTCTGGGCTATATGACTTCAAAGCCATTCCCCAAGAGGTAGCTGTCCTTAAACTCAAACTAAAACGTGAGACATTTCGAGCTCTTTAAATAATAATAATAATAATAAAACGCCCTGTGAATTCTCTGCTTTTCATGTGGTTCCTCATGCTCCCCACATGGTGTGACCTGTTGTGGGCTGCCAGCTCTCATTCCTTTGATGTCTGTCTCCAGGATACCTCTCTGGAATCCGTGCAGAGGAGAGTGAAATTGTCTGGTGTGAGTGTGTTTGTTGGGGAGAGCTGGGGGGGGAGACCCCTGTAACTTTGTGGACATGTTCAGAAGGAAATGTGCTCGAATTAGCAGTAACCCTGGGGAAAAGTAGGTTCTTCTTGATTACGAAGAATAGTTCAGTTTTCCTTCTCATCTGACACCCACATTTCCCCTTACTCTCCTTTAGTATTCACTGCATAGTGATCACCATCTCATGAACTTGGGGTATCCTTATTTCCCAGGTTCTTCAAAGCAGGTTTGTTGGGTCCATGTTGGAAGTTGATTCCTTCTGTTTGTTTTGACCATTTTCCTGTTGGAAAACCCAGGCTCTTTTTTTTTCGGTTATTTTTAATTTTTATTTTTGTAGTTGTAGATGAACACCCTGCCTTTATTTTATTTGTTTATTTTAATATGCTGAGAATTGAATCCAATACCTCACATGTGCTAGGCAAGCGCTCTGCCACTGAGCCACAACCCCAGCCCCGCCGGGCTTTTCTTTTTAGTCATTACTCTCTCCAACTTTTTTTTTTCTTTAAACAACAACAACAAAAATTTTTTTCTTGTTATAGAAAATTTGAAATATTGTTCAAGTATCTCCTATCTGAAATGCTTAGGAGCAGAAGTATTTCAGATTTCAAAGCTTTTTAGATCTTGGAGTATTGTTAAGTATCTTTAATATGAAAATCCAAAATTCAAAATGTTTCAAAATCTGAAAATTTGCCAGCCCCAAAAAGGAGATACTCATGAAATTTAGGATTTCAGATTTCAGATTAGAGATGCTCAATCTATACATACAAAAGTAGATGTAATAATATCATCAGCCCCTGTGTACTTCCACCTGCAGACAAGATCACTCATAGCATCTTTGTTTCATCTATACCTTCCCATATCCTATTTCCCATCTCAGATTTTGAAGCAAATCCTAGACATCATGTCATTTCAGCCATAAATATTTAATGTGTACCTATAAAAGATATGCAAGGTAAGGATTTGAAGAAATACCTCCAGATTTTCAAATTAACAAATCCTTACTATAATGAAATACCCAGTTATTGTTCAGATATATTCTCTCTCTCTCTCTTTTGGGGTACCAGGGATTGAAACTTTGAGGTGCTTAACCACTGGGCCACAACCCCAATCCTTTATGTATTTTACTTAGAGACTGAGTTGCTGAGGCCGACTCTGAATTTGTAATCCTCCTGCCTCACTCAGCCTCCTGAGCCACTGGGATTACAGACATGCACCACCATGCCTGGCCCATATCTCATTTTTAACCTATTTTTATTGTATGTATTGAAGGTGTACAACATAATTTTTTTTTTTTTTTTTTTTTGCTTGTTTTCTTTTTGGTACTAGGGATTGAACTCCAGGGTGCTTTGCCACTAAACTGCATCCCTAATCCTTTTTTTTTTTTTTTTTAAGTTTTGAGATAGGGTCTTGCTAAATTGCTGAGGCTATCCTTGAATTTGCAGTCTTCCTGCCTCAGCCTTCTGAGTCACTGGGATTACAGGCTTTTGCCATCATACCCAACAACTTACTGTTTTGATATACTTAGCGAAGTGATTACTACAGTCAATAAATAATAAATAAATCTATCCATTACTTTGCCTAGTTACCTTCTTTTAGTTCAGTTTTTAAAATTATGTGTAATCTTGATTAACCTCAAGCTTTCTTTTACTCTTCACCCAGCACAAGCCTAGAGAGCTCTAATTAAACTTCACACCCAGCTAACAAGGAGCATTCAATGAAAGTTAGCCCTAAATATTAAGTTTGGGATACTTGACCCAAATATCAAAGAACCTAAGAGAACCTAAAGCAGGCTGTCGCCCAGAAGACAGTGACACAGCAAACCTTCCCTGCCAGATAACCCCGTGACTGGAGCTCTGGGCTCCTTCTTTCCTCTGGGGTGGGAGCCCCAAGAAGCCATAGAGAGTGTCCTTATCAACTTCAGGCTTCTGGAATCACAACAAATTTTGGTTAAATATGTTTTGCAGGAGTTGGGAGTGTTAGTTCAGTGGTAGAGTGCATGCTAGCATGCTAGGTTCGGTCCCCAACAAATGGTAACACTTAAAAAGGTTATTCATTTTTTTCTTTTTAAAAAACTTACATAGGGCAGGAGTTGTGGCTCAGTGGTAGAGAGCTTGCCTAGCATGCGTGAGGCACTGAGTTTGATCCCCAACATCACATAAAAATAAATAAAATAAAGGTATTGTGTCCATCTACAACAACAACAACAAAAAAAAAACCATATAGTGTCGGGCGTGGTGGCGCACACCTGTAATCCTAGAAGCCGGGGAGGCTGAGGTAGGAGGATCATGAGTTCAGAGTCAGCCTCAGCAACTTAGTGAGGCCCTAAGTAACTCAGCAAGACTTTGTCTCTAAAAAACATATAAAAAAAGGGTTGGGGACATGGTTCAGTGGTAAAGTGCTGCTGAGTTTAATCCCTGGTACCAAAACAAATAAACAAAAAATTTACATAGCAATCGCTATTTTAAGTGCTTATAAATATTAGCTCACTTAATTCTCATAATGACCTTCAAAGATTAGCTTATAGCTACCAGAAGGAAAGTTCCCACTCCTGTTTATGTCAGTTGTCCTCCAAAGAATGGCTGGTACGTCTGCTGGTGTGTGTGTGTCACTGACATGCCACTCTCACTCCAACTGTGAATTAACACACAAGCAGGCCCCCACAATGTGTGAACACTCTTCAGGAGAGGGTCTGGCTAAACCATCTGCCAAAGCTGTTTTCTCTCCCTTTTCTGCCAGTGGATATTGTTGAACTCAAGTCCTGCATTTTCTGGAACACTCCCAATTTTATAGAATTTTACTTCTTTCAGTAAAAATAAGTTCACACGAACAAATGTGATTTAACTGCAGTGCCTGTGTAAAGTATTTCATATTTACTTGCAAGTTAAAAAAAAATCTACCATAAAGCCACAGGGTCTGAACACTGGTTCTACTGACAGCACTGACGCCTGACTGATGTTTTGTCCTCTGTGTTGGCCAGGTGTCTGCAGCATCCTTTTCTTCTTATTCTTTGCACAGTCAAGATTTGGCACCCCAGGATGGATTCAGGCTAACACACCTCTGCTGCTCCCTGCTTCTCCCCTGCCTGTGCCTTTCATCCAGGTCCATTTTTCCTGCAGCCGTATCCTGGCCTCAAGTTGCTTTGGGGACTGGAAGATGTGGAAAGAGGGAATTATTGGGCCATGCCATCCAGCAAGTAGCATGTCCATTCACAGGAGAGAATTTACCTGGGGCCATTGCTGGTCCTGGTCACACGTGGTGCACAGGTAGCATATAAGAGCTGCCCTTGGGGGCTGGGGCTGGGGCTCAGCAGCAGAGCGCTTGCCTAGCATGCTTGAGGCACTGGGTTTGATCTTCATCACCACATAAAAATAAACAAATAAAATAAAGGCATTAAAAAGAGCTGCACCTGCCATATGTACTGTCACTTGCCAAAGTACCTAAGCTACAGGGGCAGCTCTTCCACTTAGGGGGAGAAAGAAGACAAAGCAAAACCAAAAGGTTTGTCCTAGAGGAACTTTGGGGTATAATGGAAGAAGATTGCATTAACCAGGCCCTTGGTGACTAGTATTTACACAGTATTGAGGCCTGGTTGTGTGTCTTCAGCTGTAGGTTGACTGTGAGTGGGATTCTAGTGATACTGACCGGCTCCAGCCACACCACTGAAGATGGTTGATGTGAGCAAGAGCGGGACCGAGAATAGTGTGACCTCACGGCAGCAGGGTTACAGGTTGTATTTCAGTTAAGTTTGAAGGACATAGCTGGCGTGGTATATTGTGGCATGGAATGGAGGATGCCTTTGTTCTGAAGGACAGAACTTGCAATACCCTCATCAACAGCAGTCTGTCCCAGAGCTCTGTCCAGGTGGCTCTTTCTGTGACTCACGGTTGTGTTCTCCAGAGCTCAGGGTCTCAGACCCAGCAGGTGCTCCATAGGTACATATTGGTGGAGGGAGTGCATAGTTCATCAGCCGAGGGCCAGCTCACTGCAGCGGGTTCTGGGCTGGTGTTTTGTCCTTTTCCTGCAGCCTTACGAGGTCTCCTTCAAGCACTATCACTTTTTGTTATGAGGTTCCTTCTTATTCCGCCTTGGCCAGGAGGCTGGGGACTTTCCAAGTCTTTCAGGTCACACTGTGGCCCAATTTCATTGAGTTTCTAAGAGCTGCCCTTCCCCAATTCTATCTTGGTTGGCTCCTCACAAAATAGCCTTGGCTTTGTGCGTGCCCCGTCGTCATGGTAGCCCAGTGGGGACCCCACCTCTCTGTACTCATAAGCCCAGGGCATTTCTGGCTGCCTCACAGACCACATAATATAGGAAAGGTGGTGGCTTTTGCCAGAGAATCGCCACAAACTTAGGAATCGGGGTGGAGTCCTGTGGCCATTTTAAAGGCCCAGTAAGACGATTAAGTGATGAGTGACAGCGCACGAGTGGTCTGTCCAGCTGGAGAGCCGCTGGGAACCAGGCTAGGAGAATGTTCCTACTTGGATTGGAATTTGGCCAGATGTGAGATTTTATTGACCGTAAGTCACCAATTCAAAGACTTTTCCAGCAGTGACCCCTGGTTTTCCTCTTAACGGTGCTTCCTTTCTTTTCCCTAGTCTGCATTCATGACTTTTATAATCATAAAGTTCAAAATAAAATGACTAATTTAAAAATTAATTGAAGGACTGGGGATGTAGCTCAGTTTTAAAGAGTTTGCCTAGAAAGTGGGTTCAATCCCCAGTGCAAAAAAAAAAAAAAGACAAATTTAATTGAAGCTGGAGTCCATTGTGTCATTTGTTAAATTGCATAGTGGGGAATGCACCTCCACCTCCCCCATCTGTTTGTTTTTCAATTAAGAAAAGGTAAGGGATGTTTTTGCTTGAGGACCTTGGCTGCTTGTCTTGGAATCTGTGACTTCGGTCCAAATTGACAGTGTTCTGGTATTGTGGAAGCTTTTATTTATTTATTTTATAAAAAAGCTTAAATGAAGGTATATTTTCTAAAACTGACCACGCAGAGCTCTAGATAAACAGCTTTCTGGTAAGAGCTTTATGAATAATGGGGATGTGGATTTACTGTAGGGGTCTTGAGTATTTTTTAAAGGCATTGTTTTAAGTTAGTGGGAGGCACAGATGAAAGGGGGAATTTCAAGATAAGCCCTGTGAGTGATTTTGCGTCGCAATGAGGAGTGGAGATGGATGGGATTTGCTCTGGCATCCGTGCATAGTCCTGATGCAAAAAGTGTGTCCAAGCAGAAGGCTGCCCTGGGACTCAGAGGCGGCAGAGGGGCCCTCATTTTGGCTGGGATTTGGGAATTCAGCATGTGGTGAGTCTAATATTAGAAAATCACTTCTTACCCTTCCCCCATCCTTCTCCTTAAAGCATTTCTGTCCCTTTTGCAATGTGGGCATCAAGTCTCTCCCCCTCTTGCCTTTTGTACTTTCTCTGTGAGCTGTCATTTAATTTATTTCTTGGCCGCTTATCTTTTTATTAATCAGATTTTCTCCCTTGGCCAAGCTCTTCTCCCACAGGCCTTGCCTCCGTCTTACGGTACACGCTCACCAGGTCGAGGTTCTGTGCGGAGACACAAACATGGTCTTCTGTAAACGGTAACTGCAAACCTGGAGTACAAAACAGATCCAAAAGCCAGAATAGCTAGTATGTGGTTGGTTGTATTATTTCTTGGTCCTAGTACCATCGGGGATGAGGCACTAAATGATCTTGTAGTTTGGAACATTTGAGGATTTGAAACCAGGTGAATTTTAGTCCTCCTAATGGATTTAGGCTGCAGATATTAAGTTAGTGGGGAAGGAACTATCAAAGTGGTGGTGCAGATTGAACTTAAGCAGGTTATAAAGGAGGAAAATTTTAACTGAGAGTTGATAAATAATCTTTTCAGTTCTTAGTTTCCTCATCCTTGAAAGAGGGAGTTATTGGACTACATAATTCCTATGTTCTTTTCAGCTCCAAAATTTTGTGGGAAAATCAGCTGGTTATATAGATTCAGATGCAGTTGAGAATGTTTAGGCATTCTAAGCAACTGGTGAGCTGGGTTGAAATAAATAATACACAAAAATAATCTTAGATCCAGTATAGTAAATATGTGGATAATATCTACTGATAACAGCTACATTTAATGAACTCTTACTACATGTAATCTACATGTAGTCTACATAACCTATGAGGTTAGCCATTTTATAGATGGCAGAAACTGAGGCACTGGGAGGTTAGGTAATTATTTTAAGATTACAAATTGGTAAGTGATGCAGCTGGGATTCAAAACAGGCGGGCTGACTCCATCAAAATTCACTGTGTGAATGAGTCGTTTTATTATATTTCTCTAGAGAGAGAGAGAGAGAATCAATAGGCGATAGATAGGTAGGTGAGAAGGAATGTATGAAGGGAATTGGCTCGCTCAGTTATACAGCCTGAGAAGTCTCACAACAGGCCATCTGCAAGTTGAAGACCCTGGGACACTGGTAGTCCAAGCCCTAAACCCTCAGAACTGGGGAAGCTGATGCTGTAAATTTCAGTCTAAGGCCAAAGAGAACCTGGTGGGGGCCACTATTGTAAGTCATGGAGTCCAGGGGCTGGAGAGTCTAGAGTTCCAGTGTCCAAAGAGCAGGAGGAAAGAGTGTGTCTCAGCTGAGAGAGAGAGAGAGAGAGAGAGAGAGAGAGAGAGAGAGAGAGAGAGATTGATTGATTGAGAGATTTTTTCTGCTTTTTTCTTCTACCTACTCCCCCACCAATTGGATGGTACCTACCCACCCTGAGGGCAGATCTTCCCCACTCAGTCTACCAACTCCGATATGCCAGTCTCCCCTGAAAATACCCACATAGACACACCTGGAAATAATGCTTTACCAATTCTCTAGGTATTTCTTACTCCAGTCAAGGTGACACCTAAAACTAACCAGGGCTGTCATCATAGAGCCCCTCAGTGATTCCCCTGGCATCTTACATTGCTGGGTACAGTAGCCAGACCATGTTTAGTAGGATGGATGAGAGAGGGGCAGCAGGAGGGTGGTGTGAATTCTTGTCTGTGTGTGGCAGAGAGGGAGAGACTAATGACCACTGGTTATTGAACCTAGAAAGGACCTTAATAAGGGAAAACAGGTCTTTTTCCTCAGGTGTAGCTCCCCAGGCTTCATCCGTTTTGCCAGGAGAGTAATCCTTCTCAAAAGGGCCTGTTTGGTTTGTCCCCTTGCCAGAAGTCTTGTGTTAATGCATGAATATTCAGAGGTAAATGGTTAGATTGTGAGAGCTATAATATAATCAGTCCACCCCAGTATGAATGGACTGACTGGGTGATAACGCTAGGCACACGGGGTGTGACTGGAGGAGGTGGGTTCCTGGGGGCATGCCCTGGTGGGGTTCATTTTCCCTGAAGTCCTTTCCCCTCTCTCAGCTTCCTGGTCACCACAATGGAGCAGTGCTTCTCCACCACACCCTTCTGCCATGATGTTCTGCCTCCTCTTGGGCCTAGAGCAATGGAATTGGCCTATCATGGACTAAATCTCTGAAATAGTGAGCTCAAATCAACTTTGCCTGCTCTAAGTTGTCTATGTCAGGTATTTTGGTCACAGCAACAAAAGGCTAACTTTCACAGGACATACAGGAGCAATATTTCAATGGCATTAAGCCCCTCCATGGGGGTGCCATGCTATTGCACCAAATCTAGTTTCTGTCACTGTCCAGCAGGCATCCCTAGCGGGCGAGCCCTCTACTCACAGAGACAACACAGGGCTCCCTTCTGTTTGCCTCTTGATTGCTCAGATTGTTCTACCAACCTAGAATGCCTTGCCCCTGGTGCTCTGCCTCTCCAAACCTAACTATGACCTCCACAAAGTCCTCTCCAGCTCTCTGAATGTCCCCTTTCTTTGGAAACTCTAGTGGTGTTTTCTTTTAAAAAAATACATATATTTTTTATTTTTTAATTTGGGGTACTGGGGCTTGAACTCAGGGGCACTTGACAACTAAGCCACATCCCCAGCCCTATTTTGTATTTTATTCAGAGACAGGTATTATTGAGTTGCTAAGTGCCTCACTAAGTTGCTGAGGCTGGCTTTGAACTCAAAATCCTCTTGTTTCAGCCTCCGGAGCTGCTGAGATTACAGGCGCATGCCACCACGCCTGGCTTCAAAAATTTGTCACTGATCTGTGTTAATTTGTATTTTTCATTTTGCTTTCCAACTTGTACAATAAGCACTTTGGAGAAAGAGAGTAGACAGAAAATTTAGATTGCTCACTTTATGTTCAGGGGGTACTGAGACCAGTTCTACATCAGTTTCTGGAACTTCAGACTTGATTTCTCATGTTAAGGATGTTAAGCTTACCAACTTCTGGACCTAAATTTCTAACAAGACTGTTTAGAGAAAAGAAAGGGAGGCCTGTTTCATGTAGTTGACAATAAATTTACGAAATTTGTTACCTAGGAAGGAATAAATCATGGATGACAAATCACCTGTTCCTACCAAGAGATGCAAGGCACTGTGTCATTGGGTCCTCTGCTGATGACAGAGTGCTTGGGTATACTAAATTGGTTAGGATAAATTTCATCTTGCCAGCCAACATTAATGGATTAGTAAGTTGCCTTGTGAGCTGAATGTTGAGAAGGACTCTGAGGCCTTTCTGGTTGCCATGCCTGCCATTCTCTCTGGAGAGGAAAATGATGGCAGTCCTGAGATTGTTTTCTGCTTTCCTGTAACTCTGACCCAAGGTGAGGCCGCTCCTCTTAGTTAGCACTCCCTCCAAACAGAAGCAGGAGAGAGAAGTTGGCAAAGCATATGCCTTGAAGCCCCTGGAGCCCATCAGAGTGTGTACATAGGATATAAAATATTGCTTGCCATTCCTGCTTCAATCTATTTTAAGTCAGGAATAGTCAAAGGACATTTGAGACCTCTATTCCTAATGTCAGAGGCCAGAAGTGAAGTGCCTCTTGCTTCCTTATAATAGCAGATGACTTATGCAAAGCCAGCCACAACAGGGCACTTTGAACCTATTCAGCTGCTTGGCGAAGGGTCACCAGCCCACTCACTGCCCGCTGATGGGCTGTGGCAGATGGGTACCTCCCAGAGCCTCTTTCTGATGGGCCTTTCTGCTGGGCCCCATTAGAACTCACCCAGGGCAGCGGTCACCTTCCCCAGCCACAACCCTGAGGAACCAGCTCTAAAGATTCCTTTCAAATAAATATTTTCTTAGAAGAGGCTCAGGCCTTCACCTGAGACTGCCTTAATGTATAGTTAACACTTAGCTGAGAACACCAGAAACTGCTTTAACAGTTCTGTTATGTTCAAGACTTGTGTGTGTGTGTGTGTTTTTTTTTTTATTGTGTTTTTTTGGAGTACTAGGGATTGAACTCAGGGGCACTTGACCACTGAGCCACATCCCCAGCCTTTTAAAAATTTTTATTTAGAGACAGGGTCTCAGGGAGTTGCTTAACACCTTACTATTGCTGAGGCTGACTTTGAACTCTTGATCCTCCTACCTCAGCCTCCTGAGCTGCTGGGATTTACAGGTATGTGCCACCAAGCCTGACTAAAACTTGTGGTTTTGAAACTGGGTCTGCATCAGAATCACCTTGGAAGGCTTGTGGTGTAGCTTGGAGGTAGACCCGGTGCTTAACATGCCTGAAGTCTTGAGTTTGATCCCCAGCACCAACTCTCCCCCACAAAAAAATATTCCCTTGAAAGACTTGTTAAGATGCAGATTCCTGGGCCTCATCCCAGAGTTTCAGAGTTGGGAGTCTGGGCCGAGCCCAAGAAATTATAGTTCTAACTAGTTCTTAGGTGCCGCTATTGGTCCAGGGAACAGACTAAGAACCACTACTCAGAACCAGTACCATGCTGATTTTTTTTTTTTTAATATTTTATTTACATTTTAGTTTTTGGCAGACACAACATCTTTGTATGTGGTGCTGAGGATCGAACCGGGGCCGCACCCATGCCAGGAGAGCGCGCTACTGCTTGAGCCACATCCCCAGCCCCCCATGCTGATTTTGATGTCTTTTAGGTAGACAGACTTTTCAGATGATCTTTGTTTTCGTTTTTTTCCTAGGCCCCCAACTAGATTGAAAATATATTTTAATTGTTTGTTTTTTAAGATGGGGTCTCACCATGTTGCCCATGCTGGTTTGTCAAACTCCTGGGCTCAAAGGATCCTCTTGATTCAGCCTCCTGACAGTTGGAAGTACAAGTGCATACCAATTGCACCCAGATGAAAATGTGTTTTAAATTAAATAATATAGCTATGGGAAAACAAAATGAAATGGTATATATAGACTTATAATGAAGTATGATCTTTCTGTTTCTTTTCATTATTAAAAGCTATCACTTTTAAGTGTTGTGACTTTTTGTTTTTTAAGATAATATATATCTTGGAAATTAATTCCACATCTCTAATAAATATTCCTCCTGCTATTTCTGTGTCAATTCTTTTTCAGTATTATTTGTTGTTTTTCTGCTAAGATTGATGACAATCAAGCTCACTTAAACTCAATTCTTGTCCTCTTGATATGACTATATCACAATTTATGGTTTTCCTTTTTTTTTTTTTCTCCCAATTCTG
This sequence comes from Marmota marmota marmota, assembly GCF_001458135.2. Classification (NCBI taxonomy): domain Eukaryota; kingdom Metazoa; phylum Chordata; class Mammalia; order Rodentia; family Sciuridae; genus Marmota; species Marmota marmota. Next base: position 2,457,709 of record NW_025999891.1, on the reverse strand, counting down.
GGTTTTGAACCCAAGACCTTGAGCATACTAGGTAATCCCACTACCTAACCCTACACCTTTAATTTAATTTAATTTAATTTTTTTTAGAGAGAGAGAGAGAGAGAGAGAGAAATAGGGGAGAGAGAGAGAATTTCAATATTTATTTTCAGTTTTCGGCAGACACAACATCTTTGTTTGTATGTGGTGCTGAGGATCGAACCTGGGCCGCACGCATGCCAGGCGAGCGCGCTACCACTTGAGCCACATCCCCAGCCCCCACCTTTAATTTTAAATACCATGCTTTTGCCTTTAGTTCTTGTTCTTCAATAATGACTTTTTGTAAGTTGAGAATGTTGATTTCTCTCTATCCTGCCCTTCAACTCTCATGTTTTTCTCCTTTCTCCTTTTCTTGGGGGAAGAGAGGATCTTTCCTTTGACTTTGTCAAGTTTGTTCATATTTATAATCTGTTACATAACTGATTCATGCTTTGAAATCATGCTATGTGTATAGTTGAAAATCAGCCAATCAATCAGTAGTGGCATTGTTCTGTAAATACAGTTCACAGTAGGATCTGGGGTGTAGCTCAGTGGTAGAGCACTTTCCTAGCATGTGCAAGGCCCTGGGTTCAGTCCCCAGCAACACACATACACACATCAAGTTCATGGCAAATTCAGGTGATATATTATGATTACATTTTTAAAAAATATTTTATTTTTTAGTTGGGCATAATACCTTTATTTATTAATATATTTATTTTTATGTGGTGCTGAGGATCAAACCCAGGGCCTCGCATGTGCTAGGTAAGTGCTCTACTGCTGAGGTACAACCCCAGCCCCTTATGATTACCTTTTTAATACAGCCTTTTGCTTTTCCTGAAGTTAGTTTCCTCCCTCCCTCCCTCCTGGGAATGGAACTGAGGGTCTTCCATGCATGTTGTGCAAGCATTTTATCACTGAGCTACATCCCCAGACCCTTTTCAAATGTTTTTTTTTGAGGCAGGGTCTTGCTAAGTTTCCTAGGCTGGTCTCAAACTTTTAATCTTCCTCAGCTTCCCCATTACAGGTGTATCTCACTGACTTTGCCTGAAATTTCTAATTGCCTTTCCTCCATTATATATTATTTGACTGTGTCGTCAGTTTTTTCCCTAGAACTTCTGATCCATTCAGGAATTTTACTGAGACTCGCCTTTTTTTTTTTTTTGTAATCTCAGAGTCCTCTTTCTTGGGACTTTCCAGTCCTCCATTCTGATCAGGTTGTTCTCTGGGTCTGCTACACAGCTGTCATCCTGGACCTTTACTTGAATTATTTTCCAAGTTAAATTTCCAATTGTATTTTTTATTCTAACTCCAGTACTGATTGGTCCCAATCCTTTTCTTTATATTTTTGTAGCCCACATACCAATTAGGAGTGTTACCAAGGAGATCTTAAAGAACAAAATGCATTTTTGAGAGCAAAGCTTTAAAATTTAGTGTGTGAGTTCAGCACAGGTTAAGTGTAAATGAGAATCAGCTGTCTTTGGATGAAACACTACTACAGTTTTGTTTTTTTTTAGATGATTAAAAACGGAAATAAAGCAAGGATTCTAAAAAGCCGTCCTCTTTCCAGAGCAGCCCAGCTGCTTTGCAATCTGAATTTCATCCTCTTCCTGTTGGATCAGCCTGGAATCAGAGCTGTTTTCAGGGGGTTGAAAAGTATGTGGTATGGTGGGAAATGCTAGACCAAGATTTAGCCCAAATCCTGAGTTGAAATCCTGGCTTTGTTTCCAGTTAGAGAGTTGATCTCTCTTATGCAGCATACAATAAGCTCAACCTTCCTGGAATTTTGGGAGGAGTAAACAAACGGAAGGATAAGATGGCACAGTGGAAGAGCATCCTGCTCTGTGTACACAGGTTGTCATTATAAAGTTGTGATGAGATATTGAATCTTTTAAGAGCAAAACCTGTGAAAACTGAAAGTGAGAGAAAACTGAGCTGAAGTTTGATGGTCAATTACAATTTATGGCCAATTGGATATGTTGAATAATGTAAATCAAGATCTTACTGCAGAAATCACCAACTCAAATGCCAGTAGAGGGATGGGTAGGTGAAGTGAATGAGGGTAGTGGTGTGCGGTGTGTGTGTGTATTCTCACACATATAAAATGAGGGCCAAGCCTTTGTAACCAACAAAGCATTTGTGATCAACCTCATTGGCTTGTATTAGTAAAGGTAACTTCTCTGAAAAGCTGGACTGGTGGTAATTAAGAAAGAGAAGAGAGGATAAACACCAGAGAGAGGAAAACACAGATTGCAAGCTTGAAGTTGACTCTAGCCAAGAATTTGGAAGAATGACTGAATTTACAGGACTGTGATAGGAAGGAAGCAGATGAAGGTGGACAAGGTTTTACCATGAAAGACCTTGCTTATGAGCACAGAGTATGGGAAGTGCTTGTGTTGGGGGGTCTTAATGACTCAGCACTACTTCTTTAAAAAGTGACAGCCAACTAACTTCTTATTCCCAAAGAGGGGCAGTTTAAAGTGTATGTTCACCGTCCCAGGGTCATCATGTCTTTTGATTTTTTACACTCAAAAATCTGAATTTTTATGTGAAATCAGTTAATTTTTTACATGATTTTAGTCAGGTTAATTTTTTTCTTAACATTGGGCAAGCCAAACAAAGCACATATGCAGTTCACTAGTGTAAGACCTCTGCTTTCCTGTATGAAAATTAAGAATACATTGCAGATCATCCATAAAAATTATCCTGATCAGGGGCTGAGGCTGGGGCTCGGTGGCAGAGCGCTTGCCTAATATGTGTGAGGTACTGGGTTCAATTCTCAGCACCACATTAAAATAAACAAATAAAGGCATGCTGTCCATCTACAACTACAAAAAATTAAAAAAAAATTATTCTGATCGTTGCATGGCTAATTTTAGTGTTTATTTGCTTATCTCTTAGTTTTGCAATATCTGCACATGTGAATGATATGCCCTATGCTTTCCCCCCCCACCAAGAACATTAAGATTAATGTTGAGCTGAACATGGCCAGAATGCATTCCCTTTAGAACACAGTGGGAAAATTCCCTCTGTTAATATTCATCTGATAATCTGATCTTTAGGTTCAGCTAGCTACCGGTCTACCTTATCTAGCCCATCCGTCTCTATCTTATCCACAGTGATTGTATGGATAATCTCATGGCAGGCTTTCCTTTTAAAGTCAGATATGTTAGAAATATTACTCTTCCCCCAAACTGTCCTTCTTTTTGGAATAAGATAAAAAGCTAGTTGGATGTCATATTTTAAATAAGTGGTGCTGAATCATTAAGACCCCCAACCACACATACTTCCTATACTCTGGGCTCATAGCAAGGTCTTTAATAGTGACACCTTGGTCCAGCACTTCATTTGCAGAGCACCTTCATCTGCATCCTCATTAGTTCCTTATCCCAGTCCTGTGAATATAATAATTCTTCCAAACTTTTGGCCAGAGTCAACTTCAAACTTATAATCTGTGATTTTCCTCTACCTCTGGTGTTTATCCTCTCTTCTGTTTTTTAATTACCGCCAGTCCAGCTTCTCAGAGAAGTTGACGTGGTTAACACAAGCGGATGGAGTTGGTGAGATTCTTTTGTTGCATTACACTAGATGCAGAGTGTTTAGTTAGAGGACAGCTGGTGAGGGTGTGGGCAGGGCTGTCTGTAGGTGTTATTTGTTTTTTTGGTGGTAGGGACTGAACCAAGAGCCTCCCACATGCTCTAGACATTATTATGAAATAATCTTACCCTCTCCTTCCTTTTAGCCTGTCTCCTTTTTGCCCTTTGTTCTCTGTCTCTGGGAGCCTCCCTCGACCAGACATCCCTAAGTGCCTTGCTTCTTCCACCTCTTCCCCTTTCCACCTCTTACACATCAAGCACTTGCCTCCTGGGGTTGTTATAAACAGTTTTGCTGCTGCATTGGGTAGGAGATGGGCAGAAGTCCCTTATCAGTAGACCTTTTCATTATCCAGAACCATGTTCTGCAAATCCCAAGGATATGTGGGATACCACTGTTAATAGAGAGAGGAGGAAAAATAGAGTGCAAATAGACTGTAGCTGCTTGGAATTTGCCAATTTGGATGTAACATTGTCTTGACTTTTTAGAGCCCCAAGCAATCCTGAAGGTTCCTGACAGGTAGTCATTTGTCATTTTGTTGAGACAGATTTGAATCGTAGTTCTATTATAACTCTTGAGTCATTAAAACTTTGTGAAAAATGGCTTTTTAAAATAATTTAGTAGGTGTGGGGGTACTAGGAATAGAAACCTCTGTTGAACTCTACTGCTGAGCTAAAGCTGAATTACATCCTCATTCCCCCCCCACACACACACACCTCCCCTTTGAATACACAGTCTCAGTCTCACTAAGTTGGTGAGACTTAGCCTTGAATTTAGGATCCTCCTGCCTTAGCCTTCCAAGTCACTGGGGTTATGGGTGTGTGCCACCAGGCCCCCCAAAAAAGAAATTATCAGTTATCAGAGTTTCTAATTATATTTTTTGAAAAAGAGAAGCAGCTCTAATATTCACAATGTTAGGGAAGGAAAAGCAAAGATATCCCCCAAAGTGATAGGTCTTAGCCAGAAAAAGGGAGTTTTGGAGACATTGAAAACTAGAATGATGGATTTTGCTGTGCTGGGAAAGAATCCACCTCATTTGTACTCTGGGGGGGAAACAAGGATGTTGTGAATGCTTAAGCAGTGGCTTGAGCTGGGGCACTGTTCCAGTGAGACAGTTCTAGAAAGAGTTAAAGGGGATTGACTTGTAATGAGAGGTAAGACCGACCAAACAAACAAACCAAACCCAAAACACAAAAATCAGAAAAAGCCAGAACCCTCCACAACCATGTCTGTATTTTTGGGTTGTGGGCGGGTGGTCTGTGAAGCTGTCTGGATGTGCTTCTCTGGAATGTCAGGCTCTGTATTCCTGTTGTTGGACGTGTGCAGGCAGGTGCTGCACAGCCAGCTGTCCGGAGGGTTGTGGAGGAAATTCCTGGCTTTGGGTTGGGGAGGCCTCATTCATTGGTGTTAGTTAAGTGTCCCTCTTTTTATCATCTTTTCTCTCTCTTTTTGAGGTGCTGGGGATTGAACCCAGGGCCTCACACATGCTAGGCAAGCACCACCCCAGACACCCCTCTGCTTTTTGAACCCCAGGCCCTCCCCCACCTTTTTTTTCCTCATAGCTGCCAGAGACAATCAGTATTGAACTGAAAGCAAAGGCTTATGGTGGGTGGGTCCTTATACCTGAATACCCTGACTGCTCCCAAGGCTCCTGCCAAACTTCAAAGGAGCCCTTCCATCTCTCATTTAAAGTCAAAATTACCACTTTGACTGTCTTTGGCTCTATATAACTGTGGATCCTGCCTGCTTTGCTCAGACAGTCTTTTTTGAGTGATAGGAGTTTAGCAGATGAAAGTAATTTACACCTAAGGTGTGAATGAGGCTTGGTCTTTGAATGTTTGCATTTTAAAATCAAGTGAGGTTTGGGGGTTGCCAGGGGCCTGGTGAAGCAGGGAAATGAGGAGTTGCTGTTTAATGAGCACAGTTTCCATTTGGGAAAATGAAAATGTTCTAGAGATGATATTGGTGGTAGTTTCAGAACAGTGTGAATGTGCTTAATGCCACTGAACTGTGTACTTAAAAAATCGTGAAGATGATAAATTTTATGTATAATTTACCACAATAAAAAATTAAAAAACGAAGCTTTCACAAAGAATAGCATATAAAATTTTATTTTAGAGAATTTGAAAAATACAGAAAAGCAAAGAATAGGGGAGTCATAAATCTCCCCCTGTAGATATTTTGCATTTTACTGTGTTTGTATAACCTTCCAGTTATTTTCCTATGTAAATATAATTGTGCTAGTCAGCTTTCTGTTATGGTAACAAATACCTGAAATAAACCTACTTGAAAAGAGGATAGGCTTGTTTTTGCCCATGATTTTAGAGATTTCAGTCCCTAGTCAACTGACCCTGTTGCTTTTGCATCTATAACAAGGCCCAAGTACATCATGGTGGCAGTGTGTGGTGGAAGAAGCTGCCCACCCCATAGAGACTGGGAAGCAAAGAGAGAAAGAGACAGTGGTCCTACAGTCCCCTTTGAGGGGACTGTCCCCCGCCTTACTATCTAAGACATCTCTAAGACTTACCTCTGAAAGGTTCCACTACCACCTAATGGCGCTTCTTTGGGAACCAAGCTTTTAACACATGATCCAAACTATAGCAATACTAAAACTTGGAGGCAGGACTAAGCTATACAAATTTTTGTGTACTTTTCATTTACTTTACATGAATATTATCCTTTGTCATCATCAAATATTCATGTAAAATATTATTCATTTAAACAGCTCCTGGTATTCCGCCATTCCTGACCCAGATAAGGTTTTCTTTCCAGTATTGTGTCCTATCTAGTTCTTTCATACCAGTTATCAGAGTTTCTAATTATTTGTGTTTTGGGGACAGTATGGTGTCTTTCTCTTCCTGAGAGTGTAAACTCCATGAAGATAGCTGGTATGGGTATTGGGCTCACCATTTCATCCCTAGTGTCTGACATGCTGTATAGCATATTGTAGGGTACAGAGTGAATCAATGAATTATTTCATGATTTTTGCTCAGATATCCTTTAGCTAAAACTTTATACAGATTCATAATTATTTCCTTATTTTATATCCTTAAATATGTACTATTATATGTCAGTTAAAATAAAAATATATTTGAAAATGCAGCTGACTGTAAGAACCCCAGTAAGTTGAATAGGGTTAGTATTTCTTTCTAATTATAAAAGTAATACATTCTCACTGTAGAATTTCAAAAAACATAGGAAAGAATTAAAACAACAATAAAAACAAACAAACAAAAAAAACACCATCCATTTTCTGGGTTTTGGAATGGTTTAAGTAACATGGTAATTATTGGTTCCTTAGATATCTGAAAGAAATTACCTATGAAACTGTCTGATCCCAGTGTCTTTTGGGGCAGGTGATTAGTTAACAAAATGTATAGCTATTGTGTGATTATTGTTATATTCAATTTTTTAGGTTTTTTTTCCTTCATATTTTCTGAATCCATTTCATTCAAATGAGCTTTTAATGGTAGAATTCTGAGGAAATATTTTGTGAACAGAGTTTTTGGCCGTAGCTCGTCTATGAAGGAATAATTAGCATGGAGGTTTCGAGGTGAAACAGAGGCCTCCAATGAGGCAGGAACCTGGCTTCTAGGTGGGAGACAGCAAAAGGTAGGGATGTCCTGGGCATGCTCCATTCAGGAACCCAAAAACCTCTTGGAAGGAGTTGCCAGGGCATGTCAAAGCTTCAAGTTCTGATAGGAATGGCCAGGAGCTTTTGTCTCCCTAAAGCCGTGGCCTTATTGAGCATCTTGTTAAAGGCTGTAATCTTAATTATTCATAAATAAAGTCAGCTTATCATTCAGGAGCAGATATTGAGCTGCTGGCCAGCCTCACTCACCTGTAAGGTGGAGCTCATTAGTACCTACCTGAGAGTTCTTGTAATTAAATGAGGTGGTGTCAGTGGTAAAAGCCTGATCACCCACTAAATGCTTAATGCTTGTTTTCTTTTTTTCTGTGCTAGATGGTATAAAAGCACCCCCTGGGGATATAAACTGGACAGATATGACAAGGGCCCTGCCTCAAATCCCTACCTTGAGTATAAAGACTAGAGAAGGCAAGAAGCAGGTTTGAGGAAAGGAATAACTCCAGATTAGGAATGTTGACTTTGAGGGTCTCTTAGGTGGAGACTGCAGGCAGAGAGAGCCCTGAGAGAGGCTGGGTGGGCAGTGAGACCATCGAGCATCCCAGGCATTTGCCAGGTTGTGGGAGCAGGTGAGCTCACCTTGGGGAGAAGAAGAAAGCCACAGGTGGCACCAGCAACCCCAGCATTTAGGATCAGTTAGAGGAGCTGGTGAGAGACCAAGAAGGGCACATCCCAGACACTGAAGAACCACCTCACCATTTCATCCCAATTCAGAAGGACTTTCAAGTAAGAGCAGTGGTTTCAGGTGCAGAGCGGACTGAGAACACAGCAATGGACTTGGCATGAGATGGCATTCATGGCCTCTCCAAGCAGATGATAGTGGGCTTTTTGGGAATGGGGCAAGATGGCTTAGAGCAGAAGCCCACCTGTGACACAGTGAGAGGGAGGAGGAGAGGCTGTGGGGAATCAAGGAGGGTCAGAAGGAACTGGAGGCGCCCAAGGTGTGTCGGTGAGTCTCATCACAGCATCTTAGTTCTTCTGGGTTAGGACTCTGGGAGCCCATCTTCACTGCATTATTTCCTTTTCCCTCCAAACTGAATGTTATGAAGGAAAATAACCTTAATTAAGACCAGACTCCTTAGCCCCAGGTTTGGTGGCTCTGTTTCTGGCACAAGAGACCAGGCCCAGCACAGCCTCATTTCTTTGATTATAGAAAGAAAAGGCTCTGTTGTTTTAGAAAAGGAGATTGTGAATTTTCTGATGATTTGTTTGTGTTTGGTCCATCTTCCTATAGGTTTTTTTTTTTTTCCTGATTTAGACACTTAACCTTATTTTTTATATTAAATTATATTTCACTTATACTACAAATATTTGAGTTTCTATAATGTGCCAGGTCCTGTCCTGGGCCATGAGCTTTTCATAAAGAGCTCAATAAATGTTTTATTATCCATTAGGGGTTCTTGTCAACAAAACTGACTGTAAAGCATGTTATTTTTCTTTACTAGCATGCTGTTCCTTCGGGGGGAATGAGAGTCCCACCCTGTCTACTCTGTTGCACCAGTAATGTACTTTGTAGAGCTGGAACCCAGAGTTTGCTTCCAGGACGTTGGACAGAGTGGGAAAGTCCTTCTGAATTGGGATAAAACGGTGAGGTGAGTCTGAGCCAAGTCCTTGAGGGAGAGTTGGAAGTGAAGCCAAAGAACTCTTAAACCTCAGGACCTTTTCAGAGAGGCTAGAAATGAAGACCGACTCAGGAATGAGACTGCAGCTTGATCAAAGGGTGGGGACAGGTTGAGAAGGAACCAGGAGAATCTGGGACAGTTGCCACAGATGACAGTGTGGCACCTGTGGCTTAGCTTTAGGTTCATAAGCAAAGACCCAGAGTCAGACATGGAACACTTCATCGCTTTGTTCACACGAGAACAAGGAGTTTTGCTGGAGGCAAAGTCTATATTTGATTTGTAACTCCAACATGTTTAACAGAGCAGGACACATAGGAATGTCTAATAAAGGTGATTAATGAATGAAGATAGATAAAGACCACTGAAAATATCTGCCTTCCACTTGGTTTGAAAAGTTCTAAGGAAGAGGTTTAAGTGTTAACCAGCCTAGAGGCCTGTTGGCTGCTATAATTTATGAGCATAAAGTTAAAGTTCTTAGTACTTTGCAGGTATCCCTGAACACTAACACTTGGATTCCTTGAGTATTTACAGTAGCTAATCCAGCTGGGGTGCAATTTCACATTTCACCAGGAAGCACTGTCATTTAACCATACCCTGAAATCTCCTATAATAATAATAATGGATCACAGAGCTGCACTCCATTCCTCTTTAATTTTAAAGTGTTAGAACATATTTATATTTATTTTCATTGTCTGTTTTTTTAGTTCAGTAAACTTGAAATTTAATACACTAATTTTACTTAAAACAAGATATTTGACCTTTAGTCATTTCCAAAAGTCCTCTACAAAGGAAAATGGTGTTTTAAGTAATTTCATTTTCAGCAGGGAAAAAGTAGAAAAGGATAAAATGGATCCTGAACCACGGGGACCTCGAAGCTTATTGCTCCTTGTGGTTTTTCCTACTTGATACCGTGCTTTCTAGAAGATGCAATTTTCTGCTTCCATTTCTGTTGTTGCCCTGCCAGGATTTCCAGCAAAGTGGGCCTAAAGTTTTGCTGGAGGTTACTTTTCTTTGGAAGCAATTCAAATAAAATCATTATTCTGTTTCTCCCTTTTCATTTGACATTTGACTAAAACAATGCTTTGGCAGCTAGACAGGAGCTCTTAAGAGCTTCAGTCTTTTTCTCCAATCTTTGCCTTTCAAGAAGTGCTTTTTAAAAATGAGGTTGGAAACTGAGCATAGAAATAAAACACAGAACTGATTGCTGAAGGCCAAAACTCTAGGGCCTGTGGGTGGGGAAAAAAAGACTTGTGGGAAAAGGGAAATCGTGGAAGTCCAGCTTTGACCCTGTAAGTGGTAACCCACTTGTGTTTCACTTCCTGGTCTCGTAATCTGTCACCCTTGCCTTGTTGATCTATTGCCATGCCAAATTTCCAGCCCTGGTATCCTTGTTATACACGTTCACTGTTTCTGCACCAATGCTAGTGATTGTTATACTACTTACTAATTCATGCTCACCTCTTTTTTATTTTTATTTTTGGTGGTTCTGGGGATAGACCCCAGGGCTTCACATGCTAGGCAAGCACTTTACCACTGAGCTACAACCCCAGCCCCCTTTCAACTTCTCTTTTTTCCTAGGACCAATTCCTAGAGAACATTCAGAATTTTACCTTTTTGTACTCTGAATATGATAATCTCACTTGTCTTCAACTCTAAAATTTTCTACTACAAATTCCTTTCTGCCACCCCACACCCTTTAATATTTTAGAAAACTATGAAAACTCTTTCTATTTTCTTTCTTTCCTGTACCTGTCTGATGATTCCATAAATCTTATCATCATTTGTTCCAGGAAGTTCTGAGAACTTGCGAAGCAGGCTTAAATAAGCACGAAATGTGGTTTAGCTGCACTTCCCATGAACTTAACAGTACCTTGTTCTTCCCATCTCAAAATACATACTCTCTTGCTCTTAAATTGTATGTTTCATTAAGTACCTGACTCAGTGGATTGTGAGCTCCTGGAAGTTTACAAACAAGTCTTTGTTACTCATCTTTACAAAGTTGCCTCTACCTGGTCCAGTGCCACACAAAGTAGCATTATTTATTTATTTGTCACCAGAGATTGAACCCAGGGGTGCTTAACCACTGAGCCACATCCCCAAACATCCCCACCCTTGTGTTTTTTTTTAATTTTGAGACCGGGTCTCCCTAAGTTGCTGAGTTTGGCTTTGAACTGTGATCCTCCTGTCTCAGCCTTCCGAGCTGCTGGGATTCCAGTCATGTGCCACTGCGTTTGGCACAAGGTAGCATTTAATAAACATTTGCTAAATTGTATATATTCCTTTCTTTTCTAGGGATCTTGTTTGTTCAACTGAAGACAAACTGCTGTGTTTGTCTTTGAACTTTCTTCTTCCATCTCATTGTTTACCTCCCTCTTTAAAAATCTTCCCTGGGGGCTGGGGATGTGGCTCAAGCGGTAACGCACTGGGTTCGATCCTCAGCACCACATAAAAATAAAATAAAGATGTTGTGTCCACCGAAAACTAAAAAATAAATATTAAAAAATTCTCTCTCTCTCTCTCTCTCTCTCTCTCTCTCTCAAAATAAATAAATAAATAAATAAATCTTCCCTGCCTTGTGATCCTAGCTACTATGGAGGCTGAGCCAGAAGGATCCCAAGTTCAAGGCCATCCTGGGCAACTTGGTGAAACCTTGTCTCACAATAAAATACAAAAAGGGCTGGGGATGTAGCTTAGTGGTAGAGTGCTTGCCTAGCATGCGTGAGGCCCTGGGTTCAATCCCCAGTACACATTAATCTTCTCTCTCCCTTAACAAATCCTTTACATCCTGCCTTGTCACTCTCCTTTTTATTTCCAGGTTTCCCACTGGAGTAGTCCATACTTACTATACCCAGGTTTTTTTGCCCTGACTTTTGGTTACTCCTTATGTTTTTCATTAGCACTCGAAAATTCTCTAATGAAAAAACTTAAAGGAGATTACTGCAATCACTGTCTTCTGTATTTCAGTCTCTCACTAGACTACTTGTAGAAGGCATGGACTCTTACCTACAGATTAAGATAGGTAGCAGGTACTCAAAAAATGTTTATTAAATAAGTAGATAAATTAATCACTTCCCTACCCCCCACCAGAAGAATCTTTTGTGGTGGACATTGGTCCTACTGTTTTTCAGTTATCCCATCTGCCCAGACATTATTTGGTATCAATGTTTTTGTACCAAGAACATATAGAATGTATTTGAAATTTTCCCTGAATTTGGGAGGACACACATTATAGCAAAAACATACCTTGTCGCAATATAAGTGACTTTATGTCAGAGTAGGTAAAAAGAAAAAAAATATTTTAAAATGCTTTTTTTACTTCATTGTGCCTGCTCTTTTACTGGAAAGGACAAGAAGGGAAAGGTGCCAGGAAAGAAAAGTCCTCTGAGAACATCTGTCATCTGTTCATTGCCTGGGGGTGTAACAGTATTGGAGACCCTGGCTGGGTATCATTTTCTTCCTTGGGCTCAGGTTGGTCCGTAATATCTCTGGGACATTGATCGAATCTCCTTTCTTAGCTCATCAAGATGGCTTGTCATGTTGAAGTGTGTCTGGTAGCAGGGCAATGGCCAAAATCTTTATCTGTAATCACTTTTGTTATGAATCAGCTAAGCCACGGCCTCTTTTACTAGAGGCAAAGAGGATTACTGGACTCCCGAAAACTGACAAGCCTATGAACTTTCCAAACACAAGAAAATGTGCCATTCCGAGGGTCTGCAGATGCCTTTTGATGAGCTATGCCACTGGGTGCTGACAGTAGTTTGGTTAACAGCTATTTGTACTTCCATAATTTGTAATCAGGGAAGATTTTTGTTGACCCATTAGTTATCTTTTCTCTGTTTTAACTTCATCTTTGCTGACAGGCAGTTAACATATATGGTTGTTGCTCCAAATCCACAGATTCTGCATCCTTGGATTCCACTAACTCTAAATAAAAAATATTTGGAAAAAGAGTGGTGTCTGTACCAAACGTGTATAAACTATTTTCTAGTTATCCCCTAAACAATACAACACCTATTTATGTAGCATTTACATTGTTTTAGTTATAAATAATCTAGAGATGATTTAAAGTCGATGGGAGGATATGAGTAGGTTATATGAAAACGCAATGCCATTTTATGTTAAGGAACTTGAGCATTCACAGATTTGGATATCTGTGGGGAATCTTGGGCCCCATACAATGTGAATACCAAGAGACAACTGTATTTATGTTTAGAAAATTAAGCTAGTGTTTATTGGTGACTATAAAAGAGATGATTCTGATTTTTAAAATCCTTTATTGTTCAAAATACCAAAAACCAAATCAAATGATAAACCATAGTCTGGGAAAACATTTTTAATATATATGACAGATAAAAGGGGCCATTTTTTCCCCCTGAAGGCATAAATAGCTTTTAAAATCAATTTGGATAAAGACTTTGAACAGAGCAAGAAACGTAAACATATTTATAAACAAGAAAAGATCTGGTTCCACTTACAATGAAAGAAGTGCGAATGATGAAGTACAATGTGTCACTAGGAGACTGGCAAAAAAGAGCATGGTGTTAGCAAGCGTGTGGAGAAGCGGGCTCTCAAGTGGTTTGAATGAATGTAAGCTGACTCAGTTTCTTTGGCAATGCCAATCAAAATTAAAAATGTATCTAATCTTTGACCTACCAGTCCAATTTCTGGGAGTTTATCCAACAGATTTTACAAATATAAACAAAGTTTTCTATAGCAAAGTTCACGGATCTAGAATGTTCAAAGGTGTTTATTGTATCAATACCTGCAGTTGAAATAATAATCTAAGTGTCTGTAAGTAAAAGGCTAGTTAGTTAGGTAAATTATTGTCTTTCCACTTAGTGGAATCTTTGGGGACCATTAAAAAGACTTGTAGATAGTGCTGGGCATAGTGTGTTTCCATTTATTTAGCATCTATTTACATTATCCTTTCATTGTCTGTATTTTCTGTTCTATGAAGATGGATCCATGCCCTTAAAATATTTTTTTTCCTTTGCCAACTAAGAGGTGATAAATTGATAACTGGCTCAGCTTTTTAAAAGTGATGGGTGGGTGGATGATATTCATGCATATGAACAGCTATGTAAGAAACTGATAAAGGAGATTACCTCTGAGGGTCATACTTGGATCTGAGAAGGGAGAAAGATTCAGTTTAAATTTTTCACTATGTGCGTGTTTCACTTTTATAGTTGGAAAAAAGTACAAAACTTTGGTTAGACTTAAAAAAAAAAAAGAAAACATGCATTAATGGAGAAACAGACTATTCCTAACTGGAAATGTGAAATATTGTAAAGATGTCATTTCTTCAAAATTAATTTATAGGTTTAATGCAGTCATAGTTAAAAAAAAAAATCCCAGGGGGAAGGCAGGGCATGGTTTTTATTGTTAAGAAGCTTAGAGTATAGTTTGGGAGACAGAAACATAATGTTCACTAAAAAATGCCTTGAACAGTTACAAAGCAGTATATCAAGTGCAAAGCAATAAAATTGAATACATATGTACTGTGGGAACTTGGAGTCCTTTGAGAGAATCAACAGAATGGAGCTAATCAGCAGAGACTTTAAAAAAAATTAAAGATAAGGTAGAGCAAAAAAGAATCTTTTTTTATAGTCTATCATCCCTCAGAAAATGGAAACTGTCCTCTCCAAGGTTTCTTTGTGAAGATGGGAGGGGGTGTCTTTCTTTCTGTGGTCTATTTTGAGTTAAGAAGCCCTATGTGAGAAAGTCTGCACACTGTGCCCACATTGCTTGTTCTATTGCTAATCAGAACAGCCCAGGTGTGCCTACGTTTTCACTTTTAAAAGTCAATTTGAGTTTGCAGATGACTGAGAATTAAGCAATCAAGAACAAGCAGGATTGGATTGACCATAACGAGGAGTACAATTGCCTGAGGAATCTGGAAACAATACTGACCACATCTGTTGGCACTAGTTCATCGAAGCAATACTGCTGTATGTAGAAAGTTTTTTTTTTTTAAATCATCAGTTCTGAGTATTTGTAGTAACTGCACTCTAACTTGGAACCGATGATAAATTCTTTAAAAAACAAAAAACAGACATTATCGTGTTTTGGGAGCTTTAAAGAAATTCCCACAGCATTTGGAAAACATTTTATCATCTCTCTATGCCATTTATAAATATCAGAATTTGAGTCATGGGTTGTTTGATTTAGAAGGCGTGCCATGTCGCTGCAACCCAGAATTGGAATTTTTAGAAGAAAAACAATTGCTTTTGTAAATCTTAATGAAATCTTTGCTGTGAAAAGGTAAAATGACACTTCAGATTTTTCTCTTGACAAGTAAACTGCCTTTATGTTAGAAATATTTCAGGATGATTCTTGTGCAATGTCTGTTGTGGATAGATGTGGATATTAGAGGGGATATCACTTGCTAACATTTCTTAAGACATATGTCATCTGTTGCATGCTGTTTCCCATTAGTCCAGTTCATAAGCATCACTCACAGTAGTTCTTTAAGATTAATTTCCTTTGGAACACAAGCTATCAAACCTCCATTTTTCATCCCTGTGAAACTACAGTAGAAATAAAGAAATGCTGGCTTTTGTGTGTAGTCAAATGTCAGACCGGGGTCTCGATGGCTTTATTGTTTTTCTAATCAGTACAGGTCTGTCAAAATGTTATATTGAGAGTTTATTCTAAAAGCACACCGATAACTTCTGTTTGGTATCACTGAAATATGAATACTAAATCTTCTAATCTGTTTCATGCTGAACAGTGGAAAACTGTAGAATTTCAGGGAGGACAGTTTTGTAATGTTTGAGTTTATGAGAATTTCAGATTTTGCCATGCCTTATGAGATTAAAATTGAAAAACAAAACCTAAGGTTTTTTTTTTTATAATTTAATTCATTATTCTGTAACACGAAAGATTTTGAGATAGGTTCTTCTCTTGTGAATAAATATATTACTGGCAGGGGGGCATATTTATTAAAGCACTGGTCTTGGTTGCCAGTTTTTTGTACAAGGGGATATTTATTATCCCCACCCCCGCCCCGCTTTGTGGTACTGGGGATTGAACTCAAGGGTGCTTTACCACCAAGTTACATCCCTAGCCCTTTTAAAAACTTTATTTTATGACAGAGTCATTCTAAGCTGCCCAGATTGGCCTCAAACTTGTGATCTTTCTGCCACAGCCTCCCAAGTATCTGGGATTGTAGGTGTGTACCACAGATGTCTTTTTAACCTCAGGTTTCAATGACCCTTCATCTAATAGCAGTTGCACTTGTGAAGATATATATGTATCTTCATAAAATAATTACTACTCACTTAGCTGCTCAAAGCTTGCATTATTGTCTCCATTACCATAGCAGATGGGGAGGAGGGTGAAGTAGGTCTTTTGTTCAGCTATCAAGAAATATTTAGACATTAGTTCTCTTCTTAATCCTAAAATATTGCAGACAGAAACAGTCACCTAAATTTGTAGATAATTCTTCAAATATCTTAAAAGAGCCTGAGACTAAAAGAAGGGGGGAACAGGTGAGGCAGGTAAGGAAGGAGTAGATGACCTTCCTCATCTCTGTTTGCTAGTTCAGAACACAGTTTTTGAATTATCAGATTCTCTTGGAAGCAAGACTTGTTGACCAGGACCAGTGATGGGTCTTATTTATTTATTTATTATTTTGTGGCGCTGGGGATCAAACCCAGGGCCTTGCACATGATAGTCAGGTGCTTTACCACTAAACTACATTCTCAGCCTCAATGAGGTATTATTAAAACAAGGTATTCATTTAAACCAAGCATCTATCCAATAAAACAACCTAAATATCACTTGGAAATTATGGTGAGATTTTTCTTGTAAGGTAGAAATTAGCTTCTGATATGGAAAAGGACTCGCAATTATCATTGTGCATTTCTTACTATTTTTCTGCCTCTGGGAAGGAAGGACAGGTGTTTGCAAAATATTTATAGACTCGAAGAGAAAAAAGCTATTGATCTGAAAGGATGATCTATTCTCTTAAAGTAGCTGTAGTAACAATAATTAGCATGTACATAGCCTGTACCTAACACTTTCATATGCATTATTACATATGATCTTTACAACAGTTCTGTGAGGGAGGTTTTCTTGGCATTTCTTAATGTTCCTTTACAAGAATCTCAAGAAGTTTCATTTACTTTCCTGGAGCAGTTTACTGGTAAATGGGCAAGTGAGAACAGAAAACATTTTTCTTTTCTTTTTTTTTTTTTTAATATTTTTAGTTGTTGATAGATCTTTATTTATTTATTTATTAGCTACACATGACATTACAATGATCTTGGCAATTCGATAGATCTTTATTTTATTTATTAATATGTGGTGCTGAGAATTGAACCCAGTGCTTCACACATGCAAGGCAAGTGTGCTACAACTGAGCCACAATCCCAGCATGGAAAACATTTTTCTTTAAAAAAAAAAAAAGGCTCTTTTTTTTTTTTTAAACCCTTCATAGTGCTAAGGATGAAACCCCCAGCCTCACAGATGCTAGGCAAGCTCTCTGCAACTGAGCTAAAATCTCCAGCCCAATTCTTTATACTTTTAGTGTAATTTCTGTGGCTCGAATGACACAGCATTACAGAAAAGATTTGATGCATTGTCAATGTATGTGTTTGGGGATTCTTGTTAAATCCACAATGTTGTATATATAGAGTATGAGTGTATATGTGTATCTGTGTGTTTGCTTCTATGTGACCCAGAGAGAGAAAGAAAGATAGAAAACACATTCCTCAAAGGGCTTTGCCAAATTGTTTAGGACCCCACCTTTGATGATTCTTCTTGGGGAGGGGGCAAAGATTTGGATTCTTCCCCTATCCTTAAAGAAATACAGCCACGTGGACGAGTCCCTGTTACTTATGGGAATGTGCTGGCCAGAGGGAAAAGGCTGAAAGTGACCACAGTAGGAAAACACTTCAATACACTCAGGTCTGGGTAAAAAGGAGACTTGGGAAATGTTTTTCTTTTATGTGCCTCTGTTAATTTGTGTGTCCCTGCCTTTTTTCCCTGGTGACTGTGGGGTAGGATAAAACAGGGCCAGGTGTTAGCCAGGTGGAAGGCTGAAGTGTGAACCAGATGGAATCTGGCAGGTGCCTTTCTCCACCGAGGAGCCGCACACAGAGCCTGAGAGTTCTCAAGGCCCAGCTTGCCCTTCCCTGGGCTTGGCAGGGCTTCCAGGATAACTGTCAGGCCAGCAGATGTTGTTAGGCATGTACGGACAGAGTTTGAACTAATTCAGTCTAATTATTAAAATTCTTGGCAGGAGTTCTACATGAATCACCTCCAAAAAAATTTACGTTAAAGTTAATGCTACAAGTCTGACTTCAGCCCACAAAGCTTGGAGTTCTGAGTTTGTCCATGTAGGCTTAACTCCTCCTTGTCCATAGACTACTGACTTTTTCCCACAAAGGAATGTGAATGTTATTAAGAACCTGTTGTCAGTGGTCTTCTGAGGGGGTTACTCCTGGAGGGAGTTATTCTAATCTGTGAGTTAAGGCAGATGTGAAGCTCTTTAGCTGTAGAGTTAGACAACTAGGGTTCAAATCCTGCCAAGCCACTTATGGGTTGTGTTAGTCAGTTTTTCATTGCTGTGACCAAAATACCCAACAAGAACAACTTAGAGGAGGAAAATTTATTTTGGCTCAGAATTCCAGAGGTTTAGTCCATGGTTGGCCAAGTCCATTGTTCTGGGCCGATGTTCAGGCAGAACATCATGGGGAATGGTGTGGTAGAGGAGCGCAGCTCCATTCACGGTGGCCAGGAAGCAGAGAGAGAAAGGGAAGGGGCCACAGGGAAAACAAACCCTTTTAGGGCACACCCCTGTGACCCACATCTCACATCCTATAGCCATACCCCAGCGGCCTGTCATTCCCACCCATTAGTCCATTCAGATTAGAATGGATAGATGAGACTATGGCTTTCATAGTCCAGTCATTTTTTCCTGAATATTCTGAGTATTTCTGCATTAGCATAGGAGCTTTTGGGGGATACGTTACATCCAAATCATAACATGAGCTGTGTTTTTTTTTTGGTGGTGCTAGGGATTGAACCCTGGGTCTTACACATAACTTGGCAAGTGCTTTACCACTGAGCTACATTCCCAGCCAATAGGGCAATTTCCTTAGCCTCTCTGAACTTCAGTGTTCCATCTGGAAAATGGGGAATAATAATTTGTTAAAACTTATCCTGGGTACTAAATGAGCTAATGCACAGAAAACCTGGAGCAGAATAAAGACATAAGTACATAGTAACTGTGAAATGCTTTTATTGCTGTTGTTACTGGAGTCATTCCTTGTGTTGAGATGTTTTGGGTGGAATGTGATAGAATAGTAGAAGAGGGGACCTGGAGGTATTGTTTTCCATGACCTTTCTCTTTCTCCCTCACTTCTTTTTGTACTGGTTTAGAGGGAAGATTTTTAAAAAGCCAGGAAAGCCAGTGGCTTTGCCACTTCCTGACAGTTGCCTCTACGTAGCTTTTCTGCTTACCTCTTTGGGGGAAGGGGCAGGGAAGACAGCCCAAGGAGGCAGCATCTTTGCTTGTGCCATCTTTTTTTTTCCTCCTGCCAGATTGGAAGCATCTTCTGAGAGGCAGGTGGAGTAGCTCAGATTTTTGGGAAAAACACATCTGCCTCTACATATCCTGAGGGCCTTCACCATGATTTTTGGCATTCAGAGAGATACTGTGGTGTCTTCTGCTTGAAGTATCACTTTCATGGATATCAACCTACTGTGATGTTAATTTTTTTCCTATGGCCTTTATGATTTCTAAGAAAGAGAGCTAATGTTTATATTAGGAATGGGTTATAGATATTTTTCCATTGCAGTGTGGGAGCTGGGAATGATAGGTCAGATTGGTGAGAGGTGGGTGTTTAGTAGAAATACTTTTTCCTGGTTTCAGGTTCAACCCTGACTAACCAGCTGGGACAAACACCCTGAGGGTATTTTGGGGAGATGACTGTGGGGCCCTGAAACCACTGCCTGGCACTGCCGTCCAGCAGTGTACAGTTTGATGGTTTTGTTTTTGTTTTTTTGTATGTGTGTGTGGTGCTAGGGATCGAACCCAGGGCCTAGTGCATGCAAGCACTCTACCAACTGAGCTATATCCCCAATCCTACAGTCTGATGCAGCTGTGTCTGGTCATGTTTAAACAGCAAAATGAGGGTGAAGCTTTCATGCTGAGTGTTTATAAAATAAAGTAGTCAATTCAGCTTCAGCCAACAGTTTTTGGGTATGTAAAACTTGAGAGGCATTGCATTGATTTCCCTGGGGGGGATATGTCCTTTAATCCTGTGACTTCTCATATTTTACCAGTGAGGATGCCACAGCTGGGGCAGCTAAAGTACAGTCACTTTGAGTCTGGGCAGAGCTGGGAGTTCCCACTTCCCAGGTTGAGGTTCTTCTCTGTAATAAACTGCAGAAAGAAAAGACTCTAACATCGATGATGTGTTGGCTTCTGTGCCAGGTACTTCTGTCCCATTTAATTTAGATATCATCCCCATCAATTCCCTGCATTTTACAGATGGTGCTATTGAGGCTTAGAGAGGTTAAGTGGATGCAAATTAGAATGCAGATATGTCTTTTCCTAAAGTTGGAGCTGGTCCATCTGCCTCTCAGAAGATGCCTCCAACCCAGCAGGTTGGATCCTTTTTAACATCTCAGCAGAATGAGCCTGACCCCCACCCCATACTGGGGATTGAACCCAGTGGGGCTCTCCACCTCTGAGCTATATTCCCAGCCCTTTTCATTTTATTTTGAGACAGGGTCTTACTGAATTGCCTAGGCTGATTTCCAACTTGCTATCCTCCTGTCTCAGTCTCTTGAGTTGCTGGGATAACAGGTGTGTATCATGCCCAGCAGAGGTTTTGAATATTACAAATCTTTCTTTGCTTTAAAAGAAAGGCAAACATTGTTGGCTGCCTTCTTAGTAGGTGTTAGCTTTTGAGTGATTTTTGGCTTGGCTAAGAAAGTGCTATCATTGAGGCTCAGTCCCAGTGGCAAGTTGAAAAATTAATGTCATTCATTTTTCTTCTCTCTGAGCTATCAGATTCATTTTGCTTTTAAATAAATTCACCACCTTTCCTTTCCCACCCAAGGAGAATTTTAAATGCTGGCTATGGTTTGCCAACAGCCTTCAGGGAGGAGAGAGATTTTTCTCCTGATATCTTTACCTAATGTGCATCTGTCTTTTTACAAGAGACAGTAATCTGCAGGGAAGAAGAATATGGGTCCTGGAGTTTGGCTTCAATTAAAAAAAAAATTTGTATATGGACACAATACCTTTGTTTTATTTAATTTATTTATTTTTATGTAGTGCTGAGGATCAAACTCAGTGCTTCACATATGCTAGGCAGGTGCCATACCACTGAGCCACAACCCCAGCCCCTAGGCTTCCATTTATTTGGCCCTGTGACATTGGGCAAGTCACCCTTCCCAAGCCTCGGTTTGTGTAAAATGTTGTCTTCACAGACTTTTCAGCTATATTATTAATGAAATTTTAGTGTTAAAAACTGTAGCTTGAGGATATCATTTATGTTAGCAAAAATCCTCTGATGCACTCTTTAAGATTTAGAAATTGAGCTAGATCCCCCCTTCTAGAAGCTGGCTGGTGAGAGAACCCTATACCTACTACATCTTTGTAAAAGAGAGTAGAAAATGACATGCCTGGGGAGAAAGGAAGAAAATATCAAGTTTTTTGGTTTGGTCTTTTTGTGGTGATGGGGATGGAAGCCAGGGCCTCACATGTTGGACAAGTGCTCAACCCCTAAGCTACATCCCCAGCCCTGGTTTTGGTTTTTAAACTCAGTGTTAATTCCTGGAGCTATAGTAATGAACAAAGTTGTCTTTGCCCTCAAGGAGCTAAGTCTCCTTGGGGAGAGTGGGAAACTATATTTTCTTCTAGTTCTTATTCTTGTTTATTATTTTTATTGTCTGTCCTCCCGCACTACAGTGTAAGTCCTGAGGGCAGGAACCCAAGTCTATGGCCTTATTTCCCATACCCAGCATTTCCGTATTTGTGGAGTTAATGGATGGATGTGCTATTAAGAGAAGGAAGTAGTGACAATGCTGTGACATCATAAAATAAGCATGCACAGATTGGGATGGGTGCAGAGGAGGCATCCCAGCCCCACTTTCTTTGGTGGGGGGATAAGGATCTGGGGGTTCAGAGTCATATTTTCAGAGGAGGTGACAACCACACAGGTTCCTAACCACAGAGTAGGAGTTAGGAGGCAAACATAGAACCCAAAGTATCCCAGGCAGCAGGAAGTGAAGACCAGTATGTTCCCAAAGGAACACAATGTGCAGAACTGGGACAGCAGTTTTCAGTTGGAGGCGGTTTTGCACGTAAGGGGCTCTTTGTCCAGATTGGGGGAGCACAGTTAGAAAATAGGAGGCTGTGAAATGTCCTGCAGATGAATAAATCTAGAGCTGAAACATACAACCAAGGAGTGTAGTTGAAAATATTTTGGGGCTGGGGCTGGGGCTGGGGCTCAGTGGTAGTGCGCTTGCCTAGCATGCTTGATTCTCAGCACCACATACAAATAAATAAAATAAAGGTCTATCAACAACTAAAAAATATTTTTTTTAAAAAAAGAATATTTTGTTGTATTTGTGATATTTGCTATAAGAGTAGATTTTAAGTGTCCTGTTTTAAAAAAAATTAACTGAGAGATGGTAGATGTGTTAATTTGCTCTAGTACCCATATGTATATCAAAACATCATGATACATACCTTAAAATATACATGAAAAATTTTCAAATAAGGAAATAAAACATCCTGCAGTGCACGATGCCCCCCCTTCCCCCCACACCACAAAAAAGATCCAGCTTCCTAGCGCTGAGTTTGAGGAATCCTGAGTCCTGAATGAGGGGAAGAGCTCTCTTGGAGTGGCATTCTGAGGAGCTGAGTAGGAACAAAGGCAAAGAGCCAGGAGGGAGGAAATGTACACCAATAGGTGGGTAGTTATTGAAAACTAAATATTGCCTAGCCAGCTCAATATAGGAGACATCTAGGTACACAGTGTCAGCTCACCCCTAAATAACAGTGAACCAAGAATTCATTGAACACTGAGTTGAAGAGCTCACTGTATTGAAGAAGTCTTTGCTGATCACCAAGGGACTAGGCATTAGGAAGTTAATAGGTTATGCTGTCTGTAATTTCTCTATTTCCTTTCAGTAATAACAGAACATGCAGGATGTCAATGAAGCTGCCCAGCATTTTCCTTCTCTTATTAAATTTAAGTGATTGCCTTTCTACATCTGATTGATGGGATAAAAATGCATTCAACCCTGCAAGGTGCTTTCAAGAAGAAATTGAGTTTCCTCCCCCGCCCCCAACCAAACAGATCTGTCTTGCTGATTGATTGTCCGTTATGCAAGGTTGAAAAAGCCAGGCCTGGATGCTACTGTGGTGTCTCCCCTCTCCCACTTCTCCTCCTTGCTTCTGGGGATCAAACCCAGGGCCTTGCGCATGCCAGGCAAGTGCTCTACCATGCTGCTATATCCCCAGCTTTGATTTGCATCCCACTGCCTTTCCCCACTGGGACATTCACAGGTGGGAACAGCCCTCCCCTCTGCCTCCCTTTCCAAAGTCAGAGCATTCACATTCTCCAGTGAGCCTGGCTTGGACTTGCCTGGGACCTGCCAGGAGCCGAAGGTTGTTTTCTTTCTCCCACAGGAAACAATTTTCCTGGGCATGGCAGCCTGGGGTTGCCAATCCCTGGCTTTCACGAAAGCTCACACGTGTGTGACAGTGGCACTATTGTTGGGCAGGCTGGAGTTTCCATTACTAATCCTATGTTTATCTGCTACAAGGACCTCTCCATGAGAGGTATACTTTAAACCGTCAAGCCTAGAAAGGAACCAGTTTGAAAAAAAGAAAGAAAAGACTCTGTGTGATGTGTATCCAGTAAGATGTGAAGATGAGATGGGCAGTGGCCACTTGCCAGACTTGCAGGACTTCGGGGCCCTTCCTATTGTCCTAGAGGCCTGGAGAGGTACAACTATCTGTTATTTGATGGTATAAGGGAGTTTAGAGCTAGATGAGAAGGTTCTATTATGAGGAACAGCTTTATCTATGAAAATAAATATCAATTCCTCCAACACTTCCCTAGGCTAGCAGTAGTGAGATGAGAGGTGTGTGCATGTGTGTGTGTGGGGGTATAGTTTTAATGACTGTTTAGATTTTAGTTTAAAGTGAATTTGGAATACAAATAAAGATAATACCTGAAACAGTCTGGTTGGCATGTCCTGTGTGCCTAGCCCCATGTTTAGAGCTATAGATACATCAGCCAACTTAACCCTCCAACAACTGCAGGAGGTACAGGAACAATTAATTCACAAGGCGCATTTCCCCAAAAGGTTCCTTGGAAGATACTGACAATGTTGAGAAAATTTAAAGACCTTGGGAATGATTATATCTTTCTGAGCTGTGAAATATCATCGTAGTAGCCTCCCAGCTTGCCCTATTGATACCATCTGGATTAGTGTGATACATTTATTAGGACTGATGAGCCAATACTGACACATTATTATAAACTTTAATCCACAGTTTAGTTGGGACTCATTCTTTGTACCCAACATGTTGTTGGTTTTGAGGGCATAATGGTGTAGTTTTGAATGTATTTTTTTTTTTTCCGGTGATGCTGGGTATTGAACCCAAAGCCGTGTGCATGCTAGGCAGGTTTCTACCAACTGAATTATATCCCCATCCCACTGTATATACACTCATGTATGTATGTATGTATGTATGTATGTGTATATAATATATATATATATATATATATATTTTTTTTTTTTTTTTCTTTTTGGTGCTAGGAATTGAACCCAGGGCTTTACACATACTAGACAAGCACTCTACCACTGAACCTCATTCCCAGGCCTATAGTTTGGATCTCAAATCACCCCCCAAAGGCCCATATGTTAAAGGTTTAGTCCCCACCTTGGCACTAGTGGGAGATGTTGGAACCTGGAACCTTTAAGCAGTGGGGCCTAGTGGAGGTCTTATGGTTATGGGGATGTGTCCTTAAAGGGGGACTGGGGGGCACTTCCCCTTCTTCCTTTTTTTTTTTTTTTTTTTTTTGAGGATTGAATGCAGGAGCACGTAACCACTAAGCCACAACCTCAGCCCCTTTTAAAAAATCTATTTTATTTAGAGACAGGGTCTCGCTATGTTGCTTAGGGCCTGACTAAGCTTCTGGGGCTGGCTTTGAATTTGCAATCTTCCTGCCTCAGCCTCCCAAACAGCTGGGATTTCAGGTGTGTACAATCATGCATAAACCTTTCCTCTTTTTTAAAAAACATCTTTATTTATTTTTATGTGGTGCTGGGATTGAACCCAGTGCCTCATATGTGTGAGATAAGTGCTCTACTACTGAGCTACAGCCCCAGCCCAACCTTTCCTCTTTTTAAGTTGATTATTTTATTTTAGATATTTTGTTATAGCAATGGAAAACTAATACAGATAATGACATGTATCCACCATGATAGTATCACATAGAATAGTAGTATGGTCCAAAAAAACCTCCTGTGCTTCTGGAGACATTTTTGATTGTTACAACTAGGTAGGTGTTACTGGCATTTCCTGGATAGAAGCCAGAGATGCTGTTAAACATTCTGTCTTGTACAAGACAGCCCCCACAACAATGTCTGTGGTGCCAACATTGCAAGACCTTGCTGTATAGGCAGTTGCTCAGGGGGTTGCATGTGTGTTGAGGTAGAAATAAGGGATGTGAGGCTCTAGGGCTGGAAAGTCTGCCTCAGGCAAAAGAGAGCCCCCTGGGTGGATTGAGGAAAAAGTGACAGAACCTACACACATTCCTTTAACTCTCACCCTCCTAATTCAGATGCCCCTGAGTCTGAGTGCAATAGAAAGGTGCAAAATTATAATTAGTAGGTTGTGTACCATGGGGTTAGCTTAGGTTAGTGTCCAGTGAAATGCAGTCTCTGATCCATCTAAAACTGAAAGCCCTAGTCTTGAGTTTGGGTCCCCGTGTTTGGGGTCCCCTGTTTTTAAGCCTCAGAGGTGGTTTTTACTGCCTCGGTTCCCTTTCCTTCTTATCTCTGTGTAGACAGGGCATCTTCAGGAGTTGATCTCTGCAGTGCACGACTGTTAGCTTTTGTGATGCCAGTGTTGCAACAGAGGCAAGACATGATTCATTAAAAACTGCCCACAAAGAACAGGGTAGCTCATGTGGATGCCAAGCGTGTGAGTGGGGTGGTAAGCTGTCCGAGGACTGCTGTGAAAGAGATTTATAAGGGAAAATACGTTTTTTTCCAAGTCAGCACTTCTTGCAATCTGAAGGCTCCTGAAGTTGGGGTTGGGGGTGCAGCAAGCATCAGTCCTATGGATCTCTCATTGCTCCTAAATCTTATCAAGTGGGAGCAAGGATTCTATTCCCCTGATGGGCATGGGAAGAGAACCCAAAACCAAACTCACTCCCTTATAAAATGTAAATATGAATCAAGAGAAGTAGTCCTTTTCATAAATTACCTCCTCTACCCTCATCTGTCTGAAGTTGTAAGACCAAAATATAGCCAGAAAAATTTTTTTTTTTAAATCTTCCTTTTTAGGTGCATCTTTGGGCTGGAGAGGGAAAAGCTTTGCAGAACAAAGGTTCCAACTGAGGCATGTAAAACAAGTTTTATGAAAACTTTAATTATCTCCCACCTGCTGGTACTTTGTGACGTTCACAGAAAAAAAGGATAATTGAGAACAGCATTTGATATGCCTAAGAGTTGCTGGGTTCTTTCCTCGTCTTAAAAGGAATTTGTTCTT
The DNA here is from genome assembly GCF_001458135.2 of Marmota marmota marmota. Taxonomy (NCBI): domain Eukaryota; kingdom Metazoa; phylum Chordata; class Mammalia; order Rodentia; family Sciuridae; genus Marmota; species Marmota marmota. The sequence goes on along the minus strand of NW_025999891.1, from coordinate 2,431,077 downwards.
AATCAAGCTTATTTCATAATAAGTAGGTCCAGACACTGAGTTCACATTGGCATGTTTGACACTATTTAATTAAGATACTTTACACATGAGGTGTCTACTTTTGTTGTTTTGTATTGAATGTCTTCATAAGTTTGGGTTTTGGGCATTTAGCTTAGTGAGAGAGATCATGCACTGGCCATGTTCCAGTGTGTTCTTTGTGAGTGGGGTTATGTTTTGTAAGGCATGTTTAGGGAGAGTGAAGACAAAGCATTCGGGTACCTTGCTCCTCACTGGACTCTGAAATATTCCTGGCCTTAAATTAAAACCCCAGGAACCATCCTTATTTTGCATTCTGCAGCCCTAAAGGATTAATCCTTCTTTGTTTTCCTTTTATCTCTATCTTCCTACAGTCTTCCTTTGCTCTTGAAATGCAGGATCTGTATTACAGGTATCTGGGCTCAGAGCTTTTCAGTGTTGCAACAGCAGAAACTGCATCACTTTTAAGCATTTACCATGTGCAGGGAATGGTGCTTAATGCTCTTATCTTCTCATTTAATCCTCCTGAGAAGCCTTGGGTCACCTAGCTGGTGGATGGTGGAGTGAGATTAGAACCTGCTTCCTGACCAATCTGTTAACCACAAGGGTACAGTGCTCTGCTTGTTGTGCTCTACGATTTAGAAAAACTCCCAACTTTCTGGTTTTTGTTGTTGTTATTATTTTTTAATATATATTTTTTAACTTGTAGATGGACACAATGCCTTTATTTATTTATTTTTAATGTGGTGCTGAGGATCGAACCCAGTGCCTCACCTGTGCTAGGCAAGTGCTCTTGTTCTGAGCCACAACCCCAGCCCATGTTTTTTGTTATTATGAATCTGAAATTTTGTTGCTTCTAGAAAGGTGTCTGACATCTTCACTATATATTTTCATTATAGCAATTCATTAGCAGTTCTCTAAAGACCTAAAAGCACTCTATAGTTGTATTGAAGTTTTTCTATTTTGTTTGATTTTTTTTTTTTTAAGTCTTGCTGACCTGTCCCCAGCTTTGTTGTAAAATGTAGGTTATTCTGTTTGTTGCATTTAAAACTCCTTAAGTCCATCCTGCTCACCGTTTCTGTACCTTCTCAGGTACTTGTTCTACATCCTTAAAGTATAGTATGAGCTGAAGTTGAAAGGAAAGGAACATTTACTGAACACATGCATTCTGACCATGTGAATGATCTCCACTAGTGTCCTCTGTCACCCATTATGGTTGTAGGCATTGCTAATTTGTGGGTGAGGGATCAAAGGCTTGGAGAGGTTCTATATTCTTGCTCTGAACATCCATGGCTAGTGGATGTCACAGAACAAGGGTTTAAACACAGGTCTCAAACACTGAAGCCCAAGTTCTTCCCACTCTACATTCTTTCTATTGAATGGGAATTAGGAAAGAAGAGAGTTTACTTTTTTCCTCTTAGGAAGAGGGATGTGGAGTAGGCTTGTAGAAACACACGGAAAGCCTCTCTCTCTCTTTCTTCCTTTTTTCCTCCTCTTTCTCCCCACCCCCCCCAAAGCCATAGACCATAGAGGCCAACTCAGCAAGGGTGGTTCACTCACATCAAATGAATGGAAAAATCGGGTCATGGAGCTGCCAGAGCCTGCATTCCTGTTTAATTGGCCAACACACGCTTTCTCTGTATTTGTTTACCTTATGGCTAATTCTGACAAATAAAATGGATTCTTTCCTTGGCCTCTTCATGTGGGAGAAGTAAGCTGTGGGATTTTAGTGGAAGGAATAAAGGAATGAAAATGCTTGGGATTTAGAAAACCTCTACATAGGTGGTACAGAAGAGGGTATCCTTGTTGACTTTGGTGACAAAAGCATATGAATGGCCACTTCCTGGATCACATTCATTAATTCAAACACTGCCTTGTTAATGCAGGACACATCCTCCCTGGGTGCCCCCCACCCCCACCCCAGCACCTATGCCAACCCTTCATGACCGTGCCTCCTTCTCTGGGAGAGCACTGACTAGTCAACTAGCATGTTTTTATTGAGTTTCTACTAAATAAAAATTTGGTTGTTGTGGTCCAGATTGCCAGGCAAAATGTTAGAATAAATAATAGATTACGTTAGGATTTAAAGCATTCAGAGAGTAAGATGAAAATTTACTTCTTTCTGTTTGTTTTCTAGTGCTGGGGATCGAATCCAGGGCCTTGCGCACGCTGGGCAAGACACTGAGCTGTACCCTCAGCCCAAGAGCTGTTATTTCTATACCTTCTCTATATCACACCATTTCCGGATTATTGGAAAAGGTTCTCATGCCTTCTAGAACTGAGACTTTTAGGAGCCACAAGTTTCCCTTCAGAGCCTTGTTCACTAGAAGGTTTTTTTGGGGTTGGGGGCTCTACTAGGGATTGAATCTATGGGTGCTTTACTACTGAGCTGCATACCACCTCCTTTTAAAAATGTTGAGATAGGGTCTTATTAAGTTACCCTGGCTGCCCTCCAACTTGTTATCCTCCTGCCTCAGCCTCCAGAGTCTCTGGGATTATAGATGTGTGTCCACGCCTGGCTTCAGTTGGGGTTTTATTTCCTGTCCCTTCTTCCCTTTCTTGTGTGTGTGTGTGTTTTTCCCCTGGAGTCTCTGGCTGTTCCTTCGCCACAGTGTCTTCTGGTAGCTTAGCAACATTGATTCTCATGTAGCAAAGCCTCCCTGGGCACTGCTGGCCTCCCAAGGAAAAAAATCATGTGAAAGTGTCAGGTATCCAGCAGACTATATCTCCTTGGACTAAATATTCCCTTTGGCTCGGTAAAGGCCAAACCTTTAGTCCAGCCTGGATGTTAGGGGACCTTCTGCTTGCTTTATTTATTGACTTTTTAAAGCCAAAGCAATGTTAACAGAGCCAAGAATAATGTTGGAGAGATTCTGTATGAGCACATAGCCTTGCATAGTTTTACTGACTGAGATCAGCTTGCCTGACACTGGGGGCCTGGAAGCTGCTTTGGTTGAGAAATGCTCAGATGGGATGGGTCTTAACTATAGAGCCCTTGACTTCTAATGGGCTCCACCTTGCCCAGCCTCTTTCTGTCTTTCATGTTGTTCTTTGCCAGGGTTTTGAGCTATATGTGGACCTTTATTTGGAATTGTCCAAGAGCATCAAAAGCAGGTATTGTAGTTCCCAGGTCAGCATGGAGCTTTTTCTTCACATCAGGCATGTGCAAAAAAAGAAGGAAACAGCCACTGACTTCCAGGGATGATGGTTCCTAAGAAATGAATAGGAGAAATGGAAGGCTGGAAATAGGTGAACAGACTACCAAGCCCTTAACCCTTTTTAGAGGTTACTTCCTGCTCTAATTAAAAATACCCAGGGTTGGGTGTGTAGTTCAGTTGTGGCACTCTTGCCTAGCAATGCACAAGGCCCTGGATTTCATGTAGCACTGGCGGCGGGGCGGGGGGGTGGGTCATGATCATTATGGGACATGTCATCCTGAATAAAACCCTGTTCCTAGAACTCTCTCCCTTGTACCTTTTCATCCCACTCAGGAGACCTGACACAGTGCTTAGTCTTAGATGTCTCTCTTATCCCTAATTGACAGGACTCTCCCCAGAGAACACCCTCAGCCAGACTCATCTTTCATACACACCTCAATTTTTCTTCTGTGTCCTCAGCTAAATATCTGGGGGGAAAGTTCCAAACTGTCTCTGATTTCCTAGGGTTTTGATTAACAATTGGAATATAAATGCTTAAAAACTGTTCATATTCTTGAAACTCGTTTTACAGGGTCATCCAGAAGTGCTGAGAAACCTGGGTCAGACATCAGCTCCATTAGTTTGTTATTCACAAGGGGTGGTCCATTGCTTTTTTAGTGTCTGAACCCAGGATACTGAATTTCCCTGTAAATTAAGTAGCTAGAAAACCAAATTAAGAACCAAGTTTTATTTCAAAAGGCAGGTGGATGAAAGAATAAGGACCTGTTCCCTGCTCACCTGCCCTCTCCAGTGACCGTCCTGTCTCCGACCCCCCAGAAACGTTGTCTTTACCCTGGACCTTGCCAGACACACTTCCACAACTCATTTGTGTGAACCCCAGCATTCTCTGCATTTTGCTGATCATGCCCTGCATGATCACAGCACACTGAGTCTGCCTTTAGAGGTACTATTTCCACAGACAAGGCCCCCTATCTCGTGGCTTTGCTCTCCTCATTTCTGTGGGGTAGCTCCTCTGTAAGTATTTCCCAAGTGAGCTTTCCTGGCCAGTTATATCTGGACCTTTCTGCCTCCTCATCCCTGTGTTGTCCTGGCTTGGTGGCCAGCATAGCAGAGGGTCTCCCTAAGGGCAGTCTGTCTTAAGAGGAGGTGTGAGAGCTTCAGCTAGGGAGTTGATGGCCAGCTCTTTTCTTAGCCTGAGGTCACGAAGGTGGAGTAGGAGGAGTTTAGAGCTGTGGATGTAATGGAAATATGAGGCCTGTGCTGGTTCAACTCCAAGAACAAAGACTACTTATACAACAGCCAGCGAGGAACAGCTTCTGCCTGGGGTAATCAGGGGGAGAAGAGGGAGGCCTGGGCAGTGGAGGTGTTTCTCCATCTCAGAAGCCAAGAGTGAGTGCCAGCCAGTCAGTCTCCTTTATCTCTTTCCTCCAGTCTTTACCTCCCAATCCTAATTGGCATAGTTCTTGGCTGTGTTGGTGTGGGAAAGAAGAAATGGGAAAGAAAGATAGAAAACAAATCTGAGGTGGGAGTTTTGCTCCTTTCTATTTAAAAATGGAAGTGTCTTGTTTGTTTACTAGTTGTGATGGTGCAGGCCTGTAGTCCCAGCTACTTGGGGAGGCTGAGGCAGGAGGATTGCATGTTGAAAGCCAGCCTGGGCAATTTAGCAAGACCATGTCTAAATAATTATAAATAAGGGAAGCTTTCAATTCTGTGGGTTAGTGAGTCTAACACAAATGTGGAGGAAGAGGCCTACCAGTTACAGATCTTTCACTCTGCTCCTAGGAGAGCTGTGACCACCAGTTTCTCCTAGTTCTCCTTGGCCTGATCCTCATGCCCCTGTTGCCTTCTGTTCAGTGGCATCCGTGGCCTCACACTCTCATGGGTTGTGCAGGCTGTTTTCCTTGTGACTTTAGTTCCATCACACAGCCCTCCCCTTCACCTCACCTCTTAGAAGGCTGCTGATCACCTCTGCATGTCCTCAGGAGTTGACAGATTCACCTTTAGCTGACAGCTTCCCGCAGGTGTCTTCTAGATCCTGGTGCCTTGAAATTTCTCTGTTCAGAATTTCCTCCAATACATGCCTGTCCTTTAGGGCAGTCCTCATATAGCACATTCTCTTGTCAGTCTTGTTTTCTTGACTTGCTGAAGGGTTTGGTTTTTAAGATTTCTGCTTTCTCAATTCAGAGCCAGTAACGACTATAAACATATCAGCTGGATGGGGTGGCACCTGCTTGTAATCTCAGCTACTCAAGAGGTGGAGGCAGGAGGATCACAAGTTCAAAGCCAGGCTCAGCAATTTAGCAAGGTCCCAAGCAACTTAGACCCTGTCTCAAAATGAAAAATCAGAGGGACTGGGGATGTGGCTCAGTGGTTAAGCTTCCCTGGATCAATTCCCAGTTTGAAAAAAAAAAAAAGACTATAAACTTGGGGATTCTTTCTCTAATTCTCTGTAAATTCTGAACAGTAAACCCAGTTCTTCGCTATTCATTTTAACTCTTTATCATAGGATGGGTTTGTGCAAGTAAAAGTGTAGCTTTTGGGGTCAAGTGCTGGGGCATAGGAGCCGGGTCTGCTGTTCCATCATTGGCAGCTCTATCCTTTGCCAGGTGACTGGCTGTGTGGGCCCCATCTCTGCCTCCTGTGCTCACTCTTTGACAGTCCTCAGCAAGGCCTGAGTCTCATGAGTTTTAATTTCAGTCTTAGTCCATTTTCTGTCATAATAGCAAAATACCTGAGGCCAAGTAATTTATAAGTTTATTTGGCTGGAAGTTTATTTGGCTCAGGATCCTGGAGGCTGGGAAGTCCAAGAGTATGGCACCAGCATCTGCTTAGCATCTGGTGAAGGACATCCCACATGGCAAGACAAAACAAGTAGGTCAGCCTAGGCCCTTTTAGAAAGCCACAAGTCCTGTCAAAGGGGCCCACTCTGATGGCTTTATCTAATCCCAGTTACCTTTTAAAGGCCCCACTTCCAAACACCACCAACATATTAATTTGGGGATTAAGTTTTTAACATATGAAATTTGAGGGACAAATTCAAACCATAGCACTTTCCCATTCTACATGAAGTAGAGATAACAGTGACTCAGAAAACACCGGAAGCAGTAAGGTGTTCCATTTTGTCTTGGGAATCAGTGTGCTCAGATGGGAGGACGTAGCTTTTCAGTGTAAGAGCAGCCTTCTGTTCTGTGCCATTTGGTACTCTGGTTACTTAGCCTCTCTGAACTCTTTTCTCATGTCAGATTGGGCATTGATGATGCCCCGCTAAAGGGCTATTAGGGGAACTAAATGAGATTATGCACGAGAGGTCAGGACAATGCAAGGTGTATGGTAAGAGGTGCTTGTGAGAAGTGTGTGGAAAAGAGATTTAGGCAGTTGAGATATCTGAGTGACTTATCCCAGGAAATAATTTGAATACAGCTGTTTGGATGTTTTTTGTTTTGTTTTTGGTACTGGGATTGAACCCTGGAGCGCTTAACCACTGAGCCACATCCCCAGCCCTTTTTAAATATTTTATTTAGAGACAGGGTCTCACTGAGTTGCTTAGGGTCTGGCTAAATTGCTGAGGCTGGCTTTGAACTTGCAATCCTCCTGCCTTAGTTTCCTGAGCCACTGGAATTACAGGCAAGCACCACTACACCTGATTTACAGCTGGGTTTTGCCAAAGCCTGCCAGATTACAACCTCAGCACCTAGCCTGTCCTGGGTGGTTCCTTTTGCTTGTTGAAATATAATGAAATACATCCCATTTTGTGCCTTAAGCTATGTGACATTCACTCATTCAAAAAAAATATATGTTAAATTAGTATATGTATTTTCCCTGTGACTGAATAATTAAGGGGAAAGTTGAACAAAATAGTCCCTACTTACAGTTTTGCCTGGGAGACAAACAGAAACCCAGTCATTACTATGTAGAGTGGTAATTGCTATTAAAAGAGCTGACATGTGTGAAATGCTTGTACTGGGAGTCTGGCCCTGTCATAGTAAGCCATCTTGTAAGCATCTAAGCTCTGTATCAGTGTAAGAGGAGGGAGGAAGGCAGAGGGCAGAGGAGAGGCACATAGAGGAGAGACTTCAAAGAATAGGTGATGTTTGATCAAAATCATAAAGAAGGCTTACCAGGTACACAGGTGTGCAGGTGGCTGTGGGAGGGAATGGTACTGGGGAAGGTAGTAGGGGGAGCACTAGGCAGCTGCAGCAGAGTTGCTTGATGCCCGAAGGCACCAGACTGCCTTTGCTCCTCTTGCTGAATTCGGTCTTTATCCAGAAGGTGATCTAGAGCAGCAGGAGGATGGTAGTGCAGGGGCTTTGGTTTTTCTATCAGGACAGATTGGAAGGGAGTCAGACTGGAAATAGTTGAGAGCCAAGTATAGCAACCTGGATCCAGACTCTGGTTGTCCCAGTGGGATGGAGATAAGGAGTAGATTCCCGAACTGTCCAGGAAGTGATGGAGAAGTGAAGAAAAGGAAAGAATGTGGAAGGAATCCCAGTTTTTGGCTTGGGAAGCTGGGTGGTGCCATTCACTGAGATATAGGGAACAATTGCAGAGAAAGACAGGGATGGGGGAGGCAGTCCCTTGTGGGAAAGTAGACACACCCAGCAGGCAGGTACTCTGTCCTTACTCTGGAATTCTCAATTACCTACCTCTAGATGGAGGAACAAATGATTTATTTTTTCTCTTGTACATACATTTTTTGAGGTGTATATATAAAAGGATAAAATGCACAGTTCTTTTTAAAAAATTTTTCCCTTTCACAGAAAAGGGAAAAAACACAGGGCCTAGTCATGATAGACTAGCTACCACTGAGCTACATCCTCAGCCCCAAATCATGGTTCTTAGTGCCCAGTTCAGTGTATTTGGACAACTGTTGCAGTATTCAAAACAAGTTACAGAAATTTCCGTCTTTCTGCAAAGTTCCCTCATGCTCCTTCTTGGTTTGCTTATCAGACCAACTTTTGATCTTACTATTTCCAGGAAGACTTCTCAACATCATCTAAACATAAAGCAGTCAATAATTCAGATCCTCACTGGTTGCTCTTTGTCTTAGCTCCTGACCCAACATGTAGTGCTTTCTGATTGCTTTTAGTGTGCACTCCTGGAACAAAGGCTGGGGATGAACCCCTGGGCATCGATGGAGCAGAAAGGCAGCGGGGAGCTCACATGGATTGTAACCACCAGAGTCTGGTCTGACCAGCCTCTTGGCATTCCCCCCCAGACCGTGGGATTTGAGGAGGAGGGCCTCATTTCTGATAATTATGCTATTAACAGACCCAGTCCCTACCTGGTTCTAGGTGGCAGTAGTGTCTTTCATGGTCAGCCTGTTCTTGGGACTGAAAGGATTCTCTGCTCCTAAACATGTATAAGGAATTTTTATGACAGAGCCCCAGATCAGCCCCCTTAGAGCAGGTTGCCCTTTTCCTCTTTTTCCTGCTTCTTTTCCTTTTGAGCAGGGTCTTTGGGCATGCCATTCACGGCCACTTGGGAGATTCTGTGGGTTTTCAATGGCCTCTTTATTTTGAGTCTGATTGTTTTGCTTTAATCAGAAAAATAAATACTTATTTTCAGTTTTCTCCCTGGCCTAGCTCAGCTAGGTTCAAACAATCCTTTTTAACTCTACCACATGTGAATTACAGGAAATGCTGTCCTGTTGGGGAAATGGGTCATTTCCAAGATTTTCTCTCCAGGAAAAGTGTAACTCATTAGTTTACTAAGAAAGTCTCAAACAGGCAACAAAGAAGTACTTATTAAGATGTTTTATCCTTTTATGTATCCCTAATCATAGCCTTATCATAAACCTCAGCTCTGGTAGTTAGTTCAAAATTATTTAATTAAATTCTTTTATTTTGTATTTGAGGAAATAAAGAGACGTCTCCCTCTCCTACCCGCCAAAAGAATGATCTGCTCAGGGGTGTGTTGTCCTCAGGGACCTTGTTGTCCTGGAATAAGATTAAGACTTTTTTTTTTTCATTAAAAGAATCATTTATTTTAAAAATTATTATAATCTTACTATTTTTATAAATTCTTCCAATGAAACCTCACCTTTGAACTTGTAGAAGATTTGCTTGAAATAAAAGCGGAGTTTCCATTCTTAACCAAATAAATCGTAACTCACAGATTGTTTTTGCAGGATGACTTGGTCTCAATGTTCTTTTGTTCATCACTTTCTTCTTGGACCAGTACAGTGCTTCACCACAGTGGGCATTGTGGTTGGATTCCATACCTGTGAGAGAAGTTTCTAGAGCTTTTGGCTTGAACCCATTTACTTAGCCAGTTTTCCTCTGAACCATTCTTTTTGCTGCCCCCTGCTGGAGGCCAGAAAGAGCCCATCCTCCCAGCTAGCTCTTCCAAGATGCGGAAAGGCAAAGAAAGTCCAGCAAATAATGACACAGTCATATTAAGTTTTCATGTTGGACATCTCTACTTATCAGTCCCAACCATGTCCTTATCTGCTTGCCAGAGAGACCTCAAGTTCCCTTGTTCAAAACCAAATTAATTGTATCCATCACCCACCATTTTTTTAACCACTTTGTTCTTTCCTTTTCCTTCCTATCTATCCATTCACTCATTAATTCATTCATACATTCCAGAAATATTTGAGCTTTTAACTTTCCTACATATTTTTTAAGGCTTGGTTAATTCTGATAAGTGTCACACTGCTGCATTTACCCAAGCTACAAGCCACATTGTTTCTCAACTCATCTCCCTCTACCCCCCATCTTCTCTGAATCTAATTAGGTCAGGACATGGTCATTTCAATAGTCCCTTAATGAATCCACCAGCCTCTAGTCACACCTCCTCTACTGAACTCCCCAGCAATCTTTCTGCAGTACCAATTGTTTGTAATGCTGTCCTATATAGCAGACCTTCAGTGTTGATGGATTAAATCCAGACTCCTTGTGGTGACTTCAAGACCTCCCACCACTGAGCCCCACCTGGCCTTCTAGCATGTTCTCCTGCACTCTCACCTTTGCACTGTATACCCAGCCACATTGATCTGCTCCAGAGATCTCCAAACACACCATCACCATCTCGCCTCTGAGAGCCTTTATGGGGGATAGTTCCTCTACCAGGGATGCCCTTTCCTTCTATGATGAGGCTGTGCTAAAATGTAAGCTATGTACCCTGTCCCTTCAGATGTTACTTTATAGTACAGTCATCACTGGCTGTCCATATCTGTGTCCTACCTGTCTCCTGTATTATTGCTAATTCTCTATCTGTCTCTCACTCCAGATTGTGCGCCCAGGGTTCAGCCCAGGTGTTCTAGGTCTGGCCTCATTTTCAATAGTCCCATCAATGATGTCATGAATAAGAGTTGTTCTAGTTAGACTCACCATCTCCTGTAGTGCCCCTAATCTCCCTAACAGCCTCCAAGACTTTCTGATCTGTAGTCCTTGAAAAGCTTACAGTTCCACAAATGTACTGGGCTTTATCTGCCTTTTGATCTGTCTTGAGTGCCTTCCCCATCTCACTCCTGCCTGATCAAATCTAGTTCTGATGAAATATAGTTCACACTTCCAAAAGCAGCTCAGGTGTCACTGCTTCTTTGCTCTTCACCTGTTCTGACTCGCAATAGGATTAAATAGTAAAAATAGCTAATGTTTATGGGGCACAGAGTATGAGCCTCAGGCATTGTTCTAAGCATTTTCTATATATTAGCTGGTTTCTTCTTAATGCTAGTGTTATTGTTCTTCTATTATCCTGTATTTTAGTAGTTTATGTCCATGAATCTTCCTTACATGCTCAGGCCCACCTTAAAAGCAAGGCCACATATCTATCAGTTGTCTTTATATTCCCAGATTTTAGCACAGTGCTTCACATATATAAGGAACCCAGTAATGATTGATAAATTTGGCGGTTTAAAAAATAGAGTCACTATTCACATATCCAATTATTGCATATGTTTATTAAAGAACTGGTTTTGATGACATATAATGTGCTGAAGGCTGGAATTATTATTCCATGTAAATGAGAAGCAAAGACAATTTTGTGGTACAAAGGAATAATCAAAGAGTAATACTAATTGTAAGTGCTGTTGGGTTTCCTAAGCCAATGAAAGCGATTCTGGGCTGAAGAGATGATTTCAGAGGATACAACTCTTATTTCCTACCTTCAAGATGCTTTCTCTGTTGATGGAGAGACATACACAACCAAAACACATTTAGAGAAGAAAGCATATAGCATGAAATAAAAGGCCAAAATGAGATGTGATCAAGAACTTGACCTGGGGGTGTAGCTCAGTGGTAGACACTTGCCTGGCATGAATGAGGTCCTCACTGGGTTTGATCCCCAGCATGGCCAACAAAAACAAAGAGTTCTGCTGAATATTATTACAATCTGTATTGCCTTCCTTGAGTACCATTTTTGTTAGGCCCCACTCTCATTCAAAATTTCAATAGCCCCTTCTTAGCCTTCACCCTGGGAGTCTATTTATCTGGGCACCTGCATTTCTTATCCACAGCTCTGTGTCCCTCCAGTTAACCCAGTGTGTGTCCTCCAGTGTTTAATTTCCTCTTACTGTTTTGGTATTTTCATACTTGCTGGCTTCTTTATAGTGCTGCTGCCATCTCCATCTTCTCCCCTCCTCCTCTTCCTCTTCCTTCTCCTTCTCCTTTCCCCCTGAATTCTGTGAACCACTGAAGCAAATGAACTGAATCTAAGGAGAAGGGTTTGTGGCATCCCCAATTTATAACTTGTAAAACTCAGTCCAAAGCACAGGTAAAGCAATTGGCATCTAGGGTGAGGGATCAGACTTGGGGATCTAGTCCTCAACCTGTGGTATCTGACGCTATCTCCAGGATGTCTCTCCTCTGCAGGACTCTCCCCTCTTCCCCCTCTCACTCTCTGGTTATAGGGTTTGATATCTTGGCCTTGAGTGTTGGCAGCTTGACTAAAAGACCAGAATTCAGTACTGGAACTCTCTTCCATCCTTGGTCCTTCCACTCACAGCTGGTATTACTTCAAGCTTTCTTTGTTCTCTATTAGAACCACAGCCTTCAACTTAAAAAAAAAAAAATTTATTTTATTTTATTTTTTGCCACACCACACATGGTATATGAAATTCCATGCATAACATACTTCTATAGGCATGTCCAAATTTTGACATTCTTCTTCCATGCCCACACCCCTCAAGTCTCCCAGGAAATAAAGCAAATAGCACCTCAGATGCTTTGTGACATATCATTCATAAAAACATTTTATAAACTTAGGGGTAACTTAAGTGTTCATCAGCAATGAGGTACAGTTAGGTCAGGAAGGGACAAAACATGTAATTCCCAATAAGCTTGTGTATTGTCAACTTTTTTCAATCACAGAAGCTTATCCAAAGCAAATGTATGTGCTATGATTTATAAATTCCAAAAATAAAAAATTTATAAACTTCCCTTCAAGTGACATTAATACTAGGTAGTCTTTCACATTGGAGCTGCAGATGTCTGATAGATATATACCACTCTTGGTTAAAAGCACAGTTCCATATCTAGAGCTATAAGATCACCATGCTTAAAATCAAGACACATAGTCCTGAGAGCATGGGTGACTCCAAGCCACTTGCTCAGAAGAACATGGAGATAGGGTTCTTCCTTCAATCTGGCCCTTCCTACCTCGAGATGTTCCTACAGATAATACAAATGAGACGATTAAAATAAACTGCCCACAAATCCTCCAAATTGCACAGTAAATTCAAGGTGCTTTCCCTTTTACTCATACATAAGAACCGGCTCCTTCTGAGTTCACTTTTCCTTTGTTTTTGCTAATCCATTTCTCTATTTCTGTGCTGGAGAATTGGAATTAGGAAGTGATCGGGGGCTGAATAGAAACGGAAAGAATTTCAGCAGAGGCTTATAGCAGGATTTCTCAGCCTCATACTGTTGATATTTTGAGCCAGAAAATTTTTTTTTGTTGTGGGGGGCTGTCCCATGCTGTGTAGAGTGTTTAATAGAATCCCTGACACCTACCTACTATGGGCCAGCAATACCTCATCTCCAGTTGTGACAACCAAAAATGTCCCCAGATGTTGCCAAACATCCCCTGGGAAGTTAAATCACTCCAGTTGAGAATCACTGGCTTAAAGCAAGTGCCAGTGCCCAGCACCATCCTGCCTTGCCTAAAGTCTTCCCCAGAGCCCTCCCACATGACACCTTTGACATTAGGCCAGTGGGTTGGCAGTTAGGCCGAGATAAAAGAAAAGGTGAAAAATTGGTCCCTAGAAGACACTTTGAGAATTGGTAGCTTATCAGTTGTCCATGGAATATAAGAAAATTGAAGAAATAAAAAACAATGTCAAGGGCTGGGGATGTGGCTCAAGCGGTAGCGCGCTCGCCTGGCATGTGTGCGGCCCGGGTTCGATCCTCAGCACCACATACAAACAAAGATGTTGTGTCTGCCGAAAACTAAATAAATAAATAAATATTTAAAAAAAAAAAAAAAAAAAAAAAAAAACAATGTCAAGATTCTACCTATTGGGCCAGGGTTATAGCTCAGAGGTAGAGCTATTGCATAGTATGCATGAGGCACTGGGTTCGATCCTCAGCACCACATAAAAACAAATAAAGGTATTGTATCTATCTACAACTTAAAAAAAAACATGGCTGTGAGAGGGATATGAACTTTGGCTAGAATACCTTGAGCAGATGTCCTGTTGGTGGCATAGGTACCTTAGAGCCCTCCCACCACCTTATATTCAGGATAGGTCTGTAGCTCTTGTGGCATCAGAACAGAGATTTACCAGGAAGCCCTCCAGAACTAGAGCTGCTTGCCCAGAGCACCCTGATTACAGAGTATGAGTCAGTGCCTGGTGAGTCCCTCCAGGGTCAACATCAGGAGCCACAGGAACAGCCGCCAGTGTCTGTTCTAGTGCCTCCTTAAGGCATTCTGGCCTTTGATGAAACCGCTGGTGCTTCATGTCTGCTTGCCTTTTAAAAAGAAGCAGATGTGTGCTGGGAAGTTAACAAATAATGACATGGAAAAGATATGGGGGCAAAGGAACAGTTTGGTGGATGCGGTTCTCCAAATCTAGAAGTTCAGCTGCGAGGAAGTCAAACTTAATACCAGCCAGATCATGAGGTACCATCTATCATGAACATCTCCTTTCTTCTGGTTATTTTTTTGCAGGGGAGTACCAGGGATTGAACTCAGGGGCACTCAACCACTGAGCCACATCCCCAGACCTATTTTGTATCTTATTTAGAGACAGGGTCTCACTGAGTTGCTCAGTGCCTCGTTTTTGCTGAGGCTGGCTTTAAACTCACCTCGATCCTTCTACTTCAGGCTCCTGAGCCTCTCAGATTATAGGCATGCGTCATTGAGCCTGGCTACCTCCTTGCTTTTGGAATGATTGAAACAGCCTTGAAAGACCTTTCACCCTTGGCCTTGTGAAATATTGGCAGGTTGGGCCTCTATGTGGTTCTAGACCTTAAGCTGACTGCCATGATTAAGAAAAAGGACCGTTTTCCTCTTTCTCTCTCCCTTTTTTTGGTGGTACTAGACAGAGTTGGACCCAAGGGCTCTCTACCACTAAGCTACAGCCCCAGAACTCTTTATTTTTTATTTTCAGACAGGATCATGCTAAGTTGCTGAGGCTGGCCTTAGACTTGGGATCCTCCTACCTCAGCCTTTCCGAGTTGCTGAGATTTCAGGTATATGCCACCATGCCCAGCACATCTTTCTTCCTTGCACTTCCCGGCATTTTCCTTTCTCTGCTCATTTTCTCCTACCAACATGGAGATGGCGGGCCTGGTGCAAGACCTGCGCTACCACGGGGCCACCATGGCTCTGCCTGATCTGGGGGAGGTGAAGGAGAAGCTCCCTCAATCTAATGGCTGGGTGAGAGTTTGAGGAGATGAGAGCACGGAGGTTTCCCAGAGATTCTCATCAGCTCTTGAGGCCGGAGGAAACGGGTCAGAGAAGAGCTATTTACGTAGAGTCGTTTGTGCATGCAAAGGATAAAGGGAGAAGTGAGTTCATTGGAATAGTTTGGAGGTAAGTGGTCTCAGGAGTGGAGGCAGGAGACCACTCTGAAGCTGTTGCAAGGGTCCAGTTGGGAAGCCCCTGAGGCTGTGCCCAGAGCATACAAATGTCCCCACTGTATTCTTCAGTATAGGTCAGGTTCCTAGAACTGCAGGTCACTACTGACCAGGCAGACAGTCCTGCGGGACGTTCGCTTACAATTTGAAAAGAGTCTGCATGTCCTTTGCTGATTAATTGGCTGCTAATCCATTTGTTTAGACTTTTCAATCTCCCTGTTAAACTCTCTTGGTCTTATGAATCACACATTTCGATTATTCAGAAACCCAAACTGCAGTTCTCCCAGACTTGGAGAAAAACCCTTAGTTCACTTAACTGTGTAGTTTTGTTGGACTTTTCCCTCAAGGAAAGGAGAGTATGCTTTGGTCACGGTGCAAACCCTGCTCTGAGCATAACTTGAAGAGACTGGAAAGAATTCCCTGGAGCACCCCGGGAACTTGCTGACCAAGCTGGCATCAGTTTTCTTTCCTGTAAAAATGTTTCCACTCAAATGTTCTGACTGCAGCCTGAGGCTGCCCTAGCTGAGGGTTTGCAGTGAAGCAGTATTTGAATGTTGGCTTTGCCCTGACCCATGCTCAAATCATTTGTTTCACTAAGAATATGTATTCTGAGATAGCAAACCAGATTAGCTCACATCCAGCCGCTTAATTGCTGATTCAGTGAAACAGTCTTCACTTGATGGTGCCGGGGCCGAGATTACGCAGCCTCGGAGGCTGCCAGAACTTTTCTGAAAGAAGAGGTCCTCACCCTTTTTTTCTTTAATTATAAAAGCAGAACTACATGCACATGGTTAAAAAATCTAAGCTGTACTGAAGGAAATAACAAGGTTCAGTTCCTCAGATATAATCACTCTTAAGTTTCTTACACATCCTTCTGGAATATCCTTATCTCTGCATTTATAAACATGTATATGTGCCTATGAGTAATGTCTGTCCTTTCCAAAAACACCCTTGATGTTAAAAAAAGTTTATCGCCGTATCTTGCTGATCTTTCCCTATCACCACACACTGACCTGCTTCAGTCTTTGTAACACTGACAGCGTATTTCATTGAGCGTATGTAGTATAATATACTTACCCAGTCCCCTAGCAACGGATATTTCATCCCTTCCTTGGTCTTTTGCTATTTCAAGTAATGCAACAATAAATTTTCTTGCACAGTTATGCATGCATATCTGTAGAATAACTTTATTTATTTATTTGGGCTAATGGGGATTAAACCAAGGGCCTTGCACTTGGTAGGCAAGTGCTCCACCACTGAGCTACATCCTCAGCCCTGTACAATAACATTCTCCAATTGCAGTTGCTAGGCCAAAGGATGATACGTTGTTAACCTTGAGACATTGCCAAGGTCTTTCTTGCAGGAAACAGTGGGGTTGGTTTATAGAAAATGTATTACTCTACAACTACAAAAAAAAATTTAAAAAAGAGTAATACATAAGAAAAAGAAAATGTATTACTCCAGCTTCTGACAGCCAGCTTAAAATGCTGGCCATTTCCTTTGCCTGGAAAATATTGGTCCCTAAAATGGAATGATATAAACAAATGCTTGACAACTGCAAGGCAGTCCAAGATGTGGAGCATGAATGACATTTGAAAAGACAGGACTTCTGGGGACCTAGGTATTCTCATCTGCTCATTAAATGAGGACAGAATGATCTGCTTAACCCCATTGCATGATGTTTTATAAATCCAGGAGTGATTCTAGTTCTGAGATTCAGAAGCCTGGCTTCCTGAGTAGGGAGTAAATGCCAGAATCAGCTCTTAAATTTCTAGGTTCTTTTCTTTTCAACAGTGTTGAATGAGGTCAGGGCTTCTGACCCTTCCTTAACAACAGACAGAACAATCCCTGGGTCACTTAACATTTCCTGGAGATTTCATAGCTGCTGAGCAAACTCTGCATCCTCCTCTTCACTCCTTCTGTGCCAAACACATTCCTTAGGAGGCCCATTAATTAGAAGGGCCTCCAAGTAAGAGATGGGTAATTATGGTTTCCATTACAATTAAGCTTAGAATGATCTCTGGGTAGAAGTCTGGTTAAAGGTCCTTTGTGACATTGAACCAGAGAATTGTCTGGAGGGGGAGAAATGCAAGATATATTCCTAAAAATCTTCCTACTCATCTTGGTCTAACCAATATTTATCAGGGAAAACCAGCCTGTACAGCAGAGGCAGCAGTTTCCATGGGCAGGACCCAGTTTATTCCTGTTTTATTTCCTTCCATACAGTTGACCCCCACTTGATCTAATACTTTTGAGATTGATGTTGATGTCCTATCCCACATTGTACTTCAACTGAAGAACATAGATAGAGCTAATGGAGCATTCAGTCCCTGAAAGTTTTTTTTTATGGTGGTGATACTGAGAATCAAACCCAGGGCTTCGTGTATACCAGGCTAGCACTATACCACTGAGCCACATCCCCAACCCTCTTACACTTTTGCAAACTCAGCAATTTGAAGAGAAACCAAATTGAAGGTTTTGATTCCCTGAGAAGGAAAATGAATTAAAATTTACTCTTCCACTGCCAACTTTTCATTTTAGGAAATTTCCTTTTTTTTTTTTTTTTTGTATTGGGAATTGAACCCAGGAGCGCTTAACCCTGAGCCACATCCCCAGCCCTATTTTGTATTTTATTTAGAAACAGAGTATTTTAGTTACAGCTTTTGCTGAGGCTGGCTTTGAACCCAATCCTCCTGCCTCAGCCTCCCGAGCTACTGGAATTACAGGTGTGCACCACCACGCTGGGCTCCTTTTTTATATCTTATTTTGAAATAGGCTTTCATTAAGTTGCTTAGGGCCTTCATAAGTTGTTGAGGCTGGCTTTGAACTTGCCATTCTCCTGCCTCAGCCTCCTGAGCCGCTGGGATTATAGGTGTGCACCACTTTTCCTGCCGGTTTTCGGGGGCAATTTCAAACCCATACAATGAGTACTCATTATACTTCCCTAGCCTAAATATATTAGTAGTAAACATTTTGCTACTTTTGTTCTCAGGGGTTGCTGCTACTGGTCTGGGGAACATACAGTATGAACCTCTGACATAAATCTATACACATGTATGAATGATGGGTCTATTTTTTCCCTAAAACTTTTTGGAAATATTTTGTACATATTATGACATTGTACTCCTAAACATTGCAGTGTGTCCCCTAAGAACAAGGTATTCCCTTTAAGAACAATATCCTTTTTGTATCCATGACTTTTTTTTTTTTTTGTGGTGCCAGGGATTGAACTCGGGGCCTGTGCATGTGAGTCAAGCATTCTACCAACTGAGCTATATCCTCAGCCCCATACCCATGAAATTTAACAATGATCCACAAAGAGTGTAGGTCAGTTGTCTTGTAGAATTTTCTAGAATCTGAATTTGTTAAATTGTTCCCTTGTGATTAGATTCAGGTCAAATAATTGTCCAGAATACTAAAAGTTGATATTGTGTCTCACCATGAGGCACATAATTTTTCTATCCCATTATTGATGATGTATAGTTGAAAGACTTGGTCAAGGTAATGTCTGCCAGATTTCTCTGTTTCATAAAGGTATTTTCTCCTTTGTCATGGATAAGAAATAAACAGTATGATACTTTGGACTGTATGAATATTCTATTCCTAATAACTTGTTGCTCAGTGGTTTTAGCATTTATTGCTATGTTAATGGTCCTTGCCCAAATATGTTTTTACATGGATTATTGTGGGACATTGATCTTAAAATTCTTGCTCCTTTCATATTTACCAGCTGTCATTCTTTTACAAAACAAAACCAAGGGCCCCTTGTACCCCCTTCTTTTTTTAGTATCACTTTGGACTCATTTTTAAAAATTCATTTGCAGGGCTGGGATTGTGGCTCAGCGGTAGAGCGCTCCCCTAGCACGGGCGGGACCCAGGTTCGATTCTCAGCACCACATAAAAATAAAGGCATTGTGTTGTGTCCATCTACAAAAAAGATAGATATTCTCATATTCTCTCTCTCTTTCTCTCTCTCTCTCTCTCTCAAAAAAAAAAAAAGTTCAATTGCTTTAGTAGATCAACCTCATTATATTTTAATGTTCTAATAACCTAAAATTGGTAAATGGGAGCCTTTTTTCAGAATGGATCTTGAGTCCTTTTAACTTGTTCCCAACTGTCTTCATTATTTCCTTGCTTTTCTGGTGTAGGGTGAGATGTGCAGGTTGAGCTTGTCCTTTCTCCAATCTTGGAATCAGCTCTTTCATTAAGAAAACCTGCTTACTTTTGATGGAGAAATGGTATTTAGAAACCAAAATACGGGCATGAAGTGTGCTCACTGATAAGTATGTCACTGCTTTAGGAAGTTTCAGTAGAAAGAGCTAAGAGATCTAAATATTTTGTCAGATACCATGGCACATGCCTATAATCCCAGCAGTTCAGGAGGCTGAGGCAGGAGGATCTCAAGTTCAAAGCCAGCCTCAGCAAAAGCGAGGTGCTAAGCAATTCAGTGAGACCCTGTCTCTAAATAAATATTCAAAATAGGGCTGGGAATGTGGCTATTCAATCCCCAGTATAAAAAAAAATCTAAATATTTTTTAAAATCTTAAGTTTATCCAGAGATTTTTAATTCAGAACCAGCATCCCATTTTGTGTTGTGTTTCTCTTGTCCCACGACAAGAACCTTGTCCGAACCTCATATCCTGCCAACAACAAAGCTACTATGAAAAATTCAAGATTTCTTTTAGTTCTTTTTGTCCTTTGACTATATCCCAGGAAGAATGGATAGTCAGAATTGTACCCCAAAATCACTTGAACTACTCTTTATTGGAAGGTACGTAATAATTGCCATATACGGTTCGGTTCATATGTTTCTGTTCCCACTTGGCTTTAGGATTTGTCTTTTCCCTCATACTTTTTGTTATTTTTATTCTTCTAATGAATAAAATGTTTATGAAGTTCTGAAGTCAGTCTGTATAAAACAGTCACACTTCTGTTGAAAGAAATAACCCTTTCATTAGTTTCTTATTTATCTTTTGCCTTCTTTATTGTCAAAGCAACCAGTGCCTATCTGGGTTGGACCCTATCTTTTCTGTACACACAGGAATGGTCTAAGGCTCTGGGTCTTGGGGTTAGCTGTGACCAGAGGAAACGTGTCAGGAACAGAGTGGAATTCCTTATCTTCCCTCACTCTGTTAATTTGCTTAGTTTTGTCTGTTGCTTAGTAATCTGTGAAAAAAGCAAAGTACCCTGTGGGAGGGTCATTAAAGGATGACTGGGATGAGCAGAGGGGCAGGCCTTTCAAGTAGAAAGAAGCAGTCTGAGTTTGATTTTGATGGCCCATTTAATCACTTCTGACAGGAGTGGGACTGACTGTGATTTGGCCCCAGCAGATCTGGGATCCGTGAAACAGATTGTGACTAAGCAGATAAGTTCCTTCTCTGGCGGGTCGTTTGGTGCAGCTGTTATTTTGTTCTGGAGTAATTTGGGTTTTCCTTTCTTTTTCATACAGAATATTATCTAGTTTTAATCCCCTCCTGCAGAAGAGTTGCAGAGAACCAATTTTTTTTTCTTTTGAATAAACATCTTGGGGAAGTTAACTTTTCACATTTGTTGTTGTTGTGCTTTACTTGACATTTAGGAGCTCTTATAAGCAATTAAAACTAGGAGAAAACCCAAACGAAAAATTCCCCTAAACTCCAAATGACCTCTGGAGGAATTTCTCCAGTATTTCTGGTCTTAACTCCTTTGGTGTATTTAGGGAGTGACTCTTTATCCCATTTCCAAATGACAACTTTCAACTATTAGTCAGCTTGGACAGATACATCTAATAGGTTCCATTAAATACAGTTTTGAGGTCAGAGTGAGAAGACTTCATTTTAAAACTATAAGTGCACAGGAAACTAGATCTGAAAGTATTTCCTGAAATAACCTAGTTTATGTCTTGAATGGCAAATTTTCTTGGCAAAATACTCTCCCTGTGCCCTTGAAGAGGATCATGGGACCCTGGTTCCTTCCTTTCTCTCTCTTTTACTTCTTGGCCATGAGGTGAAGGGTTTGGCTCCTCCCCAGGCTCCCTCAAGGATGGGCTGCCACAGGCTCTGAGAAACAGGCCAACTTATCAGGCTCTGAAATCTCTAAACCTGAGCCAAAATAAACCTTTTCTAAAAAAACAAAAAACAAAACCTCTCCCAAGTTTAAATTAAAAGTTGAGGTAGCTTTTAAACCTGATCATTTCATCAGTTCTTCCTCGGAGGACAAGGTGTCCATTTCATTCATGTCAGGGCACTCAACGTAGAGTAGATAGACTCAGAGATTCCAACCCCTGCCTGCTTCTGGGTGGGTATGGGACAGAGAGGGGAGCTTAAAGTCTTCACTGCACCTATATTTTCCATAGCTCCATCATTCTAGTGTCACCTTTGTGATTTTGTCATGGAAGGATGCCAACTGTGCCATTGTTTACTTAACATTGTTCTTTAAGTACACTCATTTTTAAAATCAAGATTCATAAATTTGCTTAAATTTAAAAGAAGATGAACAGGTATTAGAGAAATGCTAATCATTCATTGACATCAGACTAAGAAGTTTCCCCTAAAGTAATTTCAAGGACCAAAAGAAAATTACAAAAGGACCAAGATCCCCACGGTTTTATTCAGTTAAGAACTTGTGGGGCTGGGATTGTGGCTCGGCGGTAGAGCGCTCGCCTGGCACGGGCGGGACCAGGTTCAATCCTCAGCACCACATAAAAATAAAATGCATTGTGTTGTGTCCATCTGAACCAAAAAATAAGTATTTTTATATATATATATATATATTTTTTTTTTCTAAAAACAACTTGTGCCGCCTAAAAAATCTCTCCATTAGGTTTAGATAAATAATTCCACATAAAAAGAGCATTGTCCAGTGCCATATTTTGATGGCCCTGGCAGTATTTGGAAAGGCAGTAACTGTTGATTCAGCCACTGCTTTTATGCTCAATGTTTTTAGAGTAATCCTTGAAAACTAGGAGTTTCACAGTAATTTATTGTTGTTATTGTTTTGTGGTACCAGAGATTGAACCCAAGGGTGTTCTACATCTCAGCCCTTTGCATTTTTTATTTTTATTTGTAACTTAGTTGTCCAAGCTGGCACTGACCTTATGGTCCACCTGCCTGCACCTTGGTCTCAAGTAGCTGGGATTATAGTATAGCCTACTGACGGTAGTTTGATATTTGTTGCGGGTGCTGGGGGTCAGGTGGGGGAAGCCTTATTTCAGGTCAAGCGCACTAAGGTTTCCTCTAGAAATAGAATATGCGCCTACATGTTCCAATCCATGTTCAAAAAAGCTGACTTACAAGGGAGCATAAAGTGTGCAGGATAAAATAAATTGAAGTTAAGACCAAAAAAAAGGAACTAGGAGAAATGAAATAAGAATACAAAGACAAAAATAGAAGTAGCCAGAAGATCATGTGACACATACACCTACTACATAGAAGTAAAATTTTGCATGAGTTTCTGTTCCTATAACAAATACCTGAGATCCGGTGTAGAGGGTAGGTAGGGGGCGGGGAACACCTTATAAGTCAACTTGTAAAGAGAAAAGATTTATTTTGGTTCAGTTTTGGAAGTTTCCGTCCATGCTGGTTGGTCCCATTGTGTTTAGGCCCATCATGGTGGGGAGTGTGTGGTGGGTAGAGCCACTCACTTCATGACCGGGACTCATAAGAGAGGAAAAAACAGGTCCCATAACCCTTCCAGGGTCACACCACCATTGGCCTAGAACCTCCCACTAGGTTCTACCCCTTAAAATTTCTATCACCTCCCTATGACACCAAAACTGAGACCAAGTCTTTAACAGAACAGTCTTTAGGGAACATTCCAGATCCAAACCGTAACAGCTTCCTAGTAGTCAGTGGGGAAGAAAAGGAAACCTATCTGTTTCACAGTTCCCAGTATCTGCAAGATAAAATGAAATAAGCATGGATATTTCTTCCAGAAACCTACATACAAAGGAATTTGTATGGTCTATAGAGTGATGCCATCAATAACATAATTTTTTGTAATTTTTTTAAGATAACCATTGATGGGCTCTGATGGCATTCCACCAAAGAGAAATTTAGTAAGACTGCTTTCAGGAGTGGTTAGTATGATATTCAACCCCCTGTAGTTCCACCTTAAAGTATGCATATATTATAGATGATCTGGAAGCATATTCTTTATTATTATTATTATTATTATTATTATTATTATGTCCAGGGGATTGAACCCAGAGCCTCATAAATAGTAGGCAAACACTATACCACTGAGCTGCAGCACCAGCCCTTTTCATCTTATTTTGAGGCAGTGTCTTGTTCAGTTGCCCAGTCTTGCCTTGAACTTGCAGTCGTCTCATCAGCTTCCCAGGTAACTGTAATTACAAGTGTACATTATTGCACCAAGCTGGGAGCATATTCTTAAAGCATTCTTCCCCAAATGTGGCTTCTCTCACTTCTCTCACCTTGATCAAGCAAGAAAACCCTCACCACATCCTTTACCTACCCAGTTTTGATCCTGGAACCTGGTAAGCTCTCTAAGATAAACTATTTGTGATGGTAATTAAAGGAAATAGCTTATCATTTGGAATTGTTTCTTAATTTACAAATTAATTAAAACCAAACTAAAACTGAGAAGCATTAACAAAAAGTATTAACTTTAACTTGGGAGTAGCTGTACTATTACTCCCAAAGCTAATAGCCTTTGGACATCAGTTAATTAGCAAGTTCTTATGTCCCCTAAGTTGCATCATGTATAGTAAAAGAAGACCTGCTCCGTTTGTTGTTGTTGTTGTTGTTGTTGTTGAGTAGCAAGTGCTCAGCTCATCTAAAAGGAGCTCCAGTTATTAGATCACTAGGAACAAATTTCACAGGAGAACAGAATGGAAGCCTGTTTTAATCTGAATCTGCTCCCTGGGGATAGCATTTGATTGTGACTGTCTAGACTTACACAACACAGGCTCTGAATGCCCCTCAGCAGCTCGAGTGAGTTCATGCCTATGGCCTGTGACCTTTCCCTGCCTGAGAAAGCAAAGGTCCACAAAAGCCACAGGTAATCTGATGTTTCTAGTGGATTTCTCCAGAGTGGTAAAAAGTACCACAGGGAATAAGGTGGCCTGTCTCCCTATAAAACATTGACCTGAAAAACTCAGTACTATCTGGTCCCTCTTTGACCAAGGGTAAGCCAGTCTCACTAGTCAAGTCTTGCTCTCCTGTGGATAATAAGCTTTGTAGACTAGTTAAGTCTAGTTGCATTCAGATGGACTGGCCATCCAGATGCAGAGCAAGCTCAGCCATGGAAATGGGAATTTCTAGTGAAAGACTGCACTTAGCAAGACTAGTGGAGCCATGCTTTAAGAGCCATTCTAGAGCTTGACCTACAGTGATTTAAGATTCTTATCCCCCTAGAATACATTCAATCAGAGTTCCAGAGGCAAGACCTCAGTGAGAAGGCTTTCTGGTGGGGTTTTATGTTTGTTTTGTCTATGCACAAGCCCTGACTTTGGGATGACCATCTCCTTTTATTTGGGGTTTTAGGTCTTTTCCTGCCTTAGCCATCATGGAGAAGAATTTTGGCAGATGCAAGGCGTGATTGGGCTCCTTATCTCCATCTCCCCTAGAGGGCTGCTCTGGAGCAGCCCATCTCCTATGACAGGAATCGTTTCTCTGGTTTTGATTGAGTTCTCTGGCACGCTGGATAGGATTTGTTGTAACACACACATTCCCCCTGCCAAGGTACACAGAGTCTTGAGACGCAAAGGCTTGTTTTATGATTTTTCCCCCTAAACTTAATTTATTCTACATATCCCATGGCAGAGCTAAACATTTGTGGGTATTCGGCTGCCAGAAATGGAGGTGGATCAGATGGGACCAGGCCTATACTTGTTGAAGAATGGAAGGATTGCTTCCTTCTGGGGCATATATATTTATTCTTGTTATGTCTTGTT
>NW_025999891.1:2304248-2405967 GCF_001458135.2 Marmota marmota marmota | reverse complement strand
GAGGGAGGGAGGGAGAGAGAGAGAGCACGATTGAGCTGTACTAATTCAAACAAAACTTTTCAACAAATATGTTTATAAGTAGAACTTATGGGATCTGGGGAACATTTTACCCATGTTTAAATCCCGAAGTAGCAAGCAAGTTCTTAGTAGCCTTTGAGAAGATATCTCTGATTGAGTAGAGAGCAGACCCTTCTTTCTGCTCATTACCCTGAGCATAGGTGTCCTGTAGTTCATTAGGCAAAATCAGACCCAGGAGATTGAGGGGCTGCCTCTTTCTTATTCTGTTAGTATATGAAACATTTTAAACTCTTAAAACTCTACCAGGGTGAGCAGATGAGAACATTCAAAATCTGTGTAACTCAAAAATATCAACAGCAAGGTCTCCCTTCCCAGTACCTGCTATTACGAGAAATTTCAAGAACCTGCACAAACCATTATTATTGTTGTTATTGTTATTATTTGGTACCAGGGATTGAACTCAGGGCCACTGGACCACTGAGCCACATCCTCAGCCCTATTTTATATGTTATTTAGAGACAGGGTCCCCCTGAGTTGCTTAGCGCCTTACTTTTGCTGAGGTTGGCTTTGAATTTTCCATCCTCCTGCCTCAGCCTCCTGAGTTGCTGGGATTACAGGCGTGTGCCACTGTGCTCGGCACAAGCCTTTATTTTTACCGCAAGCCTTCTTAGTGCCAGACACTGTGTTGGAAGCTGGGGTACACCCGTGAGCAAAGGATCCCCTGCCCTCACCGAACTCCAGTGGGGAAGACACATTATTTGACAAGTCACACAAATACAGTTTATGATGGAAATTGTGATAAGCCCTATGACAGAAATATAGCAGGACTTGGACATCTAGTGAGTGACCTGGTCAGGTCTTGAGAGCAGGCAGTGGGCAGAGAAGTCTCCCCCCTGAGGAAGGGATGTCAGACCTGAGATCTACATACCTGGGAGTGGGAAGCATATTTATAAAGGGGCACCATGTGGGAAAGTGTTATGTGGCTCAAATGTCAATAGGCATGATAGTTACCTGGGAGCTCTCTTATACTTTACATTTTTCAAGCCTCATCCCCAGGCAATCAGATTTGGTGGGGTCTAGAAATCTGCATCAGTCCAGGAGATTCTGATATAGGTGGTTCCTGCAGAAATAACCGCATTAAACATTGTTGAAACTCTTTTCTTACAATTTGCAATTCGTGCTGGAGACAACTGCAGGCGTCCTTTGAAAGAGTGGGTATATTTGGTTTGGCATAAGCATAATCCCAGCTGTTCATGGGCATTTACCCCCATTCTTTGGCCAGGGCTGCCTCAGGGAGCAGACAGTGATCGGTCCCTCCCTTCTTCTTTCTGCATCATCCCTACTTTCTGCTTCACACTTTCAGGGACCCCAGCCCCAGATTCAAAAATAACTCTTAACTCTCAGCTCTGGGAGCCAGGTAAGGAAAGCAAGTTGGTCCCCCCAGTTCAAATTTTCTGGACATCAGTACAGACATTCAGATATAAGTCTGTCTTTATCTGGGGGTAGAAAGGTTAGAGAGACAACTAGGATGAGTTCGGGGAGCAAGACACAGCTATTAGCAGGAGGGATCCTGGGCAAAGAGCAGCCTACTTTCTTGTCAGTGGTGAGTTTATGATGTTCCATGAGGGTGACATCCCTGGCCGTGGCTGAGGCGGGTTCCCTGTGATGGGGCTTGTGGGGAGGGGCTGGGATGCCCAGATGGCAGGAAAACTCACACTGAGCCAGCGGCATCTCCTTGGCAAAGAGCCTGCTGGGTGCTGTCCAGGTGTAAGCCTGCTCTCTGGGTTCCTGTTCCCTTTTCTCACCACTGCCTCCGTTGGCACAGAGCCTCAGGAATGTAAGGTGTCCGGACTGTTACTGAGATTGGCGCCCCTGACTGAGCTACATCATGTTTTTTTTCCATTCTCCATTTCCAAGTCTCTGGTTTTATCAGAAGAAAGTTTTGATGCAGTGCTCCATCTTTAAACTTTGGGAAAACTTGCCAAAAACTGCTTTTAAATAGAGAAAGCAGACCCCAGAGTCTTCAGGCAGGAAGGGCTAGATCATGTTTAATAATTGGTCTTTTTCCCCCCCCCAGTAGTACCCAGGATTGAACCCAGGGGTAGGCAAGCACTCTGCCCATTATTTGGTCTTTCTTATTTTTATTTTGACACCCTCTATTTAGGGAAAACAATTCTTTATAGCAGTGTAAAATTTCCTTTCTATATATATATATATATATATTTTGTAAGTATTTAAAGCAGAATAAGTAAGAGCAGAACTGGGGGCATAGATTTGTGGTATAGGTGAATGCCAGAGTTGGGTTAATATGGTCATAGAAGAAGTCATCTGGATTTCGCCTCTGGTTGAATCCTCACAGCAAGCCTAGAGGCAAGTAACTTTCTCAGGGAAGTGAAGTGACATCACAGCATGGCCAGCTTCACCACTCTGCCCTCCAGCCAGCCTGCCCTTCATGGTGACTGAGGGATGTAGTGGGCCTCCATAGTGACCCCCATCCTTCCTTTTTGCTCCCCGCTTGCTTTCTGAGCATTTTCTCCTCTGTCTGCAGCCTGAGGCTGCTGGTGGGGGAGCAGACAGAGCTTGCCTCAGCCCTTGTGCTGGCCACCTCATCTCAGCCTGGCGAACGCTGGGTCTTACTGTTGCTTAGCCAAGAAGAGAGCTCAAACATGCCGGAACCCAGCTACTCAACTGAATTTCCCTGCTTTTGGACATGAAGACTCTTCTATGGGTGGTCTGGAGACCAGTTTGAAATGTGTTGACATTTAACAGTTCGGTTCTGCTAAAGGTTGACAGGATTATTGTGCTCTTTAAAATGGCCAGCCTGTCCCAGAAAGTCCGGGCTCCTTATGGAGAACTCATTTGAGTGTGGTTTCTGTTCAGAAGGCCTCAGCAGTTCAAGTTTCCTAAGCAAGCCATTAGTGGCATATTCAAGGTCTGATTCACTGGGACACTTCTGTTCTAGAGGAGAAAGTCTCATTGCAGTCTTACAAAGTACACCCTGCCATTTAAGTTCTGTGATACCAGTGGCTTTCAGAAACCAGCACACAGGAAAGTGCTGGCACACCTGGTCTAGTAGTGTCTGTGATCTGTATTTAACACTAAAGTTGGGAAACTTGCTGTGTCTGCTGCTGAATATCCTATGTGCTGTCTTACTTCAGGGATGGCTAGACTGGGGGTGTAGAGACTACCATGTGCAAGGCCCTGGATTCGAATTTCAGCAACAGGAAAAAAATACCCTTGGAATGTGCTATAGAAGACATGGGATTTTGATTTTTTTTTTTTTAAAGTAGCCATTCATCTTGTCTGTGAAAGAAACCTCAGAATTTTTTCCTTACTGATTCAGTTCAGGGGCACCCCTGGAGGTAGACAGTGCAAAGCCTTCTGGGGAGAGAGCTTCATTATGGGAACTCACAAAAAGGGGTTTTTCTTGGTGAATTTAGAAGTTTGTTCACAGCCACTTTCCTTGGACTCATAAGCCAGAGAAGCAGATTGATTTATCTCATATCTGCATCCATATGAAATATATGCTATATTTTAGGCTTATATATAAGAAGTACTATATTTCTAGGACTGATGGTTGGCAGGGAGTAAAGAGGCCCTGGGACTAATTTGCTCTGTCATCTTAGGCAACTCATCTTGCACCAATCTGTGCATCCCTAGCATAAGAAAGAGTTTCCTCCTTGTGACCCCAGGGTTCTGTGGTGAGGATAGAAGAGTGACACAGTAGTCTAGTCCCTCCTTTATCTGAACTTCTGTTTTCTATGGTTTTAGCTAGCTAAAATTCGAGAATATTGCATGGATAGTTATAGAAATAAATAATTTGTAAGTTTTAAATTGAGTTTTGTTCTGAATAATGTGATGAAATCTTGCACTGTCTCTAACTCCATTCCACGTGAAATGTGAATCATTCTTTTGCCCATGTATCCACATTGTATATGCTACCCTCCCATTAGTCACTTAGTAGCTGCCTTCATTATCAGCTGAATTATTGTATCATGGATGAGTGTATCATGTTGTATCATGTTGTATCATGATGAGTGCTTCATTAAGATGGAAAAGGCATTAAATTTATGTATATATAAGAAAAAAACATAGTATATATAGAGAGTTTGGTACTGTCCTTGGTTTCAGGCATCCACTGGGAGAAGGGTCTTAGAACATATCCCCTGCAGATAAGAGGGGCTACTGTCTATGAGGAAGGGATTTGAAAAGATTCAGAGTGTCATGTAATTTTTCTTTATTATTTGCTCATGTTTTAAGCAGGAGGAGTTTCATGGTATGCATGGAATCTCCGTGCACAGATATACCCACACATCTGTCTTAGTTAGGAGTTGTTTACAAGGAACAGAAATTCACTCAAGCTGGCATAAGTAGATTTGGTCAGATTCTCAGAATACAGTCATTAATCCCATGGACATCCAGCTTCAGGAAATGGAGTGCAGCTGGGACCAGAAGTGGAATTTCAGAAGCAAGACTCTCCCATCCTCTTCGGGGCTACACAGTTTCTCTTGTTTCCTTCTTTCTGCCCTCTGTCTCTCTGGTGTCTTTACACTGTCCCTCCTCTGTTTCCCTGTCTCTCTCATCTCTATTTCTCTCTGTTTGTCCTTGGACCAACAACACTACTCCTTTTCCCACCCTTTACTGAGTGCTTGGTCTCCACCTTCACCCTCGGCACCCTCTACCTTGTTGACATCCCTGTCACACTTAGGAAATAATCATTATTTGTTTTCAGGGATAAAACTAGTCTGCAGAGGCCAAGAACTTGAAGGGAGAGGGGCCTCTAGCTGCCCCAAGGGCTGGCAGGATTAATATGGCGCCCCCTGGTAACATACTTGTACATCTGATCTGACTGAATCCAAGTCCAATTCCCAGGAAAGAGTGTGATTGGTCTTAGTGTCGAGTGTTCATACCTGCTGTGATCACCTATCGTCTAAGACTGGAGCCCATGGAGGAAGCATGGCCCTAGGCTCATTGTTGTCGGGGATGCAGGTGGGGCAGAGACAGCAACCCAGGTGGACTGACCAAAAAGGAAGCAGGTTTGGGTATTTACCAAACTCTTCCTCCCTGAAGGCGAATACAAACACTTGGTGGGCTTGGGATACTCATTAAATGCCTATTAATGACAATGACCAGGCACATTCTTGGATCCTGATGTGTTGCTGAGCACTGTCCTGAAATGTGGCACTTGACCTATCCAGGAAAACTCAGTCATCCTCCCACCCCTTATGTTATGTCCTTGGACTCTTCTTCACCCCATTTCTCTAGCTGCATCCTAGCATCCAGGGGCATTTCTGCCGTTTTCCTCTTTCTTATCACCTTCCAAAGTTTCAAACTGAGAGCATTTAAACCAGCGAAGCAGGCGTCCTGTGTTTTTTCTCAGTGTGAGGCATTTGGAACCAATTGTGTAGTGGCCCCTTTGAGCTTAGCTGTTTAGAAGTGAAACAACACATATTAATACTGCACTGTAAAAATAAATGTCTTTCCTGCTAGAGCCTTGGACTTTTGTGTTTCAGTGGAAACACCCATCTAAATTTCCTGCTTTATTTTCTCTTAAGGGCTAGGCAGGAACCTGGTAAATGCTACTGTTTGTCAAATTTTGCCGATGTTATGCAGTAGCAGTACCTTTCGGAGATAAAAAAATCACTACTCAGTAATTGAAAATAAATTGTTGGTGGTTGACATCCTGTTGAGAATGACAGGGGCCTCAGAGAATCTCTGCTTGATTACTAGCGTTTCATCTTGGATTCTCCACTCACCTGTTTTATAACAGCTTTATTTAGCTATATTTCTATATTGAAATGTAGTTCTTTTTTCCCCTTATTCTACATAAATCACTTGGATGCTTAAATTCAAGGACATGTGTTTGCGGCTCTCACACATCTGTCTTGAATTTCATCTTTTCCACCCTGTCTTTTGCTTTCCAAACAATTTACCTCCCTCTCTCTTTCTCCCTGCTGTTACTTATTTCATTGTGCTGTGGAATCCTTTCATTTCAAGAGCTGGTGGAGGGGACTGCAAGCCACAGTCCATTTCTATATAAAGACATCTTAGTACGTGGCAATCGCGGCTCCTTAGTATGGGATAGGATTCCTTTCACTCAGGACACAGCTGGCCCCTCGCAGCATGGCTGATGTTGTTTTCAGAGCTGAGGAGGCTCCTGGCTTGCTGGGTTCCCAGTGAGGTGACGCTACTTGTCTTGGACCAATCCAGTCCAATTCATGGAGGGCCTTCATGTGCCAGGCTCCCTCATGACTATCCTCTTTGATCTTTTTTTTCCAGACTAGGAATTTCTCACATCATTGTAAATGTTTCCTTTCCTCTCCTTGTCATTTGGCCCGGGCTCAGTGGGGACTTCCTGAAGCAGGAAAGTGGTAACAAGGGGTTTATAACTGGGCGCTCAGAAAGTTCTGCCAAGAAACAGAACTTTCTATGCGGGGAGGGCCGGGTGGGGGCTCTGGTACAAAAACCCCGATGAAATAACCACCAAGTAGGAAATTGGAAAGAGTGCTGTGCTGAGTGCTAATGGCTGCACAGTGGAACAGGTACGGATGGCGCTGAAGTGATAAACATTGCCGCCACTCTCCCAAACCACATTTCCTGCTCTTATTTTCATTCTGGAGAGTGGACATGGAAAAGCTCAGCCTGCTGATTTGTAATTTATGGCATTTGGTTTAGTAGGCGTTATGCAATCACATTCCGGATCTACTGGAAGCTGCACAGTGTTTGGAGACTATTTGCCTGATTTCTTTTCTGGATAGCAACTTACCAAGTGGCTGTTGAGGAAGAAGGATGAATGTGTGAAAACGCAACAGAGGCTTGCTCACTCCCCAGGCACTGGTAGAGCAAGCAGATTCTGTCGGCCTGAGGGCATCATCAGGGCGTCCACTGAGGACCCACCACCTGTCAGGCCTATAAGGATGATGACCGCAGGATTCTGGAAGGGTGGAATGCTGCCTTGCCCTCCACCTGGTGGAATCCATCTAGAAACTCCCCTGTCTCTGTGGTTCATGCCTTTGGCCTTTTTCTCATTGGACCTTTTCACTGCAAGCACCAGGGACTGGGGGTTCTATGGCGAGCAGAGAGGCCATGCTGGGCGTGTCCTTCAAGTGCTGTGTTTGAGAGTTGGTGGAACATCAGAGCCGTGGCTCGCCTGCTCAGCCAGAACTGACAAGGCTAGGGAAGCCCTGTGGTCCTGTCCTGGGGAACTTGCATTAATACTGTTTTGGGGTGGGGGTGTCTGTTTTTAGATGAAAAAAGTTTCTTCAGTTTCTTGGTATTATTTTCTTTTCCTATTTAAAAAAAAAAAAAAAAACGACAGAGAAAACTTGTTGGCGCATTTCTTGCAAGTTCCTTCATCAGCTGTAGGCAGTTCCCAAATTTAATTACCTTATATGTAGTACTGAGCCATGGCGTATAGGTTGGTTGTGGTAAATTGGTAGCATCTACCACCTTTCAACTAAGGAGGGTCAAGGTGGGCCATATTGCTGCCTGAACAAGCACATTTTCCAGCAGATCCCCCTGTATCTACAAGGCATGGCGCTTTCTCTTCATCATTCCTAGGCTTCCTTTCTGCCTTTCTGTTTTGTTTTAACCTTGTAAGTCCTATAAAGATCTGGTGTGAAAACAGAATTTGTTCCTCATTGAAATGACCTTGGCATTCTGGGTTGAGCTTGTTTAGTAACATATCTCTCAAAAAGGATTTTAGATCAAGGTCCCAATGTTCAAGCAAAAAGGCACAACTCAGCCTGGTACACTGGTGCATATCTGTCATCCCAGGGACTCCAGAGGCCGAGGCAGGAGGACTACAAGTTCAAGGCCAACCTCAGTAACTTAGGGAGACCTTTAGTAAAAAGGGCTGGGGATACAGCTCAGTGGTAGTGTGCCCCTGGGTTCAGCAGTACCCAATGGAGGGGAGGAGGAACAGCACTATTCAGAATGAACTTGGGCAAACTTGAACTCTTTCCCGCTTATAACTGCAGAAGAATCCACAGTGACCAGCGACATAAGGCACAGAAACCCTATCCCCCAGTAGAAGTTATTGTCTTTGGGGCTGGGACACGTCTCTCAGATTTCAGACTCACTCTGACTCTGGCTCCTTCTCCCCCTCTCATATGAAAACTGCAAGCCACTTCTTGAGAGCTTCCCCCTCTGCAGTCTGTTATTACAAACCACCCCCTCGCTTTTCCAAACCACTCTGCCCAGTGGAGGTTTTGATACCAGATGGGCTATAGGAAATCCCTCCGTCAGCTTGTGAGAACTGCAGCATGGGGAAACCCGGCAGCCTTTCCCTCATCTGCAGTGCTGGCCGGGAAGAACCTGGCAGCCATATGCTGCTTTGTACTCCCAACAAACTGCTCATCTCCCGGCTCATTGAGTCATTTGGGCAGGAAGTCACATGGCTTAGTAAATGAACCTCCTTAATGGGGGTTACAAACGATAACGAATTCCAAGTGTTGGGGACCTGGGGCTCTCCAAGCCAGCCGTGTACTGGAGTAATTCAGAGAGATTTTGTATTTCTGCACTTTTGGAAGTGTGGAGAGAAACCTTGTACATGTCTATCTTTGTATTTGTAGACATTGCCCACAGGCCTTAACATCTCATAATGTTTAATTGTTCTTGTTGCTGGGAGCCAGTCTGAAGGTGAAGGTGTTGTTCTCTGAAAGGAAGTTTAGTGGCCTAGTTGCTTTTCTTGTGACTCTCGAGAAGGAGGCCAGGAGGGCCCAGGTCTCAGAAATGCCTTTGTTCCTTCTTCTTGGCGTCTAATGCTGGTTGCACTTGGAATACAGCCTCTTTCCCATGTTCACACTCCATCCTCAGCAGTATCCCACTGTGGCCTTCACCACCAGGGTCATAAAGCTGACAGCCTCCAAGCCTCATGAAGCACTGCTTCATTTTCTACCTCCTTGAGTCTACCTGCATGGTTCAAACAACCCCTGTATTTTAGGGGGTTGTAGTTAGAACTAGGGACTGCATCTTAATGGAGTTTTAGCTAATGTGTGTGTGTGTGTCTTTGTGTACTGGGGATTGAACCCAGGGGTACTTTACCACTGAACTACATCCCTATCCCTTTTTATTTTTTATTTTGAGACAGGGTCTCACTAAGTATCTCAGGCTGGCCTTAAACTCGAAATTCTCCTGCCTCAGCCTCCCAAGTCACTGGGAATGGTATGCTACCATGCCCAGCCTAGCTCCTATTTTGAGAAAGAAGGATCCTTGGACTGGATACCAGCCCAGAAAGAATCTGCCTCTCTGGAATGAACTCAGGGCCATGTTGGAAGGATTGCAGATTTGTCCTGTTTTTGCTTTTGCCCCTCTCAGAGCCGGAGCTGGGGAAGGAGACTCCTCAGCTTTCCCCTTCCTTTCCTTACCCTCTGACAGTAAGTCTCTTATATAATAGTTTGTATTTCTTTGGGTGGATTATGCTGACCCCCACCCCCTGCCAAGGTACCAATGGCACTGTGCTGTCCTTAGCAGCATAGTCAAATGCTGTGTCCTCAGTGCTCTTGCAGCCAGCAGCACTCATTGCCCTAGCACGGGCTCCCTGATCTAAAGTGTGCAAAGGCACTGTGGTGCCCACTGTGTACCAGGGACAGGTCTAAACACTACCTTTGTATCAATAAGTCTCCAATAATCTAGGAGGTAGGGACCATGGTACCAGATGCAGCTGAAGAGTATGAGGCTTGGGGAGGGTAAGGCATTTGCCCAAAATGTCAGAGCCCAGGATTCCGACCAGAGCCATTGCCCATGGCCTGTGCTCTCACCCCTGCCCTCTACTTCCTGCCTCCATGCAGTGGAGGATTGGGGGCTGCCAGAACACAGTGATCCTCTTGAAGCAAGGCCTTAGGGGACAGTGGTAGTTTTGTGTTCAATCCGGGAGGCATAGTGTGCAGCCCTTTATCCTGGGAGTCATCAGGGCATCTGTGAGTACTTTGGAGGGACACATGAAGATGGAAGCTTGTATAAACCAGTGAGGTGTGGGGAAGGCTGGCAGCTGCGGAGGTTAGACATCCCCCTTGGACAAGGGAACAAAAGTAGCCTGTCAGATCTCTGTCTCTTGCACTAGCAGCAAAATGATTTCTGTTGTAAAAGAGTACCTTGCAAGCAGATCGAAGCCTTAAGACTTAAGAAGTCCCTACACACCAGGCTGAGGTGTGCACGGTTGTCTTCTGGTCTCTCTGTCTAGACAAGTTCCACATGGACACAAGGCCCCAGAGGTCATTTCCCTTGGAAATGGGAATGTGTAACTGGACAAGGGGCCTAAATGAAGACGATACGGGACATCATACTTTTCTACTTATGGCCAAGGAGAAATGGAGATATTTTCTTGAGGGATCATCTTCTTCCTGTTTTCTTCTTTTTTTTTCTTTCCTTTCTTTTTGCAGTGCTGGGGATTGAACCCAGGACCCCTTGCATGCTAGGCAAGCACTCTACCACAGAGCTACACTCCAGCCCCATATCATCGTTATTTCTGGCTTTTATTGAACACTTACTATGTACCAAACAGTACTCTAAATGTTGCACGTTTGCCCAGTTAGTTCTCACACTGACCGTGTGAGGTAGTGTTGTTATCCTCATTTTACTCATGAGGAAACTGAGGCCCTGAGAGGTGATGTAACTGGCCTCAGGTCACCCAGCTGGTATACAGTACAGTCAGGATTTAAGCCCAGGCCGTCGGGCTCCAGAACCACATTCCTGACCACTTGGCAGCAGCACACTGCCGTCCAGCAGTGCACCGACTAAACGTTTGGCTGAAGGAGGATCAAACTCATGCTGAGCTGTTGGTCCTGGCGGCTGCCCCTGTTTAGAATGCAGGTGGTCATATGGTTGAAATGGGCAGGGTGTTGGTTCAGCATGCAGAGCCCTCCCTGGCACAGTCACCACACTAGGATGGAGCCAGTCTCCCTTCCTACCCTCTTTGTTTGCCTCTTCTAGCACTTGGCAGCTCTGCCTTATATTGTGCCTGTGTGTGTATAGTTGTAGCTCCATATTTTTATTTGCTCTGGTAAAATAGACAAAACAAAATTGATCTTTTTAACCATCTTCCACTTATAAACTCTGTGGGTCCTGAAGGCAGGTGCGGTGTTTCACCACCCACATACCTGAACCTTCCCTGCCTCCACGCAGCACTTTGATTAGAGTGTATTAAGTAAATCACAATTTAATAAAACCCTGTTGGATTGCACAGCTTAGCCAAGTCAACTGTAAATCAGTTAGAAAACTCACTGTGACTTAAAGGAATGAAGAATAAATGTTTAATGTCTCATCTACCCAGTCTTTTCTTTTTAATACAGTAGCAGAGAGGACCCAGAAGAAGGGCTTGTGGCATGTTTAATGCCTGATGTCTGCAGGAAGCAGAGTAGACATGTTATATTCTAAACCTCACAGTCTTGTGACCCTTGGGGGCATAGGTCCGAACGAGCTATAAAAATCCGGTGTCATCATTGCAAATCCATTAGGAGCTCTTTGAATTCTCATAGACTGGTAGTGGTTCTGACTGGCTGGGCCCAGCCCACCTGCATCTTTTTCTTGGCCTCACATGGTTTGTTCTGTGACAACTCTGGGCAAAGGAAAGATGGGAAAGTGAGTAGCACACAGAGGTCAAAGGCACCATCAGATTAAAAGAGAAGAACAACTGTATTGAATCATTTATTCTACAATTTAAAGAACGTTCTGGCCCAGCATGGTGGCACACACCTGTAATTTCAGCAACTTGGGAGACCGAGGCAACAGGATTACAAGTTGAAGGCCAGTCTCAGCAGATTAGCAAGACCCTGTCTCAAAAAATAAAAAGGAGGATTGGGGCTGTAGCTCAGTGGTAGAGCACTTGCCTGGCATGTGTGAGGCACTGGGTTCAGTCCTTAGCACCACATAAAAATAAAGGCATTCTGTCCATCTACAACTACAAAAAAAATTAAAATAAAAAAAGAACTGAGAGTGTATGAAGCTCAGTGGTTGTGAGCCTCTGGGTCCAGTTCCCAGAGACAGAGCCAGCCGTCAAGTTCCCAGTACTGCTAAAAACTGGAGAGGAAGGTGGGAGGTGGGGGAAAGAGGGAATTAAAGAAATAAATAAATTCTGGGCCCCTAAGGAACTAGGAGGAGACTTGGTAGTGAAGAAGCCATTTAGAAAACTGAACTTGATTGCTTAGTCAGTCTAACTGACCCAGGACAGTGTTCCCTCCCTCCCTCCTTTCCTTCTATTCCTTCCTTCCTCTATTCATTCGCCCATCACTTGTTGAATGCATAACATGCCGAGCACTGTGCTGGGCCAACTGCTCTACCAGGCTGTGAAAATGACAATAATAGGCCAAATCACACACTTGGAATCATGCCTCAAGAGCAAAGGGGTCAAAAATTGGGTCTGAACTCGAGATATGAGAACAAACTCCTATGGGAGCATTTAGTAGATGGTGCTGGGATAGCAGTAACAATAGTAATAGCTGGTAATAATAGCAGCTAACACATATGTCATATTGTACCTAGTCTGTGCCAGGCCTTATTCTTAAACATTTAATGTAACTCATCTAATCTTCACAATGGCCCAGTGAGGTGTAGGTTCCGTTACCCCCATTTTACAGATGGAGGAACCAAGAGAGAAGTAAGGTAGCTTGCTTAAAATCAACAACTACTAAGTGTCTGGAGCCTACTTAGGCCCAGGCAGTCTTAGCTTATGCTAAGTAACCCTCAGGGTATATATTCCCTTGACACTGGGGGGTGGGGACAAGTGGAATTTTTTTCTCTCAGACTGTATTTACAATGGGATTTGGTCATGTTTGGTTAGGAAGGATGGCAGACACTTCTCTGGATCTGTTTTTTATGCTGCTCATAGAAAAGGTGGTCTGATTGTGGTCAGCACAGGGTGGAAGGGCCAGGAGCAAAGTGCCTGAGAAGGTTCAACTGACCTGGGCAAGGAGTTTGCTGATTAATCTTCCATCTGTATTAGCTTTGGCTTCACCCCACAGATTTGCAGCAGCTGCTGAGAAGTAAAAGCTTAGCCCCTCAGTCAAGTGCAAGATGCAATCCGTAGCTTGAGAGGCGGGTCCTGTGTTGCCCCGTGAGCTGGGACTTCTCAGAAATCACCAGGTTGTATTTCCCTGTGGTATTTGCGGGTGCTGACTGATCCCTCCAGGGTTTCAGTTTAGCTGGTTTTTCTCATTTGCATTTTTACAGTTTACCAGTTCCCAATCCTGTCCCTTGTGATATTCGCTTGATTGTTTTCTGGGTCACTATAAAAGCATTTCTGGCTAGTGCTCCTAGGATGATAGTTCCAACCACAGCCTTGGAGCCAGAGACGGAGCCAGCCGTCAAGCCCGGGAACAGGAACTTTCAAGTAACTGGATAGCTCATTCTGTCATCCTTTTTGATTTCTGCCAAGTCGAGCTCATATTGTCTCCTCTTTGTTTCTTTCCTATTTCATCTTTGTTGCCTTGCTTCTGAATTTAGCAAACTCCTGAGGAATACTTACATTTCTGGGTGTTGGGTTTTGCTGTGGCATATTATGTTGGAGTCACTTGACATTTGGGTAGCTATGGAAGAAGAGGGTTGAAGATGTCATCGAAATGAACTTTGAGTGGATTTTTTTTCCCCCAGAACAGTCTCTGAAGAGAGCTCAAATATTGGATGTAAAAGTCACTTGGTCTCTCCCAATTGCAGCAGCAACAGTCAGTATAGCTTTTAAAGTGTTCAAGTCGCCACTGGCCTTTAAAAAAAAAAAAAATCTCTTGACACACAGTGGAATGTGAGCTCTTGCCCCCAATCCAGTCTCCTGGTTCAAAGACAGCAGGGCAAGGAGGCGCCTGACTCAGCTCCTTTTTCCCCCCACGCTCCTTTGCACTAGACTGGACTGTATTTCACACTTCGTCATCCAAGCCAGAGTTGAGGAAACCAAGTAGGAATTCCTTTCAGAATCAGATGCAGTGCCAGAGATCCCTTAAGTAGTGTGAAAAGCAAAATCCATAGAGGTAATTAAAAAAAAAATTTTTTTTTCCAGCCCGGCTTGGTGGCACATGCCTATCAAGTCTCAGCTACTCAGGGGACTGTGGCAGGAATTCCCTAGAGCCCCAGAAGTTCAAGATCGGCCTGGGCAACATAGTGAGAACCTGTCTCAAAAGTAAATTCAAGAATAAATTAAATCAGAAATCTAGGCATGAGAGTGGGGGCGGTGTAAAGAAAGGAGGAGACTGGCAAACCAACCATATAAAACAGGCCCTAATCGCTCTATGTTGTAGACAGTTCTTGTGGCAAAATATCATTTGCTGTAGAAGGAAATCCCCATTCTCTGAATAGTTTCATTTATAGCCTAGTTGATTGATTAACTGTAAAATAAAGTTGACAGGGAAACATTTTTTGAAGAGGATGCTGACAAGACAAGGGGGTAATAAGCATAAATCAGATTCCAGTATTAATGATGTGTCCGCTGTGTGGCAATGCTTTTCGAGTGTCTCCAACACACTTCACCTCCTTCCAGTCTCATATTCATCTTGCAGTGTGGACATGACTGTGCTCACAGCAAGACCTGACCTGCCCAGAGCCTGTTCCCATGTCCTCTGCTGACATTTAATAAGGTGCAGGGCCAGGATGTCAGCCCAGCCTCTCCGAAGCCAGTTTCTTTTTTCTACATTACCATATTTCCTCCCTGGGAAGCACTTGTAAGAGGATGAAGAAGCACTGACGATTAAATGCTCTAATAAAATGGCTGGCAGTGTAGCTCAGTGGTGGGGCTTTTGCCTACTGTTTGCCTTGCATGCAGAAGGCCCTGGGTTCAGTCCTCAGTGCTGCAAAACACAATAAAAACAAAATGAAGGAAAAACAAAACCAAAAATCAACCCCCCAAACCAAAAGCAAACTTGAACTTATTTCTTGGGAATGCTTTTTTAAAAAGGGCAGTTAACCTTCAGCCCTGAGTGGTTTGGGGGTGCTCACCTTGAAGACAAAGGTGGGTTAGATTCCTTAGGCACTAATCAGTGCTGAAGGAGTCGAAGACCCCAGCAGCAGCAGGATAATGGCTTTTTATCATCTGCTGTTCATAACTCCATTATCTTACATAGTAAGATAAGTTATAAATGCTGATTCTATTGGAGATTTTTTTTTTTAATTTTGTATCCAGGACAATGTCTTTTTTTTTTTTAAGATATTTATTTTTTAGTTGTAGTTGTACACAATACCTTTGTTTTATTTATTTTGTATGTAGTGCTAAGGATCCAACCCAGGGCCCTACATGCGCTAGGCAAGCGCTCTATCGCTGAGCCACAACCCCAGCCCCTGGGACAATGTCTTTTTAAAAAATTAATTAATTTTAATTTTTAAAAATGTGTTTTAGTAAGTTATACATGACAGTTGAATGCATTTTGAAGCATTATATATA
Source organism: Marmota marmota marmota (assembly GCF_001458135.2). NCBI lineage: Eukaryota > Metazoa > Chordata > Mammalia > Rodentia > Sciuridae > Marmota > Marmota marmota. Next base: position 2,390,588 of record NW_025999891.1, on the reverse strand, counting down.
ATGGAGTATAAATAATTTCTCATTCTTCTGGTTATACACAATGTGGACAATCCCACCGGTTATATAGTTATATATGTACATAGGGTAACAATGTCTGATTCATTCTCCTATCCTTCCTACCCCCATACCTGCTCCCCTTCCCTCCCTCCTCCCTACCTAAAGTACCTCTAGTCTTCCCTAACCCCCCTGCCCATTGTGAATTAGCATCCACATATCAGAGAAAACATTCGGCCTTTGGTTTTTGGGGGATTGATTTATTTCACTTAGCATGATATTCTCCAGCTCCATCAATTTACCTGTAAATGCCATTATTTCATTCTTCTTTAAGGCTAAGTAATATTCCATTGTGTATATATATACACACCACAGTTTCTTTATCCATTCATTTGTTGAAGGGCACCTAGGTTGGTTCCATAGTTTAGCTATTGTGAGTTGAGCTGCTATACATTGATGTGGCTGCATCACTGTAATAGGATGATTTTAAGTCCTTTGGGTATAAACCAAGAAGTGGGATAGCTGGTCAAATGGTGGTTCCATTCCAAGTTTTATGAGGAATTCTATTGGAGGAGATTTTAATGGCAGGAATAAAGATGAATCAATAATGTAGTTCTCCCCATGGAGATAAGGTCAAGATCTGCACTGAAATAAACTCTTAAGACAAGGGAATCTTTATCTGGGGCCCATAGACCTCCCATGATCAGGCAGGTTCTGCTAACAGGCTTCAAGGGATTCATGAGCTCTGTGAAATTACACATAGACTTTTTTGGTATGTGTATTTTCCCTGGTGAAAAGATCCTTAGCTTTTATCCTCAAGTGACCCAAAAAGGTTATTTTCAGAGGCTTTTTTGGAACATTTGAGGTATCAAGCACATGAAGACACAAAGAATTCATTTCTTATATTCTTAAAAAAATTTTTTTTTGTATTTGTAGACGGCCAGCATGCCTTTATTTTATTTATTTTTGTGTGCGGTGCTAAGGATCAAACCCAGTGCCTCACACATGCTAGGCAAGTGTTCTGTCACTGAGCCCCAGCCCTAGTCCAAGAATTCATTTCTTTAAACTCAAACTTTCCTTATTTTCAGGCAGCATGAGGGAACCCTCAGCACAGGCCCGATGACTTTTCAAGCCTAAGAATCAGATCCTGATTCAGGCATCAAGATCAATAAGGTTGGAATGATTATTCCTGAACCTTCCACACTGTTTTAGAACCAAGTAGTCTTGATGCCACAGCATGAGAAAGATGGTCCATGCCCATCCACAGATAGATACAGCTCACTGATGAATGACACTAGTTCCTAAATAAATCACGATCGTATAAAATTAGACCATGATGGGCTAGTCTATAAAAAGATTGACTTTTCAGTGTCAGGCGAGTTTAGAAGCAATTGTTATTTTTTACTCTAAACCAATGGCCCTTTACTTGGAAACAAAGATCCAGTGATGACCGTGTAAAATACAAGCCAAGACCTGCTGTCTTCCTGAGTCCCCATGGGAAAGAAGGGGGACGGGATCCCTAGGGAAAGTGAGGGCCACAGAAGTTATAAATTCTTAGATCCTCAAGGTGGATTCTGAGAACAATGATATATCTGTGGTGGTTTGCAGCAAGGCAGAGAAAGATGTTAAAATTCTTTTTTTCTACATGAAGAACCCAGAGTAATTTGAGTTCCTCATTATCTAGCTTCTGTTTGGTGGGGCATCTCTACTGAGAGTCAGAGAGGCTGGGCTGCCCAGGAAGCAAAGACCCACCACCAATTCTTTTTTTGGTGGTTCTTGTTATTACTTTTGTTGATTAGTTTGGTTTTTGGTGCTGAGGATGGAGCCCACGACCTCCTCATGAATCCTAAGCACATGATCTACCACTGACCTTTATCCAGTCCTATTTCTTTAAGGCTCACAGGCTGCAGTTTACTTTAGGGAACAGTCTAGTTAACACAAAAAGAGTCTCGTTTTAAGGTACCATTTGCTTGGGGGAACCCCTATGCCCAGAAAAGATATGATCCTAATGATCCTTAACAGTATACACAGGACCAACACCAGGGAGGATTTCTTCTAAGAAGGCAAGGATACTTTAACCTTAGAAGAGCTGCTAATGAAAAATACTACAAGAGGTTAAAATAGGCCAGCTGTGGTGATACACGCCTGTATGCCTGATGACTCTGGAGGCTGAGGCAGGAGGATTGCAAATTCAAGGCTAGTCTCAGCAACTTAGACATCATCGTTGTCATCATCATCATCATCATCATCATCATCATAATATAGTCACACAATCCTGATTCAAGTTTTGGTCAAAAGGTTATGGAAGAATATTTTCTTCTTAACATGTTAAAGAATATCTATCTCAAACCAATGACTAATATTATATTTGCTGGTGAGATCGTTGAGATATGTGCATTATAGTAAGGTAGGAAGATAAGGATGCTGGTTACTAAACACTGTTCTGGAAGTTCCAGCCATTATAGTTCTTTAAAAAAAGGAAATAAATGGTGTAACCATTGAAAAGAAAAAGTAAAGGTGTCTTTACTTAGAAATAGCATGACTTTCTATTCAGATAAAAAACTGCTTTGAAGTCAGAGTATAAATTTTTAAAATGGGCTGTTTCTACAACCCCACCTTCCCATTTATGATCCAGATAACACTGCTTTGTCCATTCATGGACGTTGTTCTTGCCATTCTCTTTCTCTTCAATTTTATTCTCTCTCTCTCTCCTAGATTATCCCAGTCAACACATGTTATCCTACCTTTAAAATATCCTCTCACCAGGTGTGGCAGTGGATGCCTATAATCCCAGCCTTCAGGAGGCTGAGGCAGGATCAATCGCAAGTTCAAGGCTAGCCCCAAATTGGAAAACTAAGGCTGGGGTTGTAGCTCAGTGGAGAAGCACTTTCCTAGCATGTGTGAGGCACTGAGTTCAAGTCTCAATACCACATATAAATAAATAAAATAAAGGTCCATGGCAATTTTTAAAAATATTTTTTTAAAAAATTGGAAAACTGGGGCTGGGATTGTGGCTCAGTGGTAGAGCGCTCGCCTCACAAGTGAGAGATCCTGGGTTCGATCCTCAGCACCACATAAAAAAATAAATAAACAAAATAAAGATATTGTGTCCATGTATAACTAAAAAAATATTTTTAAAGATTGGAAAACTATTGTCAATGATAATGTTGGTGAGGGTACTAGGAAGTAGGCTGTCTCATTGGCTATTGGTGGAAATGTAAAATGTCTAAACTTTCTTAAATGGTGAATCATGGTCATTTTTTACTTTAGTTTTTGTGTTTTACTGTTCCCAATTTTTTCCAGTAATTATTCCCCCTGACTCTCTCACACACACACACACACATACACGCAGGCACGCACACACGAATTACTTTTTAAACCAAAAAAACAAAAACAAAAACATCAATCATTTTAACTTTCCTTTTCTCTCTTTTCCCCCCTTTCTTCTTTCTTTTCTTTTTTCCTCCCTACCTTCCTGGCTGGATACGTGCACAACAAACTTAAGGAAGCTGATCCCAGGGGCAGGATGCTTGCTTGTTGTCCAGTCTCTTCGGAATGTTAGCCCAGGATCAGGTTTCTCTGGAATGATGTAATATCAGTCATTGAAACTGTCTCTGCAGAGGCTGTTTTGTGAACCCACCGGAAATGTGGGGCTGGGAAAAACAGGCAGCCGCAAGCAGGGCCCACCCAGTTTGAGGTGGGGTCCCACAACCTCTCCTGCCAAGATGTGGGTCTTTACAGACAGGGAAGCCTAACATTTCTTGGCACGCCTATAATCCCAGAGGCTAAGACAGAAGGATCACAACATTGAGGCCAGCCTGGGCAACTTAACCGAGACCCCATCTCAAAATTAAACTGAAAAGAACTGGTGGGGGGCTGGGGGTAGCTCAGTGGTAGAGCACTTGCCTAGCATGTGCAAGGCCCTGGGTTTAGTCACCAGTACCCCGTTGGGGAGGGGGGACAATCATGGCCACATGTGCCTTTCCCTCTGCTGCATGCAGTCTGCCTTCTGATGCCTGTTATCCTGTGTCACATCCGTGTCCTGTTCCTCCAGTGCCCAAGCACTTAATATCCCTGTCTAGAAGGGAGGCTCAAAGCTGAGTAGCCGAATCAGTGGGCCCTTGGGCCATCTTCCTTCATTTTTTTCCTCTCTGGAGATGTGTTACCAGCCCAACATTTCATTTAATGGTCTTGCTTTGGGGGCTTGGCAGTTAAGTTTCAGAACAAGCAGGCCCACTTAGAACGGTTCTCACCCATGGCAGTGAGCAAACATGGGCCCACACATACCTGGCTTCCCGCCTGGGCTGTCATGTTCCGGTTTTCTCAGCTTCATCCCTCCTAGACCCAGGGCTTCTGACAGTTTGCACAGCCAACGTGAACAGTCTGCCAGCAGCCCCAAGGTTGTTTGGAGTGGCACCTAGAGCTGTGGGTTGGGGCTGGTATGGGATATCGCTGCCCTGTGTATGGTAGGCCAAATGGCACACATCTTAGCAGGTCTGGTGAGGGGCTGAGGGGGTGAGTGGCACATTTGAACCACTTGCTCTTGTTGGAAAAGCTGTCCCTCTCCCATGGGGCTAAGGGGAACACCACAGAATGGGAAAGCAGGGGAGCGATTGGCTGCTGGTGGGTGGAGATGCTTCCCTTCCTTGCTTAACCACCTGGTGGAGGTTTGATTGTGTCAAACACGTGTCATACATTTTCATGACCATGCGTTTCAGAGAATGTGCCTATGGGAGAGCCAGGAGAGGAGAAGCCTGGTCCTCCATCATCTTCTGTCACAGCTTGAGCCTGGGTGGGGTCTGGGTTCTCCTGCTATGTATCTGCCTCACAGGAGTGTGGGAATTATAGTCAGCTGTCCCTTTATGCCCAGCATCCTGCTTTAGCCCAGTTATTTCTTTATTTACACTTTAGTGATTTTCTCACTCATCTCCTGAGGGTCTCAAAAGAACTCTGCAATTAATCTGGCTTGGATTTAACCCCGACCTTTTATTTTTCTTTTTACAGCTTAAACTTTGGAACAAATACCGAATTTCCAACATTCCATCGCTAATATTCCTAGATGCCACCACTGGGAAGGTCGTGTGCAGAAATGGGCTCCTGGTGATCCGTGATGACCCAGAAGGTGAAGCTTCAGCCTGTCTATCCACACTTATGACCTGACTCCCGCTCCTTCCCCTGCCCTAGCCCCCTCCTCCTTGGTACAGGGAATGCTAATAAATATGTGTAAGTGGGTTTACGTGGCTAGAGAACATTGTCTTGATGAAATTATGGTATTTTGTAGGTCATGGTTAAGATTTTTAAAGGGATAAGAATGTCCCTCTAGGGGACTTTAATTCATGGGCTGAAGGAATTGGAATCTGGAAAAGAAAGTTCAGCTTTGAAGTCTAAGGAGGCTGTTGAAAAGCAGCAAAAACCAAGATACTGACCGCTTGTGCTATTTCTTTTCTTTTCTTCCCTTCCTTTCTCTTTTTTGCCATCCTGGGGATGTGCTCCACCACTGAACTACCTTCCTGGTCATTTCTATTTTTTATTTTGAGACAGGGTTTCGCTAAGTTGCCCATGCCTCCTTCTAACTTTTCACCCTCCTGCCTCAGCCTCCCAAGTAACTAGGATAACAGGCCTGCACCATCACACCCGGCTTTCCAGTGCTTTTCTCAGTAGCAGCTGTTAACTTCACAATCAGAGGCAAACTAAAGGGGCCTTTCTCTCTCCCCATTTTTTTTTTTTTTTGGTAGATGGACACAATACCTTTATTTTATTTATTTACTTTTATGTGTGGTGCTGAGGATCGAACCCAGTGCCTTGCACGTGCTAGGCGAGTGCTCTACCGCTGAGCCACAACCCCAGCCCCTCTCTTTCGAAATTTAAAGATAGATTGAGTATCCCTCATCTGAAATGCTTGGGAGCAGAAATGTTTCAGATTTCAGAATTTTTTATATTTTGAAATATTTGCACAGAGTTTACCAGTTGAACATTCTTAATCCAACACTCTGAAATACTCTGGAATCTTAAAACTTTTTGAGCACCAAAATGATTCTCCGGGCAAGGTGGCGCATGCCTATAATCCCAGCAGCTCTGGAGGCTGAGGCAGGAGGGTTGAGAGTTCAAAGGCAGCCTCAGCAACATAGCAAGGCCCTAAGCAACTCGGTGGGACCATCTCTGAATAAAATACCAAAAAGGGCTGAAAGGGCTGGGGATGTGGCTCAGTGGTTAAGCACCCCTGGGCTCAATCCCTAGTACCAAAAAAAAAAAAAAAGACTCAGATAGTTTTAAATTTCAGGTTAGAGATGCTCAACCTTTCTCACCATCACCATGGCTTCATTGCTGTCTGTGTTGCAGTGAAGATTTAAACACACTTGCACGTACACACATACATACACACATATACCCCAAAGATTGGAATCAAGAGGTTTTTTTTGTTTTTGGTTTTATTTTGGTTAGGAGGGTTGAACCCAGGGGCACTTAGACACTGAGCCTCATCCTGGGGGGGGGGGGCGCTAAATTGTTGAGGCTGGCCTTGAATTTGCAGTCCTCCTTCCTCAGCCTCCAGAGTCACTGGGAATATAGGCGTGCACCACCAAGCCTGGCTCCCCGGAGATTTTTATATTCTTTTATTTCAGGGTGGGCTTGGCCACCTGCATTTTTTAAAACTGGTCTATACTTCTCCCTCTAGTCCTGGATCTCTCAGGCAATTTTGAAGCAGTGGGCCACAGACCACCCTGTAAGAACATATTTTTCTGTAGAACTGAGAGCATATTATTTACTCTTCCGCCAGGAGCTTAAGTGTTATCAGAATGTTGACCATCTGGGTTGGGTGGGTTTTAATCTTTCCTTTTATTAGACTTAAATTCTCACTTGGTTCCCTTAGCTCCAACCCAGACCAATATAATCAGATTCTCTGGGGATGGGGCCCCGGAGCATTATATTTTAAAATTCCCCTGTAGATTTTAACATGTAGTCAGCATTGAGAACGACTGAGATGCTAGGATTTAGATTGCATCAATTTGTGGCTAATGCCTGAGGCAGGGATTCGCAGCCCTGCCCCACCATCAGAATTACCTGGGGAGTCTGCTCAGTTTTGTCCTCAGCCTTGCTTCTGTATCCAGAGGTGGCCCCATGCAGGCTTGGGAGCTGTTGCCCCACAGGTAGTGGATGAGTTCTTTTGTTTGCATGTGAGCTGCATATCCCATGGCTGTGTTAACAGATAGCATTTGATGGTGAAGTTGTCCTGCCTGCAGCTCAGTGGCTCCTGGGCCCCATGCCATAAGGAGGAGTCTTAACATTGCCATCTGTTGCTTTTTCAGGTCTGGAATTCCCGTGGGGACCTAAGCCCTTCAGGGAAGTCATCGCAGGGCCCTTACTTAGAAATAATGGGCAGTCCCTGGAGAGCAGCAGCCTGGAGGGGTCTCACGTGGGAGTCTATTTCTCCGCACACTGGGTGAGTGGTTGGTCCCCCCTAAGTCCAGACAAATAGGAGCACTGATGTCACCACTGAGCTCAGCTGTGGTTGGCATCTGGGGGTGTCTGCTCTGGCAGGAATTCTCTGGCCTTCTTGTCTTCTCCTGCTCCTGATGCAGTGTTGGCATGCAATTAGTGCTTAATGTTATAAATGATAATAGCAGCAAGAAACTAACTTTAAAAAAATTTTTTTTTCAGTGCTGGGGATAGAACCCATGGCCTTGTGTGAGCTAGGTAAACACTTTACCACTGAGCTAAATCCCTAGCCCCCAAAATGACTTCTTTTGATTGATCTGAAAGGATATTCCCCTTAACCCATTCACATGAGCCTTTAAGGGTTCCCAAGGGGACTGTTCTAACCACTGCCTGCTCGCTCACTATGGAGCAGGGGTCCCTTGTGTGCTGAATGTTGGTTCATGAAGAGGAGCAAGCTCAGTTCCACCTCGTTTGTGTCCCAATCTCACTTGGGTCTTCCTCTGATGGCACAGCAAGGTCCTGCTCTTTTCTTTCAGTGCCCACCCTGCCGAAGCCTCACACGGGTGCTGGTGGAATCCTACCGGAAGATCAAGGAGGCCGGCCAGAAATTTGAGATCATCTTCGTTAGCGCAGACAGGTGAGGCGTGCCTGTGCAAGGTGGTGCTGCTTCCCTTTCCCGCGGTGGTTAGCATCCATTTCTTTCACCTTACACTTCTTACTTCCTTGCTGTAGGAGTGGAGGCAGCACTTGGGGAAGGCATAGCTAGCACTTTTGGCAGAGGGCCAGATAGATACATTTCACATTTGCTCCTATAATTGTCTGAAGGGAACCAAGAAAGACCTTTTCTTGCTGTGAACACTGGGGCACATCCCAATCCAGACCTGGGCCATTTTGGATTTGGATTTGTTTTCCAATTTGTTCAAACAGCTTTCTAGATTGTGAGGAAAAGATACAGAGTGGGGAGATGGAAGAGAGCCAGCGCCTGATGGGATCTGACGGCTGTCTTGCTGCACATGCAGTCATTTTTCTTAGCCCTGGTCATGCACTCTGTCTGGGGGCTGTTTGAATCACAAAAGCAAGAAAGACAGACATTCTTCCTGGAGCAAGTTCAGGTCCTTTTAGCCTCAATTTCCTCTGCTTCTCTTTCCAACGTCACGTCACGTATCACCAAGCTTCCTTCAACTCAGAATTCCAGCCCTGTTCAGCCTGGGTCCCCAGGCACTTCTGTCTCTCAGGACGCTGTTCACAGAAGGGCTGCTGAGATGCCGGCATGCGGAAGGCCTTTTGCATATTGTTATGTAACTTGGCACCGCACTATCCCATGCTTGTCTTAATGGCCCACGGTTCCTCCCCACAGCGCCCTGTCTCAGCGTGTAGAGTGGGGGCAAGCCTAAAGGCATGTCGGGCGGAGCAGTCCCTTTTTAAAAAACTTTAAGCAACATCACTTTTATTGAAATATAGTTTCTACACAATAAAAGGAATACCTTTAAGGTACACAATTCAGTGAGTTTTGCCAAATATATTTACCTATATAATTGCATCGTCAAAGTTAAGATACAGAATGTCTCCATCATTCAAAAGATTCCTTTGTGGCTCTTATCAATCAGTCCTCATCCCCAAATTCCAGCTCCAAGGAACCTCGGATGTACTCACTATCACTTGAGTAGTTTTGTCTTCCCTAGAATTTCTTAAACATGGACTCACAGGTGTATGCTTGGTTTTAAATTTATGGTCTTGTACACATCACGGTTCCCTATGCAGAGTAGAAATATCACAGGGAATACAATAGCTGTGTATGTCTGAGCTCCCTGGAATAGTAAGACCTGTCTGGGTTGAAAATGAACATCTAGGCATGAGAATAATTGGTAGGATGTGAGCAAGGGGGATATTGCAGTGGCCAGCCTGGCGCTTCAGTTTGGGCTCCACCTGCTGTGTGGAGGCATTTGCTTCTTGGTGAACACAGAATGGGTAGAACAGAACATTCCCATTGCCTGGTGTCCAAGGAGCATGATGTCATGAACCCCAGCCCTATAGGGGCTTCGGGCACAACTCTGTAATGGGTGGGGAGGACTGAATGGAGGTATATTCTGGATAATAGGACCTTGTTCTCCATGGGTGTCTCTCTGCAGGTCAGAAGAATCATTCAAACAGTACTTCAGTGAGATGCCCTGGCTTGCTGTCCCCTACACTGATGAGGCCCGGAGGTCGCGCCTGAACCGGCTATATGGAATCCAAGGTAGGCATCCCAGGCCCTGACTCCATGTGGCTCCTTAGATGGCAACCAAGGCCCATTGGCCCTCTAGGTTCACCACATCCCTTTCCTTTTTTTTTTTTTTTTTTAAGATTTTTTTAACAATACCTTTATTCCATTTATTTATTTTTATATGGTTCTGAGGATCAAACCCAGAGACTCACATATGCTAGACAAGTGTTCCACCACTGAGCTACAGCCCCAGCCCACATCCTTTTCCCTTTAGCAGAAAAAACAAAAAAACAAAAAACACCTTTATTTCCAGGAATGTTCATATTCTTCACCATCTTAAAAATTACTTGGTGTGGATTTAAGTACTTGTCCTGGTGAGACAGCTACTTCTCACTTTCTGACATAGTAGCTTCTGACATAGGTGGGCCTCGGAACACATGCTCCCAAATGACAAGGCCAAAACAATGAGGTTTTACTGTCAAACAGACCAGTGTGTGACAGAGAGTGACCTTTAGTTCCATCACTCAGAGTTCTTGAGCTTCAGTTTCCTCTTCTGAAAACTGGGGATAATAAATTGTTTAGAGCATGAATATGTATATACATAAAGCGCTTCTCACAATTCCTGAAGCGTCATGGTGGGGCTGAGTGGTGGGTAATAACCTTTTGGGTAAGGAAATTGCTTGAGAGTGTCTAGAACCAGGACTTGTGGTACTAATCATAGTGATTTTCAGAAATAATGATTATTAGCCAGGTATGGTGGCATGTGCCGGTAATCCAGTAACTTGGGAGGCTGAGACAGGAGCCAGCCTCTGCAATTTAGCAAGACCCTTTCTCAAAATAAAAATTGAAAGGACTGTGGCTCAGTGGTTAAGCACCTCTGAATTTAATCCATGGTGTCCACCCCTGCCCCCCCGAAAAAGACTGTGAGAGAAACAAACTGTATTTCTATTCTTTATTATACTAACAACTCCTTCTCATTCTTCAGCAGAATGAATATACTTCATTCAGTACTTTACTTTTTTTTAGTGAAGTACTTACTTGGCAAGTATAAGAATTAAACTAGGAGTTGGTTGTGTTGCTCAGTGGCAGATAGCGTGTCTAGCATGTTTCAGGCCATAGGTTCCATTCCTATCACCCACCCCAAAATTACATGGGGGTTGTCTTTGTCCTTTCTGCCTGCAGGATTCAGTTCTTCACCCTCAAAGTGACTCTGTGATTTTCCTAAAATGGAGATGTGACTGTTTTTTTTTAACTGCACGGCCAGCACATTCCACCTGGCTGAGCCTCAGCCTCTATTCTGGCTTGTGACTTGAAGTGCTCCTTCCCTGGCTACAGTGAGACTCACCAGTAGGTTGGGTAGGACCCAAATCTTTCCTAAGTGTTACCAAGACTTTGTTGTCTCCTAGAGCCATATCCAAGAGCACCTTTGCCCTACCTCTTCTGCTAACCATGGATTTTCCATCTTGGCCTTTTAGTAATTCTGGGAAAACCCTGGGATTTTTCAAATCCCCATTGCCTGTACATACCAGCAGGTGTCTCCGATGTGTGGCCTCCTCTGACTCCCTAACAGAGGCTCCTCAACCACAATCTGGCCTCTGTTCTTCCCCTTCCAGCTATGTGTGTGGGTTGTGTACTAGTATGCAAAAAATATGCTTCTGTGATGTGGTTGAGCCTTGGAATATACTCTCCCAGAGGCATCTCAAAGATAGGCCAAGATTGTCAATTTTCCTTCTCCTGCCAGATGTGGGCACTGTGGATCTTCTCCTAGGATATTGTTTTCTGCTTATTTCTTTCCACATTTATTACCACCACCTTATTGCAGGCCACCAACATCCCAGCCCCACTACAGTGGCCTCGATCAGGTTACTTAACCTCTCTTTGTTCAGTAAAATGGGAATATTTCAGTGTGGGGCAAAAGGTAAGCACATTACAAATATTTGTTGGCTAACACAGAGAGGAATAGAAGGAAAATTTTTATTTTATCACCTAAAGAAGATAAACTTTAGAATATAATAATGTTGAAACAAAGGCAACCAACAATATTAGTAACATATATGGCAAAGAATCCATATTCTTTCATAAAGGAAGCGCTTTCTCCAGATACCAGTTTAAAAAGACAAGACAATTTAGTAGAAGATATAAGATATGAAGCAGACAACTTACCCTATATACATTGTCAGTATGGATGTGAAAAATATTCAGCATAATTTCATGATTTACAGATGAGAACACTAAATTTGCATCTATCACATTTGCAAAGAACCATCCCCTAAAAATGATAATCTAATCCCAGTGTAGGGAAAGATAGCAGATGGCTAGTAGGGATATAAATCAAGAGATTTATAGGGATATAAATTTGGAGAGCAATTTGGCAATATATATCAACAGCCTTGAAAATGACTTGTACCCTTAAGTTACTTTTTTTAAGCAGTTTGATAGCCTTAATTTATAAATCCCACTTATAGGAATTTATTCTCAAGAAATTATCCTAGAGCACCCAGTAAAAGCTAAGCTTAATCAGGTGGTAGTTTTGGTTTTATTCTGTTTCATTTGGGTTTTTGGTACTGGGGATTGGCGTTTGAACCCAGGGCCTTGGACATGCTAAATACACTCTCTACCTCTAAACTACACTCCAGCCCCAGGTTTGGGGATTTATTTATTTATTTATTTACTTACTTACTTATTTTAAGATCTTTTGTATACTTCAAATTTCATTATGGGCCACAATTCTTTCTTTGCGTTAGACCTTAGAAACTCAGCTGAACTCTCCCTCTGATTCTCAGTGGTCAGCGTGCACATGTTATGGACATAGGAGCCATGGTTATTAGGGGTGGCTCAGACAGCCAGACAGCCAGAAAGCAGATGGCCATAGTGGAGGAAGAAGAGAATACAGGGATGAATTTCAGAGGCTCATTCATTTGGGGCAGTTTAGGCCCTGGCAGCGTAAGGATGAGAAGTACATATGTGGTCCCAGACTACAAGAGACCCTTAGCTGAGGATCACAAAGCTGATCTGGAAAGACCTGGTCCTTAGGCAAGCAGCAGCCAGACAGCTAAACTGAAAGAATGTCAGATTCCTCTGGAACCCAGCTCCAGCCATGAGTGTTCTTTGCAGCCCAGCCTCATATTGGACCCTTCCTTTTTCTGGTCTGCCGACTCTATGATGTCCATCCCCTGCCATCTGTGATAATCTCTCTTCAGCTTGGAAATATCTACTTTTCCAACTCCCCACCTCCTACTTCCTCATTCTCTGGCTTCCAACTTCTCCCTGGCACAGTGTTGCCTGCCCCTTGTTTCCTCACGGCAGCATTTAATAGAATAAGTTTCAGAGGAAACCCTGGCTTTAGAGCTACTGATCCAGGAAGACTTCCCAGACGAGGTAGTTGTAGAGCAGGGCCTTATAGAATAGGTGGGGTTAGATGAAGGGTTTGGGACATTAGAGACAAAGGTCAAAATAAACCTTTGGACAAATATTTGTAATGTGCTTACTTTTTGCCCCACACTGATACCTCAGGAAAGCCTGAGGTTTGCTGTTGGGGCAGAGCAGAGATAAGGCTGATGAGGCCGTATCACAGAAATATCACAGAAAGCCTGAGGCATCCTTGGACTTGACCATTTTGACATTTATAGACTGGAAGAGAAATCCCTTAGTCAGGTCATCCACTGATATTTCTGGTGGACACACTGAGTCTTACCCTGGAGCTCAGGACTCTGCTGCCAGGTTGTCTAGCCTCACACAGGCCTGCCCTATGGAGAGGGGAGGAGGCCATCTCCCTGCTTCTGCTCCTCCCAGCCTCACATTGTCACCTATGTAAGGGCATGTGAGATGGGACAGGTGGGAGTCTGTCATCCATGAGGCTTATGCAGCTGGTTTCCCAGTGAAGCACAGGTTGTCATTAAGTTCTTGTGCAGTGTTTCACATTGATCTTACCATTCAGAAACCTTCTTCTCACAAGTACAAGTTCAGGCAAGCTTTCATCCCACTAGTTACCAAAGCAGCCTGAAGTGGGCCGCAGGGCTGCTGAGAACATGCCTCTACAGCCCTACACAGGCTGGACCCGGGTCTAGGGATGCAGAGCAGGGCCAGCTGGAAACTTACCCATGACCACCAACAGAGGTCCCATGGCCATCACATCCTTCCCCTCGTTCCTTTCCCCTCTTCCAGCCGCTTTCCTCAGCGGACCTGTATTAGTGGCAATATAGATAGCTCTCCTGAATTCCGCAAGTGTCCCCCTGTGCCATGAAACTTTCCTGTAACTTCATCAGGTTCCATGTCTCTGAACAGCCCCACCCCCTCTCCTCATTCGCAGTCTCATCCTTACTCTCCAAGCCTCCACCTTTGTTCTAGTTTCTTGCTCTTCGTCTCTTCCATTTTTTCTTTTCTTCCCACCCCCCTTGTATAGTGTTAGAGATTGAACCCAGGGCCTCACACATGTAGGTAGGTCCTCTACTACTGAGCCACACTCCAGCCCCTCCTCCAGCTCCTTTTCACCTCATGATATACTCAGATCTATCTTAGCCATAAAACAAACAAAACAACAACAATCATCACCCACTAAGCGACTAGCTCAGTCTGCTAGGGCTGCCAGGACAAAAGACCACACACTGGGCAGCTTAAACAAGACTTTATTTCTCACAGTCTTGAGGCTGGAGAACCAAGATAAGGTGATAGTAGATTTGTGTCCTGGTGAGAGTTTTCTTCCTGCCTTGCAGATAGCCAGCTTCTCCCTGTGTCCTCATGGCAGAGGAAGAGAGCTTTGATGTCTCTTCTCCTCACAAGGAACCAGCCCTATCAGATCAGGAGTTCTCTTCCCTTCTACCCCCTTGATTTTGGGTTTTGCTGTGTTGCTCAGGCTGGTTTTGAACTCCTGGGCTCAAGTAACCTTACTGGCTCAGTAATGTTACTGAGTAGCTGAGTAGCTGGCTGGGATAAGGGCATTTGTCACTCCACCTGGCTTTTGAATTTTTAATTCTATGTATATATTTAGGAAATTGTAGTAGTTTCTTGTTAGGGATCTGTTGAACCCATTTACAAACTTCGAGTTTACTCCTTTAAACATTTCTAACTGATTTATATACTTAAATCTCTTAAAAATATTTAATTGAAGGACAAACAAAATGTTCTTTGGTGTTTGAGTCCATCTACCAACTCCAGTAAATTAGACATAGATATGATGATTCTTAGGTTATCTTAAATGTAGAATTACTGTCACAGGGTCCAACTTAAAAATCTCAAAAGTCTACAGAGTGCACTCCTACAATTCCATTGGCTCACGAGGCTGAGGCAGGAGGATCACAAGTTCAAAGTCAGTCTCAGCAACTTAGCAAGGCCCTAAGCAACTTAGTGAGATTCTGTCTCAAAATAAAAAACAAAGTAAAAAATATAAAGGACTGGAGAGGTGGTTTAGTGTTTAAGCACCCCTAGGTTCAATTTCCAAACAAAACAAAACGCAAGTTTGCATTAAGTTCTCGATAATGTATTTTAATATTGGAATCCTAGGATGGACCTGTTACTCTAACAGACCACATTCTCTTAATTAAATCTAAATCTTGAGTTATATACTAAATGTGCTTGGATTTTTTGATATATAAAAACACAAATGAGTTTGATATTTTCTAAACTTAATTCTAGATCTTCCTAGGTTTGAAAGATGCCCACTTAAGATTATTCCAACTCTTTGAAACTATCTTCTCAGTGCATCAAGTTTGCAAGTAACCAGCTTTCCTGCCCAACCCACAGCCTGTTTATAGTGCCATGTCCTTGCTCTCAATTAGGTTGCTCCTCTCACCTTCAGAGCCCTGGTTTAATTGGTATCACTGCTCTCTCTGGTCTTAGAAGCTGATAGCTCCCCCTACAGGATGCACCATCCCTCCACTGAACGTTGCTTGGCCTCTGTGGATGCCTACAGGTCTGCAGTCTAGCTCTAAATACCTTCAGCCTTGAAGGAGCTGTTTTCTTTCATACTCTATTCTAGGATCACAAAATTGTCAGTTTTTTTTTATTGAATCTGAATATTTCTGATCTTTTGTGTAACTCTGTGCTTATAACTTCATGTTTAGATGTAAATGCACACGTGCGTGTACACGTGTACAAGCACACACGTACGTAGCAGGCTTCTGGCTCTGTGAGTGTCCAGTCTTCAGCAGATCACACAGGGCTGTCTCTGGGTGAGCGCCTGCTTCCTGTGTGGCTCTTCCTGTGTGCGTGGGGCTCTCATTCCACTTCTCTCTCTCTTCACTTACCATTATGCTTTCTGTTTTTGTTTTGGTACTGGGGATTGAACCCGGGAGATTTTACAACTGGCTACACGCCCAGCCCATTTTATGTTTCATTTTAAGACAGGGTCTTGCTACCTTGCTGGTTGAGTTTGCCCCTGGTTGGATGGCACAAATGCCTTGCCGCTGCCAGCTGACTGGTTGCTGTGATTGTTTTGGGTGTCGTGGACCTAGCCCAGGCTGTGTGAACTGGTGGTCTTCACAGGGCTACCCGAGCTCACCGAGGACCTGGCATTTAGTTTCTATTCATTTCCTTTGTATTATGGGCATAGCTGGCTTCCCCTGGGTCTAAGGCCTATCTACTCCCAGGATTTTATGCAGACTGGGGAGTTTGTGGCCTTATAAGCTGTTTAAAAATGCCTTTCTAAGGAAACCATTTAGACACACTTGGCAAAGGGCAAATCCCATTAGCAATTGTCTAAGTAATCCTGGGGTGTCATAGAACACCCTGTTCTTTGCAGCTCATAGGCTTAGTGTCCCTTCTCTCTTGGGCTAGGGGCTCTAACTGGTTTTGTTTCCCTCTGCCTGTCCCCTGCCCCCAGCCTTTGGGAGGACAGGCAGCCTAAGGGCTGTGCAGGGTCTGGAGAGATGCCTGTCCACCCCTGCCCCTGGCAGAATAGCCTCTGGCCAGCAAACAGCCCTGAGGGGAGGGCCACCAGGCCAGCGGCTTTGGCCTAGTGGCTGGGAGGCCACAGGGTGAGGGCCCTTTGCTGCCCTAACATTGAGTTTTCAGTTTCTCTTTTTTTCTTGCTCCATCCTTCTCCTCCACTCTTTCTTCTCCCTTTCCTTTTTCCTTTCCTTCTATTTCCCTCTTTTTTCCTCTCTCCCTTCCTTTGCCCTCTTTCTTGCCCTTTAAAAAAATGGATTTGAAGCAAAAATCTGTAGATATAAAAAGGACACATTTGGAACTTAGATTTCTTTCTTTCTTTTTTTTTTTTTTTTTTTCTATCAGTAGAAGGCAAGCTGCCGATTCTGGGATTTTTTTTTTTTTTTTTTTTAAGCTAAATCTCAGTATTCAAAGGGCTGGTGCGGCCTGTCTAGAACTGGCCCCGTCAGCTGCTGAGAGCACGTTGGGGGCAGCCTGGGAAACTACTCAGCGGCCTTGGTGTTCTATTTTGTATGTCGTGTTTAATTGTGAGAACACAGAAAAAGGCAAGTAAGGGCAGAGAATACTGTAATAAACACCCATGGGCCTCCACCCCCCCCCCCATGGACATTTTTGCTCAGGTATTTAAAATATAAACAAATGGGCTCCTGGCCCTGTGTTCAGTCTGTAGCATCCGAAAGTGATATAAAGAAAACACAAATGAATGGGAGCATTACAGACAAAGGGGAGGGTCCTTTTATTCTCCTTCCTTTCTCTTTCCTCTTCCCTGGGGAAACACTGCCATACATTTAATGTGTAACTTCACAAGCTGTTTCCACATTTTTCCTGCATATATATGAATCCATGAATAATATATAGTTTTGCTTGGTGTATCGTTTAGGAGCATGCTTAAAATGCTGTCATGCTGAAATATCGTCTTGCAACTTGCTTTTCTCACTTACCAGTGTGTTTTCAAGACTTACTCCTGTTGACCTTTATATCTAGTTCATTTATTTTCAGTTCTGGAAAGTGTTCCATTATATGAATGTACCAGTTGATGTATCTGTTTCACTGCTAATGGGCAGTTGGTTGTTTCTAGATTTTTTTCTAAATTGTTCATGCCTGTCTCCTGGCACAGACACCGCCCTGAGCAGCTTTTGGACCTGTTGGCCCAGTTCAAGTATGTTCAGAACCATCCCTGGGACCTCTTGTGGGTTTCTCTGAGTTTCACCCAAACCAGCTGCTTTCTTCCCCTCCTTAGCTCTCTCAATAAGGGAAAGTTTGGGGGAACCAGTAAGAGGAGAGGAAAAAGGATCTGACAAACAACTGGCAATGATCTGGCTAAGACATGGGCTTGTATTTCATTCTTATCCAACCCTGCTGCCCTTCAGTTCTGATTTTTCATTCTATGTTAATGCATGCATCATGATACCATATAAGAAAACCTAAGCTTGCCTTGTGTGTGCCAGGCCCTGGGTTTGATTGCCAGTATGACAAAACAAAAAAGAAAACCCAAATATATATACAGCTTATCTCGCCCACTCTTCTGCCTTGCTAGCATAACTGTTTCCACTTTTCTGAGTTCTTTTGGTCTCTGTCAGTACACACAGGTACTTATTTGCAGTTGTAACGTACAAGTAGCATATTTTCCTTAACAATATGTTACAAACCATTTCCATGTTGCTACAGTCTTCATAATGACTGTTTTCATGATCACATAGTATTTTTCCCTGCCATGTGCCCTAACACATGCTTCCTGTCTTAGCATCTGCTTTTCTGTTGATTTCTCCTCCGATTGGGGAATTATTCCAAGTACCCTCAGGTCATGCTGCCATCCAGATGCAAAGAAACCTGGGTTGCAATCCTATGTGTCTTTCTCCCTCTCCCCAAGGTCCCAGATGGTTTCAACTTTTTTGCCCTGTCACCTCCACAAACTCTATCTCTTTAGCAATAGAAAAATAGTCTCAGTACACTTAGCTTCAAGATTGTTCTAAATAGTCACAAATAGGCTCCTCCCATGAGGAATGAATGAGCTGGCTTCATAGGCCTCATTGTTCCTTCTTTGTGTTCCCCCCCACACACACACACCTGGTTGAACTGAGGATTGAACACAGAGGTGTTCTGCCACTGAGCTTTATCCCCAGCCCTTTATATTTTTTGAGACAGGATCTCATGAAGTTGCTGAGGCTGGCCTTAAACTTGCCATCCTCCTGCCACAGCTTCCCAAGTACTGGGATTACAGGCTTCTTAGGAACCGCTTGAGGTCCAGCCCAGCTCCCTAAGGCTAGGAGCTTGGACCTGAGCCCTCTTTAGGAAGATAACCTGTTTGTTCTAAGCCTGAAACTTAAGTTTGAGTTGGCACAAATAAAAGAGCACCAACCCCATGCGTGACAGGCATCACTGTTCCTGAGACTCTTGAGAGCTTGTTTGGAGGTTCTAGCAGGGGAGCGCAGCTACTCATATACCCTTGACCGAAGAATGGTCCTCCTCTATCGGGGAAGGTCATCCTCTTTGACCCAGCACGCAGCTTCGGGAGGGACGCACATGGAGTGGTGAGGGAGGAAGGGGACACCCGCCTAGCCAGCCAGATCAGCCGAATCAACCCTGGCGATCAATGGGGTGACAGATGTCGCAGCCAGATAGCTTTCACATCCTATTCCTGGGACTCTTGCTGTAGTATTGACATTGTCTCTCTTCTGTTCTTCAGATAACTTCCCCAGCCCAGCCTGAGGGTTCTTTGCTTTCAGTAGAACAAGGCACCAGTTCTCTACACCTCCACTTCTCAAATCATCAGTTTAGAGATGGCATTTTAAAAAATGAACTGATTTACAATAATAGCCAATACTTAATGGAGCACTTACTATATACATGATCTTCTGCTAGAAACATTTTTACATTTAAATCTTGTTTATTCCTCCCCACAACAATTAAGACAGAATTATGCCATTATCTGCATTTGATAGCTGTGGAAATGAGGCTCAAAGAAATTAAAGGACTTGCCTGATCTTCCTTAGAGTCTCAACTGTCCTTTCCCTCAACATCCCAGCCATCCAGGCTGGGAACAACAAGCCCTAGCTAAGCAGCAATGAGTTGTCCATTTTTCATTCCCTTGCAAGAAGCTCCTTGATGGTGTGGAAGATGTTTTGTTTAATGCCATCAATTAGAAGTTTGCCATTCCTTGTAAGTTCCTGTTGAGGTGTTGTCTTACTTTCTCTTGAGAAGTCTTGACTTTAGAGAACCTACTTCAGGGACTGCATGATGGAGAAGCAATTTCAGCCTCTTTCCCTACTGTTTTGGAAGGAAGACAGGAGGGAAGAAGGTGGTACGCGAAGCTGCTTCTACAGGGACTCTTCCTGGTCCTAGTTAGGAGAGTCCCCATGCAGGTGCTAGAAGAATCCTCAGCAAAGGCAGTGGCCTGACAGAGAACTGCAGCTTTTGCAACAGGCAGACAGGGTTCCTGTCCCAGCAAGACCACTGATTAGCTGGGTGACAGTGGATAGGCCACTTGACTATCCATAAGTCAGGGATAGTGGTTCTCCCTGCAGTCACCTGTTATGACGATTAAGTGAGGTAGCATCTGTGTCCTGCCTGGCACAGAGCAGACACTCCACACAGGCGAGTTCCCTTTTCTAGACCTCTGATTCAGCATCAGAGGAAAGCACACTCTTCTGGCTATAGGGCCAAAACCAGAGGTCAGTTGAAGGGGACCAGCCAGGCACAGTGGGCGTGGATTTTTCCCCATCCATGTGCCAAACACAGGGGTTTCTCTGGGTCAGAGACTGACTATAGATATTTTACTGAGTGAGTTTCTGTTTATGTACCACAGTCACATGCCTGACACTGTCTTGTCCCTGTGTACCTCATTGTCTAGGGTTTTTAGACACAGGCTTTCGTGCTCTAATTACCAACATGAAGGGATTTTGCTTGTGCATGGCCAAGGGGAAGAGGTGGGGAGACCCAGGCCCAGAGGATCTGGCCCTTGGTGGAATCAGCAGGAGATTCACCAGCAACCAGCTGGAGCTCTGTACTTTTGTTCCTCATGGGTGTGGACCCAAGAGACTTTGGCTATGATAACAAAGAAGGCCCCTTACCATAGTCCCTCGGAGAGGCTGAGGCTCTGACCCGGGAATTGGCCTGCTTGACCAGCAATCTTCCCTTTTCTCCTTCCTTATCCATTCTCTGTGCCTGCCTGTGCTCCGCAGACCAGCTCTACATCTTGAGTGCAGGCTACGAACTGGCCAGCTGATGTGTCTAATCATAGCCGTGGATGGCTCTGGTGTGACCCAGTGCTTATAACCGCCTGATTTCAGAAACACACCAGCTTGATTAAAAGCCAAGGCTTTTTTGAGATTGCAGTGTGGCGATGTGGAAGACTCATCTGTAGCTGGCTGGCCCCAAGTAGCCCACAGCCCTGGGCCCCCTTCAGGCCTCTGACTCAAGTCCAGGTCCTGATCCCCAGGGATGAAGACACACCTGACATGGGGCCCAGCCTCGAGGGGAAAGCGCAGCTAACAGTATGAGGCTGGAAATGCCTGGACTCATGCTCAGGAGTCCTCTTCATCACCAGTGCATCTTCAAAGTCCCCGAGGAGACGCTGTGTGTCTGTGTGTGATGTGATGGGAATGGCAGTCCTCAGGAGCCCATTTCTCTCTGGACCTCTCCCCTAACACACCCAGCCACTTCTTCTAATAGTTAGAACATAATGGTTTTGTTTATTCCTTTTGAAGATGGGCCCACCGCTGCATGCCCGCTGGGCTGGCTGCCTCTGCAGGTTACAAAGCACCAAGGCCATATTTCTGGTACTTCGGTGTTCCCCTCATAGAGAAGTAAAATGTCAGTGGAGCAAATTACTGACCAAATACTTAGCAATCTATAAATATTAAATTGCTCTGGCTTTCATATAAAATTCAAGCTCTGGTCTGCCGTGGAGGAGAGGCACCTGGATAGCTCCAAAGGAGAGGGGACCAACTGCCAATGGAGAGACACATGTCCTCAAAGGACAGGGCCAAGGCTGACTCTGTGGTTGGTGGGGGTAGCCCCGGCTGGAGGAGAATGGGGGTGGTGGCAAACTTAGAGGTGACCATAACTCAGGATGGGTTTTCTCTAAGTGTTCACTTGAGGCTTTGTGTGTGTGTTGGGCCGGGGGCGGGGGGTGGTGGTGGTGGTTGTTGCCGACGAACTGCAATACATTTATTTTTTTAAAATATACATATATTTATTTTAGTTGTAAATGGACCTTTATTTTATTTATTTATATGTGGTGCTGAGACTCGAACCCAGGGCCTCCTACATGCTAGGCAAGCACTGTTCCACTGAGCCACAATCAGAGCCCCTGCAATGCATTTCTTATTCCAGCCCAAGACTCCCATGCACTGCTCCCTCTGGGGACTGTCTCTCTCAGAGCATGTATCAGAGCCTCCACAGGCAGCAGGGCTGGGACTGGAGAGTGGGGGCCACAAAAGGCCAGGGCTGGCAGCATGGCTTCTCTTCCTCCCTCACTTGTGTGGCTACAGCCTTGGCCGTAGGCTCCTCCCCTGCTCACTGTGGTGCGCCCCCCCCCCCACTGCCTGTGTGAGGACTCTGCTCCATCTGTTGCTTAGTGCTGCGTGTGCGTCTATGGCAGGGGTGCCATGTGGGAGTGTGTGTGAGTTCTAACATCATCTCGGTCAGCTTTAGACTCCCTGCAAGTGCGGAGGTCTCCTGTGCCATTAGGATCACTTTAGGATGCCACCAATGATCAGCTGCTCTCATGTGCCAAGACCCTGTACTAATATTTTTGCTTCTGTTTTGCGGTGCTGGAGGTTGAACCCAGGGCCTTGTGTGTGCCAGGGAAGCACTCCACCACTGAGCTCCTCCCCGGGGCATGTGCCTAATTCTTTACATGCTCTTGATGGAACCAGAAAAGGTAGGAACTACAACACCTTTACCACATTGCAACTGAGGGCACTGAGGCCTAGACAGGCTGGTGACTTGTCAGCGTTTTATGGAGAGGTTCCAGGCAGAACCACAGCAGTTCTGTAGCCATTTAGTGGCTGACCTGAGGCTTTCCAGCTTGGGGACCCAGATTCTTAACTCTGAGACTGCATTGTGTCTCCAGACACACCTCCACTCCCAGGCCAGTGGCCAAGCTAGTGTGAACTCTGTCTCTCTCTCTCTCTTGCAGGCATCCCCACGCTCATTGTGTTGGACCCACAGGGGGAGGTGATCACCCGGCAGGGACGGGTGGAGGTGCTCAATGATGAGGACTGCAGGGAGTTTCCATGGCACCCCAAACCCGTGCTGGAGCTCTCTGACTCCAACGCTGTGCAGCTCAACGAGGGGCCCTGCCTCGTCCTTTTTGTAGGTATGGAGCTCAGTGGCGGGACAGAGGGAAATGGGCCAGAATGGATCTCACTGGGGGTGGTGCCTGTCCCTGAAGCCTCTTTGCTGCCCCAGGCTGAGCCCAGGCCTTTGTCTCTCCCTACCAGCCTTGCTTTTGACCCCAATGATTTATTCATGGCTCTTCCCCTGTGGGAGGTGGTCTAGGACGGCTGCTGTGCTTGGGCTGCCAGCTGGGCAGAATAGGCCAGGCCAGGAGGATGCCCCTACTCCCACCCCCTAAGAAAGAGGCGGGGCTGTCTGCACTGCAGCTGCAGGAGGCTGGGCCCCCTTGAGCCTGGCTCACTCCCACCTGCTTCTGTGTTCCTCTGTGCTCTGAGGAACTGCTAACAGCCAGAGGCTGTTAGAGCCAGCCCAGGGCAGTGTTCTTGGCTCTCTCTTTTCCCTGTAGCCAAATGCAACTCTCATTTGGGTGCTGTGTTCAGCCTGGGCAAGAGGCAGAGAAACATTCACGTGAGGTCTCTGCAGCCTTTTGGGATGACCCAGGTTGCTTTTGCAAACTAAGCAACTGCTGGCCAAGAGCCACCTTCCCCTCGGCCTAAGGACTTGTTGCTCCCCTCCAGATGAACTGCCGTATTAGGACATGGCTGAGATGTGCCATATCTGCTTCACCGAGGGTCAGGGAGTATATTCCTCATCCTCCCGATTCTCTGAAGTCTGGTTTAGGGGCTCTCAGGAGGGAAGCCAATAAGCAGACCTGAAGGAATTCTTAAGCCAACTGACTTGTAGCCTGGGTCAGAGTTGTGGGGATGGTGCCTGCCTGGAGAGAGGTGGCCTTGGAAAAGGGCCTGCTGCAGGCATACACACAACATCTGTGGCCAGTTAGAAAACAATTCTGAACCCAGGATGAATTAGGAACCTCAGGACCATCTGCAGCAATGTGGAAAGGGTCATAGAGAGGCAAAGCAAACTAAATGGAGATCCAGAGTGTGTCCTGCTCTCTCTGCACACCACAAACTTATCATGTGGTGTAGCATGTATGAATGGAATCCCTCCACCACTGAAGCCTACTTTTATCACTTGGGGATACTGCCTTTGCTCTTGGCTACAGGTTTCAGCAGCTTGAGCCCTGGGACCCTCTACATGGCCACTTCCAGTCTGTGTTCTCCCATGTAGCCAGTCTTCCCCTTCCAGGAGAGTCTGGCTGTTCGCTGTGGAGGTGGCATCACAGCAGCTGTGGTACCCTCACCCCAGCACCATGAAACCCACTAAAGAAATCACAGTCCTCAACCTCAACTGTACCACCACTTCTGCCATTTTCACTGGGAATCTGGAGGTTCCCAGGTCATGGCTTCTGGTTCTATGATTGAGAAGAAAACTACCAGATACTTCAGGTCCTGGCTTAGAGGAAACCCAGCTTTTAAAGAATTCAGTGAAGGAGCTGGGGTTGTGGCTCAGCGGTAGAGCGCTCCCCTTGTACACGAGAGACCTTGGGTTTGATCCTCAGCATCGCATACAAATAAATTAATAAAATAAAGATATAAAAAAAAGAAGAAGAAAAAAAGGCTTAAAAAAAAAAGAATTCAATGAAAAGCATTGTCTGGCTGGGGCATTGTGTCACTCAGTGAGGCTAATTGTTCCTGGTGAGCCCTGTGCAGTAGAGCTCTGTTAGAGCCTGCTTTGCTGCTAGTACGTGTGTGTGTGTGCATACATGTGTGCATGTGTGTAGGCCCACTCATGCACACGGAAAGTTATATTTATGTCTAAGAGGAGGTTCTTTTCCATTCAGAGGCTGTTTAGATGGGTGTTTCTCCAGCTCCCCAGGCCTTTGGGGGTGGTAGGTGACAAGCCAGAGTTTGTTGTTTCGTTTTCCCCCATCACAGATTCTGAGGATGATGGAGAATCTGAGGCAGCCAAACAACTGATTCAGCCAATAGCTGAGAAGATCATCGCCAAGTACAAAGCCAAAGAGGAGGAGGCACCACTTCTATTCTTTGTGGCTGGGGAGGTGAGTGTGGAGAGAGGATATGGCCCTGGCTCTCTTAGCTGGGGACTTTTAGGATATAATAGTGGCCTCTAGGAAGTTTGAGGGGACCTCTGGGACCAAGCTGATTATGCCACAGACCAATGTGGAAGAAAAGACATGTCATTAGACATGGAAAACCATTTCCTACCCCTGCTGCTTCCTTTTCCCCTCCTTTTTGCAACAGTACCAAGCCCTCTCAGGGCCGCTGCCACACAGGCTGCTGGGGAGAACAGCCGCCAAAAACTTTCACAATCCACCCTCTCTCCGGTGGTGCTTGGTCAGAACCATGCCCTGGGTGCTTTATAAAGTGTGGACTGGTTTAGGTTCTCTGCACCAGCCTGCAAAATGAGCTTAGCTCTTTACTGGGATTCTGGTTTTGGCCGTAGTTGGGAGTACAGTTAGTTACCAGCCAGCCCAGGAAGAGGATCAAGTTTGGAAACTGTTGTCATCCCCAATCCCTTTCAACCAAGGCCTGGCCCTTGAAGGCCCCCACAGTTTGGACCAACAGGGAACTTTTCCCAGGGTTAGAAGGGAGCCCTGGAGAGGAGGGAACCTCCAACCCGCTAGCCGCTTCGTTCAGTAAGATGGACATGTGTGCATGCGCGGTGCGCAGGCGTCTATCCCACAGGATCCCCTTCTGCGCATGCTCATGGCGTGCCCCCTGAAAAAGTCATTGACACTTGGTTAGACTACCCTTGCCTCCTTCATTCACCCATCTGTACCTCTAGTTGGTAGGAGCCCACACGCTCATTTCACGCTGTTTGGATCCCAGGAGAGGCTGGAGAAGACAGGCAGCAGCCAGACACCCTGAGCCACCCATTCATCACTTCCTCAATAGCTGCCCCTGCAGGCCCTAGAGGGCCCCTCGCAGGCAGCTCAAGTCGCCCTGCCCAACCCTGGGATGGAAAGGAACAAAGAGGGTTCACAGGCCCTGAGGCTCACTAGCGCTGCACACAAAGCGCCCAGCGAGGCTGCTCTGCATTTATTAAACTCTAACCCCACAGAATGGCTCCAAAGAAAAGATGGGTGCAGAACAGAAAGGGCTGAGTCCCTGTGGGGCGGGGCTTTAGAAAGTGGCTGAAAAGGGGCCTTTACGGAAACCCAGGCACTGGGCCAAGTGCTTCACCTGCTTGTTTCCTTTGTACCTCACCTCTCTGCCTGGGAACATAAACATCGTCCTGTCTCACAGAGGAATAAAGTAAGGCTCCAGCCAGATGAAGGGTTGCCCTGAAACTGCTCCCTGGGCTCTCTCTGAGAGGGCTGGGGTTGCTGGCCTTTGGTTTACCCTCACAGAAGCTCCATGTGTTAGGAACCTCTGTCAAATCCATTTTGTTAAATACATTTGACAGGGGCTAGGACCTGGGCTGGAAGTTCTTGCCAGGGTCACATAGGAAGTAGGTAGCGAGGGAGGGAACTGAAATGAGATTACCATGACTCCAGGAACAGTGCTCTTCCTCTTTCTGTCCATGTGTTCTGACAAATGGACCTGCTCATGCCCAGAGGAAGGAGGCTCCCTGGACCAGAAAACTGGACAGAGGCATCTGAGTCATCTGCGGCTTTTGTCCCACCTGGCTGCATGTTCTTCCTGTGCATTTCACGTGGGCTTCTGGCCTTTTGGGCTTTCCAGGTTCCAGTTCTCTGTCCTTAGGCTCAGAAGCAAGGCAGCATGGAAGGAAGGGGGCCAGGCAGAGGAAGATGGAACATCGAGCATTGACTGAGCCCAGGACTTTGTCTCAATCATATCCCTGTGGCAGGCAAAAGTTATCCCCTCTGAAACCCTGGTGGACATTAAAATTCATCCATGTGGTTTGATTGGAGGGATCCAGGGAGGGCAAGCAGTGGAACACTTGGCTTGTGCAGGCCTCCTAATGGGAATGAGACATAAATTATTTGTCCAGGTGTCTCCCTTTATTTATCATGAAGACTTTTTACTAACTCACATGAAGGGCCTGAATTGGGGGAAGAGTGCCTGAGAAATTGAATCACACAGCATTGCTGGGAAGTGCATGGTGTTTTAGGGGGCAGGAAAGGTCATCTCACTAATAGTCTACCTAAAGATTTGCCATGGATACATGAATTTTATTTTTGTCTTAGAAATCAGTGAGTCATGGGCTGGGGTTGTGGCTCAGCAGTAGAGTGCTCGCCTAGCATGTGCAAAGCCCTTTGTTCGATCCTCAGCACCACATAAAAATAAATAAAATAAAGGTATTGCATCCAACTACAACTAAAAAATAAATATTAAAAAAAGAAATCAGTGAGTCATAAATTTTATGCTTCCTGCTCACCTCCATCTGAGACCAAGAATAATCCAAGCCCCTTTTCGGCAAAATGTTTGTTTTAGTCAGTTTTTTTGATGCTTTAACTAAAAGATCCGACAAGAAAAATTTTAGGATGTAAAGTTTTTTGGGGGGCTCATGGTTTCAGAGGTCTCAATCCATAGAGAGCAGGCTCCATTCCATGGGGCTTAAGGTGAGGCAGAACATCATGGTGGAAGAGTGTGGCAGAGGGAAGTGGTTCACATGGTGATCAACAAGCATAGAGACTCCACTTGCCAGATACAATATATACACCCCATAGTCATGCCCCCAATGCCCACCTCCTCCAGCCGCACCCTACCCACCTTCAGTTACCACCCAGTTAATCCCATCAGGGAATTAATTCAATAATTGGGTTAAGGCTCTCATGACCCAATAGTTTCTCCTCTAAACCTTCTTGCGTTGTCTCATACATGAGCTTTTGGGGGACACCTCATATCCAAACCATAACAGTGTCTGTCTTTTTCATTGGGTTTAGAATATTGTGCATTTTGTAGGGAAATGACTTCAGGATGGGTATGTAAAGTCCATTGACTGTTATCTACCTCATGGGGGTCAGTGTCATGAAAGGTAACCTTAAATGGTTGCTCCCTGACAAAACCTTTTTCTTGTCTTTGGATTTGTGTTTGCATTTATATTTGAATCAGGCAGTATCTGATATGAGGGAAGTTCACCCGCACAGCTGCTGGGAATGTACAAGAAAGTGTCCATGTCCTTCTCAAACAAATACAGTGAAGCAGTGTAACCTTGGTGCTTGCGCAGCTATGTTTAGAGTTGGCCAGCTATGTGCCTCCTGCCTTCTTTGAAACCATGGGGTGGTGGGTAGTGAGTTGTTTTTTGTTTAAAAACTTTCCAGAATTGAAGTTCAGATGGCCTCAGAAAAGCCACAGTAGAGTTAGCAAGTAATTGAGACTTGCTTGCAAAAATAAACAATCAAAAGACATCACATTTTTAAAAAGCAGAAGATATAACCAGAGTTGCTTTCATGCTAATAAAGATGATTTGCTTGATGGTTTGGGGGATCTGAGGGAATTTTTTGAAGTGGTCTCCCCATAACAGGGCACGGTCTCCTGCTGCCTGTGCCAAGAACCCACCTCTCCTTGAGGGTAGCCTGCTCTTCAGGATGATGGAATTGTCCCATTCCATGCAGTCTGGGGAGATGGGGCCCAGGGGACTTCTTCTTTTTAAAACTTACTGGTTTTCTCTCCCCTCTGGTGACTTCCAGGATGATATGACTGACTCCCTGCGAGATTACACCAACCTGCCTGAAGCTGCCCCTTTGCTCACCATTCTGGACATGTCAGCCCGGGCCAAGTATGTGATGGACGTGGAGGAGATCACCCCTGCCATTGTGGAGGCCTTTGTGAATGACTTCCTAGCAGAAAAGCTCAAGCCAGAGCCCATCTAGTGGGGCTCCAGCCTCTTGAGACCTTATTTAAGACTCATTCTCCTCCTCTTCCCCTTCTTCCCCTCTGCCCTTGGACTTTTCCAGCAGGTCCTAAATCACACAACCCAAATTTCCAACCTCTCTGTGGTGCCTTGTTTCTGCATTAACTCCTCACTAGCACCCAAGGGTGCACATCCTCACAGCAGCAGCAGAATCTGCCATATTTGGAGATTCTGCCTGGCATTCACAGGGATGGCATAACTGGGCCAGAACTGGGACTGCAGCACTCTCTCCAGGTCACTAGCTCTTGGTGAAGGATTGTTCAGGGTATTCTGCACAATAAGCATGCAGAGACATCGAATTAGGGTTCTGGCTCTGGAGTCAGCACGCACACAAAACAGCCAGAAGGGAGCTGCTCCACACGCACACGCACATGCTGGTGGAGTGGAGAAAGGGCGTGGCCTCAGCAGACATCAGCTCAGAGCTGTTGGGGAGAGCATCCTTTTATAGGGGACGTAGATATAGTCTTTCTTGGTCTGAGGGAGAAATAGCAGCTTATCAGTGGGTTCTTGGGCAGGGGACTCCCAAATCTAAAACAAAGTGTGTGGGGTTTTTTGGTGAGAAAACAAGTAGCTAAGGTAATGATTCATATAATTGCTTACTTTTATTGAGCTCCTACCATATGATTAGAGTTTTGCATTCCTTCCTTTTATCTCTTTCTTCCTTGGTCTTGACCTTCTCCAGGTTTTTGCCTGCTCATACTGGCAGCTTCTACTCTCTCGGAATTTTGTTCTTGAATTCTTCTCCTTGATATCTTTACAAGAAACTTGGCCCTGAGTTCTTAGAGGAGCCGTGCTCAGCTGCACAGATCTCTGGCCCAGCTCTGTGCCTGAGGCCACTGGACCTTTGCTGAGGCATCTGCATCCCTTTCAGTTTCCCCTGTCACTCCCTTTTCTTTTCAAAGCAGAACTGAAAAGCAAGAATTTACTAGAAATCTAGCTTGTCCTTAAGAACCTTCAGAAGAAGCTGTGTTCTCAGGCAAGAGGGAGGACAGAGGGCATGTCAACTACAAGTAGGCCATGGGTACCCTTTGCTAGGCCTAGGTAACTTGCCCTTTTGTTTGAGTGGAACTGACCACATTTGGGGTGAGAGACTTTGGCCCAGGGATTCACAGGGGTTTAGCCTATCTCAGTCAGGTGTCAGCCTTTAAACAATCCAAGGCTTACCCTTGACTCAACTCTGCCATCTTCCAACCAAAACAATTTATTTGGAAAACCCCACAACCCACCCGCATAAGCTGTTGACAGTGTTCCTTGCTAAATTGGATTTTTATTTGTAGTTCAGAGGTACAAAATTAGTTGGTAATTAGACTATTTGATGTTGCCAGCCTGAAACGCAATCACCTAGTAAGAAATAAAGCAGGCATCTCTGGACATTACCATCTAGTGGCCTTCCCTGTTCTTAATAACAAAAATATTTTTCACTTGAGTGCTCTATTAGAGGGTGGGCAGTGGAGGGAAAGGCATACAGAACCTCTAGTAGCCATGTTCCAGAATTTTCTAGAATCCCAAGAGCACAGTGGTAGAGCACTTGACTAGCATGTGCAAGAAAGCCCTGGGTTTGATCCCCGGTATTGAGGGGGATAAAAAGAAAAAAGAAAGAGAAAAAAAATTCCAAGAACTTGGCCATCTGTCAAATCATCTTGGTTTCCAGAAGCCAGGAAGCTGATTTTGATTAGAGTGCCAGAGACAGATGCCTCCAGGAGCTCTGGTCACCATCCCTTTGGCTTGGTACTTGCTCCAAGGTGAATCCCTAGATTATAGACATTGTTATGGACATTCCCGCTCTTTCCCTCTTGAGATTGCTGGTTGGGAAAACACAAGGACTCCTGCAGGAGTCTCCCTGTGAAGAATAGAGTAAGAGTTGGGGCTGCCCAAGTCTAGCTCTGTCCTAAGGCTAGAGGCTTCTCTAGAAATTCTACCATTGTCCCTTAGAGGGTGAGGCAGATGAGGGTACAAGATTAGGCCACTCCCTTGGAAGATGTATAGAATTTGTGTCCCTGCCCTAGGTCATGACTGCCTTGGAGAAAAGGAGGCCCTCTTTGCAGCTACTTTTTTGTGAGGACAGAAGGAACAGACTCCAGTGAGGAGTTGCTGTCATTGCAACAGAAAAATTGGTCATCTGTGTTACTTTAGTGGCCTGTACTGGGCTGACTTTTCTGAAGTACTAACTACTAATGTCAGCCAGATCCCTGTCACCAGAATTCCCCTTTTAGAGCAGATGTGTAGTTTAGTTAAGCTCAGTGGGAAGGTTTATTAAAAAGGTTTAGGTCTATACCGTGGCTACACTGGAGGAAAATGTTAGGGAAGACTCACTTCACCATGCCAATGAAAAATTCCCTTCTCCATGGTGCAGGAGATCCTAAAGGTCATTGATGCAGACAAATGGCAGTGGGATAATTCCCACCAAGTAGCTCCATGATACCTTATAAGTCTCATTGCTAATTGGAAGCAGGTTAAAAACCCCAGCTGTGACATATTCAAGGAGAACCATGTCCTGCCGGTTGAGACAAGAAGGTGGCTGTAGAAATGCCACCCTAGAGTTCCCAGATTTGTGTTCACAACAATGACCTCCACTTGCCATTCTCACAATAGAGATGAGATTTTTTTTTTTAACTGTCTTCCCACATTAAAGATCTGTTTAAGGAAATGGGGTGTATTGGGATTGGTATGTACACTGGGCAGAGGAAACCAGCTTCCTTTTCAGGAGTCAGGTGGTATTGTGCTATTAACCCACACACACACTCCCAACACACACACATGTGTCCTTGAAATCAATGGCTAGCATTTATCCCGGCTTCAGGAGCCAGTGCTATTTTCTTGGCATCGGACAAGCTTCAAGTGGTAATTTCCAGCCAGACTTTGTTTTTCTCTATTGCCTAATTAAAGACACTAAAAAGCTGTTCCCCACTCCTCCTGCCCTTCTGCAGGGCAGCAAACTGAATTCAGCAATGAGACAGCAGGATGTGGCCTGGGTACAGGCCGGCAGTACTATGTGGTGTTGTACTATTTAGCTAGAAAGAAAACCATGGACATGTGAGGTCACGTGCAGAAATGCTGCACACATGAAATTATAGCATTGGGAGGGACCTCAGTGAGCATGTGGTCCTGCCCTACCCAGTCACTAGGGAGGGACACACATTCTGTACACAATGCCATTTCTCTGGCCAGCCTGGGCAGGCCCGTGCTTGCAGGATAGTTCTAGAGTGCAACTATTTTATAGATCTTGGGGTAGTGATGCTCATAGGCTACAGAGATTCAGGAGTGCCCCCAGAAGTTCCTCTATAAGGACTGCCTTGGGAACTAGGAACTGACCTGCCTAAGCCTAGGCAGACTTTCAAGGCTGCCTCAAAACAGTTGTGTTGAAGTAATCACCTCACCTACATCCCTCTTCCCAATGCCAACAGGGACAAGAGAGTGACAAGAATGTGTCCTTTCCTTCAAGTAGGTTGCTGAAGGGAAAATTTGGGGAGGGTGGGGAGCAAATAGCTGTGGACGGGAGCTTTGTTATTAGTGTCACTGGCCTCAGCATGTGTGGTGTGAGCTTGTGTTTCCAGAAAACAAAAGGCTATATGTAAAATTTTATATTGAGTTCTGCTTTATGACGGGGTTTCTTCTACTGGGGGATATATGACAAAGAAGTTCTAGGTACCTTATATGCAAAAGGATGAAGTAAATATGCCCCATTTATGTGTGGCTCACCCCATTGGTGTTTTAGAATACTTCCTTAACCAGGAAATGTGTTAGTAGGGGTGGGTGGAACTCATTCGGAGGGACATTTGGATTTCCATTAAAATAATGTGCCGACTCTTGAAAGCCTCCATCTCTATAGGCCAATGTACAGCCCAAGCCAGGCAGAGTAGCCTCAGGTCTAGATTCTTGGGTGCTCATGCTTTATACAAATAAGTCACCCACATGAACTGGAATGGGAAAATCATAAGAGACATGGTCTTAGGAGCCAAGTTTCCCCCAAATTGATCTTTGGACATCAGAGGACCTGAGAGTCCCCAGTCTACCAAGAGCCACTCTGCAGGCTCTCAGTCAGCACATGCTTCCTTCATTCCAGGGATACAAGGGAGGCTGAGGTTGGACCCTGCAGCAGTCATTTTCCCACCTCTTCCTCAATCTGTGTTCCCTTGCATTTTGAGAAAGCAGCACCTTTGGCATCGGTTGATAATTCATCTGAGAAAAGGAGCTCTTCTTACACAACTAGGGATTTTTAAGAGTAGGAAGAGCAGAACTGATTCCAATCATAACACATTGGGAGTCTCCGTCATACTTGGCCATTAAGCGTCAACAATGCTTCCTGAGACTCCCAGGGAGGACTTGGCTTACAGCTGCCATCTCGGCTGCTCAGATGTGACATGATTCCTTAGTTAAAGAGACTTAGTTCATCCATTAATTTTGCTTCTCGTTTATTTGTGCAATCTCATGGGGGAAAATGAAGGAATAAGATCTCAGAATTTAAGTGACAATGAGTGCTTCCTTGAGAAAACAAAAGTGAGCTCAAGTGAAGTCTGCTCCTGAGGGAGTAGCAGGGACCAAGAGGGGAGCCCCAAGCTCTGCAGTACAGCTGGTGGTTTTCAGCACTATCCAGAGAACCTTGGATGGGTGCTGTTTCTGGGGTCTTTGCATGGAGGAATCACAAAAGTGGATCTAAATGCAGCTCAGCTTGGATGGCGGTGACATCTGGAGTTGATGTGAACCCTGGGGCAAGTGTCAGAAGCTCCATACTGTTCATTAATGAACAGTATCCTAACCAGAAGTCAGCAGCCAGGGTGGGGCAGGGGAGAATGGTTTCTGCGCTCCCTGCTGTGTAGCACTAACTTAAGGGCCAAGCACACTCTCACAGTAATACTTGGGCCCACTGGGACATTGGCCTCTGCACAGAGCTGCTCTCTCAGAAGCTGTTACAGGGAAAAGCTGTAGCAGTTTTGTTAGTTCCCATTTCTGTCCACTTAAGAGTTTTTGGTCCAGTGTCCTCCTGAATTTCAGATTCTTGCTTCTACTAAGATTACATGAGCCAGTCTGGATGGGTCTTTGACAACTGTGAGCTTGCAATTACTCTTTGGTAGAGGGAAACTTGACTCTATCCTTCTCCTTTTAAGCAACTTAAATCTGAGAAAGATCATGACCCCTCCCTCCGGCTTTAGGGGTGGTTCTGAAGTGCAGCCCGCCACCTTGTGGCAGAAACCACTGCTGCAGCTGTGCCTCAGGACAAAGGCAAGGAGCCTAGCCAGCATCCCACAAGGTTTACCTTTCAGCCAGTGTTTTTCTTGTCATGTATTGCTCAATTTATTCCTATTCACTGCAAAGATGGTGACCGAACAAACATTGGCCTCAAATTTGAAAATTCATGAAAGTTGTTTTCCAGTATCACTCAGCAGATAAGAACTTAACCACCATTTGCTCTCCTGCAGTCATTTAAGAGAAAGGACAGCGTGCCTTCCACCCCTCCCCTTCTCACCAGCAGCCAGGGTGGTTATACCTATGAATGTACAAAAAGAACTCACAGACATTGTGGAGAAGCCACCGACTATCACGTCAAAGGCACACCAACTCCTTTTCCCCCTCTTACAGTCAGGACAAAAACTGGGCTAAAGAGTTATTTGCCAGTGTTTTGCATTGCTGTTTTTTCTCAAGGATGTAGTTTGTTCTTTCATTGATTTTAATTTTGAACAAAACCCAGCAAGAACACCATCTACGGACACAAATTACAAGAAATTGGCTTCAGGTGGGAAAGACACAAGTGTATGACTTCTTTTTCTCTAGCACTTTTCAAAGATGTTGATGAGGAAGACACAGCCAATCAAACTGCAAACACCCCTCTCCCAACATACCAAAGCAATACCACCTGCCAAGTGAAAGTTGATTTCCAATATCACTCAGCACATACCCACACCCACATTTAGTTCTCCCAGGAGGAAGTTTTTACTAGGGAGCTGGAAAAGCAGAAAGGGAAGGAAAGGGGGTCCATGGTATCTCTTGAGCCTGCTGGCAACCCACTCCACCTCTCTGGAATGAGCAGCTAAGGAGTCCAAATCATTACAGGAACTACTGTACCAAAGGGTATATATAGTTCAACTACACTCCTACTGTTGTCCTCAACTCCAACCCTATATTTATAGTTGTAAAAGTGGTGTCTGGATTGAGTCCTAACACTAGTCCACAGGCAGTCATTAGATATGGTGATTACCATCTGTATCTGCCCTCACCTCCCTGGCTGTATCCTGGATAAGTAAGGACCTGGTAAGTAAGGATGTAACTTGTCCTAGTCCCCTGGGGGTTTAAGAGAATTGCAGGGGGTCCTGCAGCAGAGCCGTGGTTCCCAGGGCTTCAAGCTCTCAGAACCTCACCCACCCACTCTTCCTGTGTTCACACAGCACCCAGGCCTGCTGGCACGTTCCTGAGCAGTTCTGTCATTCTGTGTAGGGGGAAGGGTGTACCTTAGTACATTATTACATTTAAACAACTTTACATAAAATAGGATTAACAACGGGAAAATAGTAAAAAGGGTGACGCTTTCCCCACTGCTGCAGGGTTAAGCTGCAGATTTTGTCAATTTCTTCCTGTTCTGCAGAGTCCTCAAAAAACATTTGCAAAGGTGCTAAGAAGATGATACCACCGGATGAATCAAGCTGTTTCTAAAGATTGGCATAAGGTGGGTGGGATATACATAACAGTGGCTATTGAAGTGAGGTCTACACAGACCCCAGGGGTGGACATATCCAAGCTTCAAGAACAGCTAGCTATTGCTCCATGACTCGCAGCCATTAGCTTCTGGGTTATTCCTCTCTTAGCAATGCCCTCCTCAGCAGGCCAAAAATGAAGAGACACTGAGACCCACTGACCACACTTAAATGAAACTTTTTAATGTCATCGTCATCTGCTGGTTCTAGGTTTATTTTCCACTGACCAATTATCAGGCAGAGGTGGCTTAACCATGACCCATAACCAATACTTGATGACTATAAAATACCAATCAGTCTTTGGGAACTTTCTGGGCAAAAAAAAAAAAAATGCTTCTTAGTGGTCTCCTGCCCCCCACCCCCATGCTGGAGATGGAACCCAGGGTTTCATATGTGTCAGGGAAGCACTACCACTGAGCTACACCCCAGCCACAGTACACAATTAAATTATGTATATCCAGAGCCCACGTAATTAATTACCACACACACACACACACACACACCCTCAAAGTTCATAGAGACGGGAGATCTCAGGAAGAATTTTGACCTTTTTATTTATGAGGAAAAGCAGAAACTTGTAGAAATTCCTATTTTTCCGACGCTATATGATGGCAGCAATGCCTACCTCTTGCCTCCATGCCAGGAAGCCAGTTACCATCCAGTATGCTGGGGTTGCAGGAGCTGGAGGCATCCTCAAAGACAACTTTGGCCCCCTTTTTCAGCGGTAGCTCCTGTCACTGTTCAAGTGTTCCACCCTTAACCTTAGCTGTCTTTTTCCTTCAAAAAGCAGGATGCTTGCAGCCATGGCCGAGTTCAGGCTGTCCACACCAGGCACAACAGGGATCAGCAGCCTCTTGCCCCCAGTGCTCTCGGCCAACTGCAGGGATTCCAGGCTCACGCCATGGGTCTCCCCACCTATCACCACAGCTGCTGGTGCCTCTGTCCAGTCCAAGTCGTAACTCTGAACCTCAATTTCAGGGAGCCAGTCTTTACTGTCTCCAGTTTCTATATCCTCTTCCTGGAACTTGTGAAATTTCAGAAATCGTCGATCACTCACCCAGCCATGATCACTGGCTTTAGTAGACATCTGGGCCTGAGCATAGAGGCCACAGTTGTCTGCTACATGGACCCGGATGTCAGGGGGCAAGTAGTTGGGTACTGTTTCCCATTCCAGATTGTTGATAATAGGCACCTGAAAATGTGCCCCCATGCCTGCCCGTAGCACTTTGGGTTCCCAGGCATCCACACAGCCTAGAAAACAAAAAAGATTTAATCAAGATTTCATAAGTCTCAGAGTGGGAGCTCTGGAGTAAATCAGATTAATTCTGGACCAGAAAATAAAGCAAAAGTGTTTCCCAGTGGAGCCTTCTTGGTAGTTGGTACCTTCCAGAGCCTTCCCAATGACGGCAGTGTCCAGCAAAGGGACTGCAGGATTAATCCCTGCTAGTGCTGAAGAGGGATTCTATGCATCCCTTTGACATTGTTCATACATACATGCACTGACCAGGGGATGCAAAGGGAATTAAAACACCCAATATCCTGGAACTCGGGGTACAGTGGTTGGTGGTGCTGGGACAATATCTAATCAGGTAATTAGAATATTAATGACAATGTAAAAGAAGCATAAACAGGATAAGAGAAAACCCTGATATAAAGCAGGCTTTCAGGAAAAACACCAAATGTCTAAGAGACCATGACACTGAGCTGGGTCTTGAAGGATAAGAGGATGTTGTAAGAGAAAGGCCCAGGTAGAGAACAAAGTCAGAGAAGGGGAGAATGTCTAAGAACTGGAGTTGATGGTGGGGGTGGAGGGTGGGAGAAGAGAGAGGAGGCAGGCAGTGGCCAGTGTACAGAAGGCCAAGGATGTGAAGCTGAAGAGTTTGGATTTTTTTCAGAAGACAGTATGAGGTATTGAAGGATTTTCAGCAAAACAGTGACAGAACCTGATTTATGATTCAGACAGACTCATTTGACTTCAATGTTCAATTTGGATTGGAACAGATTTCCCACACTAGAGATGAGGAAATTAGGTAGGAGGTCAATGCAGAAATTCAGGGGGAAATGAACCTGAACCCAGGTGGCAGTTCTGTCACTCACATACACCTCTTCTGTCATATTATGGTAAGGTTAGCAAACCTACTCTTCTACATATAGTTAAGTGCTAGGCCCAACCACTCCCATGCACAGCAGATACTTGATCTTTCCCAGTGTCTACTCACCACAGGCAAGGGGGAAGAGATGGCACAACCAGGGTACCTCCTCATGACTATATCACACATATTGCTACCCTAACTTGTTAGCACAAGTCTCCTCATGAGAAGTTATTTTAAAAGTCAATTTGTCAGATTTAGGACAGATTAACTAGGCAGACAGCATTTTAAAAGGACTATAAGAGAAACTGAGAACATGAGAGTGCCCACACATACCCCACCTATGGGCTTTCCCATGCATGTCAGGGACCAGAGATGGGAGCTGGGCTACAGGCAAAGAGGTGAGGGAAAGGGTCTAGAAGATGGGCTCATACCTATGAGGAGCTATCTAGTCTGACCCCCTCACCTAGCGGGGAGTAAGGAAAAGGTGAGACTTTCCCCCTTCTCCTCATGTCCTTGACACTGGGCACCATACCAAGTATTTCCTACTCTTTCTTTCTCTACCTCTTTCAGACCAGCCACCACTATCGATATGAAAAACCACACTGCTTGGATTATATAAACACATTTCCAAAACCACCTCTCCTATCACAGCGCTCAACAATGGAGTAGGTGGCTACTCATAAAGGAATCACAGCACCTAGCTCTCATACCAGCAGAGAAATGTACTCCAACAGGGTGTGACTGGGAAGAGTTGGAACAAACAATTTAGGCAAGTCTCAGCAATGGCTGCCACTATTAGTGTATTTAATGGTAGCTTGAGTGTTTCTGATGAATGATGCTTTCCCTCTCCTCCGCTCCCAAGGTGGAACAGGTCTTTTGGGCACATCCCATGAGTTTGGCAGGTCTGTTTAGAACCAAACCTATTAATCCCCATTTCTGATTAAAAGAGATAGGAATGTAATAAGGTTAATTAGCATGTGGACGGACTGTGTGATCCACCTGAGGCTGCGGGAAATGAATTACAAAGGCATAATCACACCATTGACACATTCTTTTCACAGAATTCAAAATTTAATTTAATTTATACCCACTCAAAATCATTAAATACAAGACCTGAAACCAAATGTTAAAATTTTTTGCCCTGATTAAAATTTTTTTCTTTAAGAAATTAAAAAAAAAAAAAAAAATTTTTTTCTTTAATAACCTAACAGGTTTCAAATAACTTTAAAAGAAAATCAACATTTACTGACTTATTTATCATGCCAGGCATGGAGCGAAGTACTTTATTTGTATCATCTCAAGTACTCCTCAGAACAACCCTATGAGTAAGATTCTGTTACTATTCTCACTTCAGAGATGAGGGAACTGACCCTTAGCATATTGCTCATGGACACACATCTAGTAAGGTGCAGATCCAAGTTTCAGACCTATGCATGTCTGCCCAGAGTCCCAACCAAGCAAGCCACCTAGTAACAGGTGCTCTTACCTTTAGTTAGTAATACTTTGCTGCAGCCTGCCCCAGCAGCAGATCTCAGAATTGTCCCCAGGTTCCCAGGGTCACGGAGATTGTCACAAATCAAAAATAAGGGCAGGGAATGCTGAAGCTGAGTCTCTGGATATGTCATTTTGACATGGTCAGGTTTGGCAAAAATCCCTGAGGAAACAACAAGGACGTTCACTTATTTGATGTGGGAAATAATTTGATTTTCCATTTACTTATTCTTTATGTCTTTTTAAAGACATAGGAAATATGTGAATACATTCTGACTAAAAACATAAAACAACATAAAATTCTACCAGTGCTGATCCCCTGCCTGCCCCATCTGTTTTCAATCTTGTAGTGTATGCTTTCAAAACATTTATGCATCTACCTAAATACAGGGACATCTGTCCATATATAGGTGCTTTTAATCAACATATAAAAACTCTCAATGTATTATTTTGCAATTAACTTATTTCACTCAATAACATGTCTTAAAGAAATGACCATGTATATTTAAAGCTACCTTATTCTTGTCTTGCATGTTATTTTTTACTTTTTTTTTTTTTTTTTGGTACCAGGGATTGAAATCAGGGGTACTCAACCACTGAGCCACATCCCCAGCCCTATTTTGTATTTTATTTAGAGACAGGGTCTCACTGAGCTGCTTAGCCCCTCACCATTGCTGAGACTGGCTTTGAACTCACAATCCTCGTGCCTCAGTCTCCCGCTGGGATTATAGGCATGTGCCACCACGCCTGGCTTGCATGTTATTTTGTAATAAGGATATACAACAGCTCATTTAGCTCTTCCACTGACAGTTAAATTATTTCAAATTTTCCTTATTTACAAACAATGCTATAATGAATGTCCCTGTATGACTCTATGTGTATGTGTCTGAAAATAAACACCCATAAGTGAAAAGGACAATTGGTATAAATACACTCTTACTGTTAACAAGTGATACCAAACTGTCCTCCACACAGCCTATTCTAGATTATTCACATTTGAAACACATAGAACACCTGTTTATACCTGGAAAAACAAAAATCCTAGCAGGGTGCAGTGGTGCAACACGTGTTATCCCAGCTACTGAAGAGATTAAGGCAGGAAGATCACAAATTCAAGACCAACCTTGGTAACCTCTGCACCTTAACAAGGAAGACCCTGTCTCAAAATAAAAAAAATAATAATAATAATAAAAAGGGCTTCAGATGAAGCTCAGTGGTAAAGTTCCTCTGGGCTCAATTCCCAGTCCCCAAAACTTCTAAGCTCTTTATATATAAACTAATATCAAATAAAGATTCAATATTCTTTGTAAGCATGCTCCCAAAGGACTGTACAGTTTTTTAAATATCATAAGCATCTTGCTATATATAATTGTTCCAATAAATGAGTTACTTCCCTGAAAGATAATACAATGAAAAATTTAGAATTCTTTGCAAAGGCATCATAGGTACAAAGCCTCCAAGAAGAGATTAGATAGTAACATTTTAAATTTGATTTAAATAAAATCTGCTGTCCTAAGACAAGTATGAACAAGAAATTCACACCTAGTGACACACTGTGTAACCACTGACCAATTATTCCTTGTGGTGCTACTAGGTCGGACCAATCCTTGATATCCTCAAATTTCACCTTAATGAGGCTTACACCTTTCAACTTATCAACTGGCAACTCCTTTATGTATTCCAGGCGGCTAAAGAAGAAAACTTTTGGCACAGCTCCAGCCTTCAGAGCGTCTGCAATCAGCCTGCGACCTTCCAGAAGTATCTTCCCTTGTTTGTCCCGAAACGGCCTGGACTTAACTACTGTCATTACACTGCTGTAAGTAGAAACAAAAAGATGGCTGATGACCAACATTCTTATACTGAGACACACCTAATTTCTAACAGACATAAAGAGCTTCGCAGAGGCAAAAACGAATTCCAAAGGAGACACTTATTCTGCATAATGCAAAAATAAAAATAATAAAACCAGAGGGTTGTTCTGGAAGAACTCCTCCGGGACGAGGAGGTTAAGATTCCACTGTGCAGCAAAAACAAACACCGGAGTAGACGACAAGTGTCAGAAACACATCACCTCAGCCTCCTGTCCCCAGGAAAAGCTTTATCGTAGCGAAGTCCTGCCTCTTCCCAGGTACTCGGCGTATGGGATGGGGACATCTGAAGCGGCTGTTTCGGTCGCTGAACCTGGGGATGCGCCGCCTTAGACTCCCCCTCGCGGGGCTGCTTCCGAGGGGAGCGATTCCGCTCCACCACCTCTCCGGATGGAAACACCACTTTCAAGGGGCTCCGCCGTAGTGCCCGGACCCAGCGCCGCGCGTTGAGATCCCAAGTCTGGACCACTGGCAGCCACGGTCGCACAGAAGAACACACTTTCTTCACCAGCAGCGCCATCTTTCCTGTAACGCGGGTCACGTCAGGAAAGCGCGCCGTCCATCGCCAGTGACGTCACCCGCCCTCGGCGCCGTCTGTGTGGGTGGGGCGTCTCTGTCTGAGTGCCGGTGGTGTGGCGTGGGGAGTCATGGCTGGTCGCCGAGCTCTGCACTTCGTTTTCAAAGTGGGAAACCGCTTCCAGACGACGCATTTCTTTCGAGATGTCCTGGGGATGAAGGTGCAGGCTGGGGCCGACAGGGGCTGGCGCGCGAGGCTGGAAGTGCCTGGCGGAGGAGGGGGGTCAAGGGTGTGTGGTCGGACCTTGGGCCCCGGATTCTCCCATTGGCCCTGCGGGGTATTCAGCTTCAGGAAACGCTGAGTCCCCGGTTACGGGTTAGGTACTGTTTTGTGTTTTCTTTTCTTTTTTTTTTTTTTTTTTTTTTTTTTTGATACTGGAGGCCGAGCCCAGGGCTTCGCAATGCTCTACAAGCGAGTTACCACTTGTGCTACATGGCCAACCTTTTTAAAAAAATAATTTTAATTTTTTAAATTTTAGTTGAGGCAGTGTCTCGCCAAATAGCCCCGACTGGCCTCGAATTTGGGATCCTCCTGCCACAGCCTCCCTCCGGAGGGATTACAGGCGTGGGCCACCGCGGTGGGCGTTACAAAAAAGGATTGACATGCTAGCTATGCGCACGTTTTTTCACTTACATACACAAATATTTTTGAGTGTCTGCCTTGGGGAGCTTCCAATGTACTGTGAAGATAATAAACAACCAAAAACTTACATAATATTCTTCCAGTGAACAATAACGCAGTCTCTTCTGGTATTGGAGCCTTTCTGGGTAGATAATCAGCATATTCAAAGTTTTGCTTTGGTCAGGGCTAGTTTGTGTGGTTTCTCTCCATAACTCTCTCATCTCTCTGGATAAATCGTTGACTCTCCTTTCAACAATCCAGGCCTAAGTATGAGGTCAGAATCCATTCTCTTCCCCACTGCCTTCATCAAATTGCATGTCTCCAGCTCTGAGAAGCTGTGATTCTTCAGGGGTCGCTCACCTGAGAACATGGAAGGAGGTTTTTAGGGAACTCCTAGTAAGTCAGGGAAGGAGAGTACACACCAGTGTTGAAGGCATTGTTAGAGCCAAGGGTGGTTTTGTGTAGAAACAGTACAGAAGACCCGGAGTACAAAGGGAGTTACCTGAGTACATCAGTGGTTTAAAAAAATATATGCAGTGACCGCAGGATGGTGCAGGCCTGTAATCCCAGCTACTCAGGAGGCTGAGACAGAAGGATCACAAGTTCAAGGCCAGCCTGAGTAATTTAGTGAGACCCTGTCTCAAAAAAGGGTTGAGGTTTAGTACAGTGAAATATTTTTTCAGGGTACTGTGTTGAGTTTTGATGACAGACTTGCAAAAGATTTTGATATCTAGCCACAACTAGAGCTCATGGTCAGGGGTGAGGTGGAGATGGGGATTGAATTTGTACCTAGCTAAAAGTAGTAGAAGTCAGAATTAATGTCTTAGTAAATGATAGCAGAAAACCACAAAGCTCTATTTACTGTTTTCCCTCATTGATTAAAGGGCTGTTGTGAAGATTATACATGTTATTTAGAAGGTATTTGAGGGCTGGGGATATAGCTCAGTTGGTAGAGTACCTGCCTTGCATGCACAAGGTCCTGGGTTCAATCCTCAGCACCACCACCAAAAAAAAGTATTTGAGGGGCTGGGGCTGTAGCTCAGTGGTAAAGCGTGTGCCTCTCATGTGTGTGAAGCACTGGCTTCCATCCTCAGCACCATATAAAAAATAAATAAAGATACTATGTGTTCATCTACAACTAAATAAATTTTTTTAAATCTAGAAAGCGTTTGACCCTTAGATATATATGTATGT
This sequence comes from Marmota marmota marmota, assembly GCF_001458135.2. Lineage (NCBI taxonomy): Eukaryota > Metazoa > Chordata > Mammalia > Rodentia > Sciuridae > Marmota > Marmota marmota. The sequence goes on along the minus strand of NW_025999891.1, from coordinate 2,347,458 downwards.
TCTAGAAGTATTAGAAAAATTAAAAAGGCAAGGTTTTCTAACCTGAGTCATCAAGGAATAATACATAAAGACTGTACATTCAAGTTGACCTATAGAATATAGAAATAGTATTTCCAAGGATCAAAATCAGAGGAAGGAGTGAGTTATACTAGAAGAACTGAGTAGACGATGCAAAGATATGTTTGGAAACACCACTATTTATGTGCCTTTATCTACTTGAAGTTGAAGAGATGGGATAGCAAGGCAAATAGATTGGGATTGCTTCTGAAAGTGTATTGAATACTGGGCTTGAGAATTTGGATTTGATGCTTCAGTAAATAGGGAGATCAATTTTTTTTTAAATGTTTATTTATATGTGGTGCTGAGGATCAAACCCAGGCCTCACACGTGCTAAGAGCACTGAGCCACAACCCCAGCCCCCAATTTTTTTTTTTTTAAAATAAGGCAGTGATGTAATCAGAAATGGTTTGTGGTTTGTACTGGGGATTGAACCCAGGGACACTTAACCACTGAGCCACATCTCTAGCCCTTTTTGTATTTTATTTAGAGACAGAGTCTCACTGAGTTGCTCAGGGCTTTGCTAAATTGCTGAGGCTGGCTTTAAACTCAAGATTCTTCTGCCTCAGCCTCCTGAGCTGCTGGGATTACAGGCATGTACTGCACCCGGCAGAAGTGTTCTTTAGTGATACACTTTTATGGTGGTATAATGGAAGAAGATTAGTAGAGTTTTGTTTTGTTCTGCGTTTTGTTTTGCTTTGATTCTGGGGATTGAACCCAGGGGCACTTTGCTACTGAGATATGTCCCCAGCCCATTTCATTTTGAGAGAATCTCATTAAATTGCTGAGGCTGACCTCAAACTTGGAATCCTCCTGAGTTCCTGGGATTACAGATGTGTATCACTGTGCTCGGCCTAATAGTAGTCTTTGAAAGAGATGATGGGAGCTTCAACTAAAACAGTAGCCATGGAATCGAAAAGGAAAACAGTGCTGGGCATGGTGGTGCATGTTTGAAATCCCAGGGACTTCGGAAGCTGAGGCAGGAGGATTTCAATTTCAAGGCCAACCTCAGCAATTTAGCCAGACCCTGTCTCAAAATTTAAACAGGGAATGTAGCTGAATAGTAAAGTGTCTTTTCCGTTTTTGGTACAAAGAAAAAGGGGGGGGGGACAGAAATTAAGACATTGAGAATCTAATGCATATTAGGTTCTATGGTAGATGCTTTAACAAGTTACCCATTTTCACCAACACATGAGGAGACAGACTCCAAGCCTAAGCAGCTTGCTCAGAATTACACACTGTTAGATGAGAACCAGAATTGCAAATCAGATTTTTCTGATGCTGAAAAACCACACTTTTTCCATCTCAGCACTGCTTCCCAATCTAGGTAGAATTTTACAACTTGGCTTGCTCGCAGTTTGGTGTCAAGCTGCTCTCCCTTACCTCTTCTAGCTTGGGAAAGGTATAAAGCTTTTCTTTCCTTCCTTTCTTCTTTTTCTTCCTTTTTCCTTCTCTTCTTCTCTCCGTCATTTCCTTTCCTGTCCTTTTTTTTTTAAACAAATAAAGTTTACAAATGATAATGTCTGTGTTTTGACCTTTTAGTTTGTGCTAAATATACTATGTGCAGTACTAGTAAAACCTTACAATTTATTTTAATTCCCTTTCCAGGTTCTGCGGCATGAGGAATTTGAAGAAGGCTGCAAAGCTGCCTGTAATGGGTATGACATCTTGTATCTTAAATCTCCTGTAGGCTCTGAATACCCCCAGGAGAACAGAAGGCAGTTTCTCAAAGTGACTATAAATGGAATAAATGAAGGAGTCAGTAAATCAGGGAGGTAACTTGAAGAACACTGGGGAAACCATCCTGTTTCTCTGTACTCTCACATAGCACTTCTGATAAACCAGGCATTTCTCCAACTCTCCCAATACCAGGTAGGTGTCCTACTGTTTAACTAAATTCTTAATCTGTCCACCTGAAGTTAGTGTCAGATCCCACAAATAAAAGGCTTATTCCCACAAGACTACCCCAATATAGCTGCGCAGCACAAGTCTGGGCCTCTGCTATTTCTGATTTACCAGAAATTATAAATTGGAGGTTTCCATGACTACCTCTTCAAGTTCACATGTTTGCTAGAAAGGCTCACAATTCAGAGAAACACTACTTTTATTTACTGGTTTATTATAAAGGTTGTAACTCAGGAACAGCCAAGTAGGAGAGGTGCATAGAGCAGAATATGGGAGAAAGGAGGTGTGGCGCTTCCATATTCTTTCTGGATATACACCCTCATAGTACTTCCATGTGTTCAGCAACCCAGAAGCTCATCTAGTTGTGTTGTTCAGTAGTTTTACACAGATTATTAGAGCTTAATCTCTAACCCTTCCCCTTCCCAAAGGGGAGTGGGGCTGAAACTTCAAACCCTTTAATTACTTGATTTTTATGGAGTCAGCCCTATTCTAGGGCTCTCTAAGGGCCCCACTCTAAGACAGTTCATTATCATAAACTCAGGCATTATGGAAAGGACTTACTAGGAAAGATACCCCAATACCAGGAAATTCCAAGGATTTTTGGACCTCTGTGACAGGAATTAGATATATTACACCATAAACACAAATATGTGCTCTGGATAAAACATTGGTTATTGAGTATCTTTTAAGTTTAATAGCCACATCAAGTTGAAAAATTCCAAGGCCTGTTGGGATTTGTGTGCTTGTTGATTGATATACAAATAAACAAACTAAGTTCAGAACTTAGGAACTTAGGTTGGAAATTAGTATTCTTTTTTTCTTTAGGATTCTACTTTCTGCTTTAAAGAAAAGTGAACAAACATGCCTTTAACCCCAGCTATTAAGGAGGATATGGCAGGAGGATTACGAGTTTGAGACCAGCCTGGGCAACTTAGCAAGACCCTGTCTCAAAATTAAAATATTTAAAGGGCTAGGGATATAGCTTAGTGGTAGAGTGCTTACCTAATGCTTACCATTCACAAGACCATGGATTTAATCCCCATTGCCAAAAAAGAAGGTGTAAATGAATCTTTCCTTCCAGTAAAGTGCTAAACAGATGATCTTTGAAGCTTGTAGTTGGGGCCCATGAGCACTGCCCTCAGCTGTTCTCAGCAACTCCTGAGGTCATCATAACCTTATGAGAACTTTTTAGGACCAGAAGGGATTGCCCACCATTCTGTGCCCCATAATTCTCTGAGGGAGGACTATAGCAGATTTTGCCTATCGTCACTGGGTTCATTTACTTTCATTTTTCTAGGCCTTATGATGGGAAATGGAGTAAAACAATGGTGGGATTTGGGCCTGAGGATGATCATTTTGTTGCAGAGCTGACTTACAATTATGGCATTGGAGACTACAAGCTGGGCAATGACTTCATGGTAAATATCACTCTATCCCAGTAGATTTTTGGCTAGGGTAGATGACTTGTTTAATCTGAATTTGTTGAGTCCGTGAATCCATGAGGAGGTGACATTGGAGCAAAGGTTCTGAGGAGGTAAGGGAGTTAGCCATGTGGAAATGCAAGGAAACCAGGGTGACTGGAATGGAGAACACCAGGGAAAGGTGGTAGGAGATGGGGTCAGATTAGATTGAACCTTTTTAAGCCACTATAATCCATCTGAGTGAAATGAAGAGCTATTGAGGGTTTTGAGCAGGGGAGAAAGCAAGGTCCAGGAGCTATCTTGAAAACAGGCTATTGGGTGCATTTTGGAAAGTTTACTGTGGCTGCACAGTGGGTGATGAATTAATCAGATTGCAGCAGAGACTATTATAGTCCAAATTAGAAATGAGGCTGGCAGGGGTTGGGGCCGTAGCTCAGTGGTAGAGCACCTGCCTCTCATGTGTGAGGCCCTGGGTTTGATCCTCAGCACCACATAAAAATAAATAAATAGAGATATTCTGTCCATCTACAACTAAAAAAATTATTTAAAAAAGAAATGAGGCTGGCCTTTTCAGGAGACCCAAGTGTACATTATTGAGTACTTGAGTAAATTTAAAGTTCATTAATTGTTTAATTTTTTGTTGTTTTAAAAGCAAAAATTGGTCCTGGGCTGGAACCTGTCCTTATCAGATGCCCAGGCTCTGCTTGCAGAGGCAGAACCTCAGAAGCTGCACCCCAGAGGTGGCCATTATTTCCATATAGGACTCCCCTCCTGGGGACATGGGAGTGGGCAGTATACTCCCTTGTCCTGGGGGGTGCCTGCAAACCCCAAAGTTTCAGTAGAGACATATTGGGCTCTCATCATAGCTTCAGGATCTTACCTCTCGGCCTCATATAAATGTTACATTGTTTTGTTTGCATTATTCCCCCTCAAATTTGGGTTCTCTACCTATTTTACACAAAAATGAAGACTATGTTATCATTACTACCAACATTTGCAAATAAGCCAAATACCAGGAAGCCCTAAATTTAAAATAAATTCTAAATAGAAAAAGTTAAAATAAAAAGCAAAAATTGGGAGCTGGGGTTGTGGCTCAGCAATAGAGCACTTGCTTAGCAAGTGTGGGGCCCTGGGTTCAATCCTCAGCACCACATAAAAAATAAATAAAGGTATTGTGTCCAACTACAACTACAAAATAAATATTTTAAAACAAAAAGCAAAAATTAGGAGCTGGGGTTGTGGCTCAGTGGTAGAGCACTTGCCTTGCATGTATAAGGCACTGGATTTGATCCTCAGCACCTCATAAAAATAAAGATATTGTGTCCACCTACAACTTAAAAAAAAAATGGCTCAGGAGGCTGAGGCAGGAATATTGCCAAGTTCAAGCCCAGCTTAGGCTACATAACCAGACCATGCCTATAAATAAATAAATAAATTAAATCTCAGAAGAGGTAGCTGACAGGCCAAGGAAAAATCAAGATTTCTCTGGCTTCATCTTGAAAAAATATTTTTTTGTTTGTTGGTTTTCAACTGAGGATTGAACCAAGAGCCTTGTACATACTAGACAAGCACAGTACCACGGTACCCCCAGCCCTAGATCTTGAATATTTGAATAGATATACTTTACTGACATTTGAATTTCTCTTCTGTGATCCAAAAACATCTGAATCTTTGTGGGAGGAAAACATCCAAAACATACTTTGCAATTAATGGAAGAAAATTTTGGAATGCCAATTAAATCTTAAGTAATTTGACCTAGAGTCAGTGGACTTTGGCTCCTTGTTCTGTAAAAGATCTGTTGTGATTATATGTGTGGGTGTGTTCATTGTTTGTTATAGGGAATCACACTTGCTTCTAGCCAGGCTGTCAGCAATGCCAGGAAGCTGGAGTGGCCACTCAGTGAAGTTGCAGAAGGAGTTTTTGAAATTGAGGCCCCAGGAGGATATAAATTCTATTTGCAGAATCGCAGTCTACTTCAGTCAGGTAATTACATCAGGATGAGTAAAAACCTATTGTGTTATTCAGCTTTTCGTTGTTATGACCAAAATACCTGATATAAACAACTTAAAGGAGGAAAAGTGTATTTTGACTCAGTTTCAGAAGTTTCAGTCCATGGTTGCTTTGAGCCTCAGATGAGGCAGAACATAATGATGAAAGGGTATGGCCAAGGGAAGCTTCTTAGTTCATGGCAGAGAACTGAGAAACAGGAAGGGGCCAGGGACAAGAATTGCCCTTCCGGGGTGTGTCCCTAGTGACCTAATTTCTCAACTAGACCCTACATCCTACAGTTTCACTACCTCCTCATAATACCATCAGATTATTAAACCCATTAATGGACCAGTCCACCGATGAAGTTAGAGCCCTCATGAGACAATCACTTCCCGAAAGTCCCACCTCTGAGTGGGACTTTTGCTGCGTTGAGAACTAAGTCTTCAACACTTGAGCCTTGGGGACATTCCAGATCCAAACCAGAGCACCTGTCTAAAGCCACCTTTGATGAAAGAAGAGAGGGAGTGGGATTTCTTACTGCTATAGAGTCTTTTTGTTTTGATATGACATGTCCTTCACAAGCCAGTGCTCTTACCTGTTTTCTGAGTAATTATATTATCATGTTAGAACATTAGTCAACAGGGAATCTAGACTGGTTTTGTACTATTGGTAATGCACCTACTTATGATTCTTTCAGTTGCAAATAACAGAAAACCCAACTCAGACTAATTTGAATGATAGGAAAAATTTTTAGCTCACAGAGCAGGTATTCTAGTAGAAAAAATATCAGTGTCACTACCCAAGTTTTCTCTAAAATGTTCTATTTTCTTCAGTGTATTTCTCCTAGAGCTAAGTCCTCTTGATGATAGGATGGCTGCCAGTAGCAGTTAGGGCTACATATTGTCACACATTCACTTGGGCAGGGGTCGGGAAACCAACTTCTTACTGTTCTTTGTGCAGAACTTTCTTGGAATCTTTTAGCTAACTTCCTGGTCAGATTTAATACACTGTGCTTGCTACTGAACCCATCATTGTAAGAGAAGTAGGATTATTCCTAGACACACCACTTGAGCTGAGGTTAGTTTCCAAAACTCTATGCTGGTACTTGGTAACGATGAAACAGAAGTGAGGAGTTCACCACACTGCCTGTCACATAAAGCAGGAAAGAAATCTCACAAGGTGTGTTTTTTCAAGATAGTGACAGCTTCATCATGTATACTTAATTCCTATAAATTCAACTGCCTCTTTGCCAACACAAAAGCAAAAAAAAAAAAAAAAAGGGTGAGGTGGTAGCAGTGCAGGGCAGGAGGAGGCTGGTAAAGAGCAAGGACAATTCTGCCTGCCATTTCACTCAGTGAACACATGCCTGTAGGTGACTTGACATGAGCCATATAAATTCTTTTTTCCAAGCCAGGTGTGGTAATACATGTCTGTAATGCCAGCAACTCTGGAAGTTGAGGCAGGAGGATTGCAAATTGAAGGCCAGCCTCAGTAACTTTGCAAAGCCTTCAGCAACTTAGCAAGACCTTGTCTCAAAATAAAAAGGACTTGGGATGTAGCTCATGGTAAAGCATGCTGGGTTCAATCCCCCCATACAGAAAATAAAAAAACAAAAAAAACCCTTCAATCATCAATGAAGTACAGAAATACCAGCTTGCAATAAGTCCTACACAGCTGGTCTACCCTCCCACATCAGAAAGGATTGGTCTTTCTTTTTGCTGAGCATGATGAAAAACAAATAGCACTGAAAACTAAAATTAGACTCAGCATTTGGGACATGATGCAGAAAGCATTTTTGTCATTGTTTTGTTTTGGTACTGGGGATTGAACCAAGGGGTACTTTATTGCTGAGCTAGATCCCCTTTTTATTTTTTGAGACAGAATCTCACTTGGTTGCTTAGGGCTTTGTTCAGTTGCTGAGGATGGCCTTGAACTTGTGGTCCTCCTGCCTCAACTTCTCCAGTTGCTAGGATTATTGGCATGAACTACTATTCCTAGCTGTGTTTTTTTTTTTTTTTTTGACAGGCAATTATTGCTTTATATACTGACTTTATTATTTTCATTTTTTTTTTGCTGCTAGGGATTGAACCTAGGGCTACTCTATCACTGAGCCACATCTTTATCCCTTTCTCATTGTTATTTATTTTTATTTTGAGACAGGGTCTCCCTAAGTTTCTGAGGCTGGCCTCAAACTTACAGTCCTCCTACCTCAGCCTCCCCAGTTGCTGGGATTACAGACATGTGTCACTGTGGTTGGTCTGAATACTATTTTAAACCATAATTTCTGCAACTAAATCCATCATACTTTTTTTTTCCTCCTCTAATCTTAATAGTTATTCAATACAGGTGAGTATTCCTATTCCAAAAATTCCAAATGTTCTGAAATCCAAAACATCATACTTAGAATGTCATGTCTGCACTCAGAAAGTTTCAGATTTCAGAGCATTTTGGATCAGGGATGATCAACCAGTAAAAGTCTGTGCAAATTTTCTAAAACCTGAAAATCTGAAACAGTTAGAGTCCCAAGTGTTTTAGATACTGTTTTTGTCCTCCTTGGGAGGTAATGATAACATCCTTGGGGCATTAATTTTCTGTTGGTAATGGAGTTAAATCTGCTGCCAGTAGCAGTTAGGGCTACATGTTGTCACACATTCACTTGGGCAGGGGTCAGGAAACCAACTTCTTACTGTTCTTTGTGCAGAACTTTCTTGTAATCTTTTAGCTAACTTCCTGGTCAGATTTAATACACTGTGCTTGCTGCTGAACCCATCATTGTAAGAGAAGTAGGCTGGCATTGTAAGAGAAGTAGAAGTCTAGCTGGCATCCATCCTTTGTTTGAATTATTCATTCCTGTTTAGTTTCAAAAACTTATTCCCATTCCTGTTCCTGCATTCCTTCAGGTTCTGAATCAACTGGGACTTGTTGATTTGTTTTGTTTTGGTACCAGTGACTGAACCCAAGGTTCAACCGAGCCCCATCCCCAGCCCTTTTTTATTTTAGACAGGATCTGTCTTCATTATCCATTGCAAGAATTCCATTGCATTATCACATTGTAGGAAGATAAACAATTCTCTATTGTTGAATGTTTATGTTATTCCCAGTGTTTCATTTTTTGGGCAACACTGACAAGTGTCTTTGTGATGAAAGACCTTCATACATCCACAATTACTTTTTGAATTGCTGAAACTGGACTTGCTCTTTTAATAATGTACATTTTTAAAGATTTTGATACATTCTGTCAAGAATACTGTTATTTTTTTTAAAGCAGTGCCAGGGATGGAACCCAGTCCTCATACATGTGAGGCAGTTATCAAATTGTTGACCAGAAATGTATTAATTTACACTCTATCATTACTCTATGATTGTGACCCCTGCCCGCTCCCCCCCCCCCACACACACAGTTAACACTACTTTTTAAATTATTTTCCTGTGGCTGGGGACGTGGGTTTAATTCAAACAATGTGAAAAAACTAAAATTGTTTGCCAAGAGAACAAAAATAAAAATAATAATAATGAAAAACCAAATTATTTGCCAGTTAGATGAAATATTTTATATGAATTTAAATTTCTTTGATGATTTGTGAGGTTGAATAAGTTTTTCATGTTCATTGACCATTGCAGTTCCTCCTCATGTGGATATCTGCTTTGCACCTTTTGCCAATTTTTCTAGGCTGTTCACCTTTTTCTCATTGGTACTTAAATATGATTTTCATATTAATGTTTGTCCTATGTATAGCAAAAATTTTTTCCTAATTCTTTATTTTTTTTAGTTGTCAATGGACTATATTTACTCATGTATGGTGCTGAGATTCGAACCCAGTGCTTCATACATGCTAGACAAGCGCTCTACCACTGAACCACGACCCCAGCCCAATTCTTTACTTTTTTTTTTTTAATATTTATTTATTTATTTTAGTTCTCGGCAGACACAACATCTTTGTTTGTATGTGGTGCTGAGGATCGAACCCGGGCCGCACGCATGCCAGGCGAGCGTGCTACCGCTTGAGCCACATCCCCAGCCCCCAATTCTTTACTTTTTAATCTTAATTATTAATTATTTTGGGGGACAAGGAGCATTCAAGATTCAACCCAGGGCTTGTACATGCTAGGCCTGTACCTTACCAGTGACCTACATCCACAGCCCTAGAATTCTTCTTTTAGTTCTTATTGTCTAGGATTTTCCCATTTTGTGTAGTTAACCTGGCAGGCTTTTTTTCTTCATGGTTTTTCTATCTTTGGTGTCATATTTAAATAAAAATCATCCTCCAATCTAAAATTGTATAAATCATCACCTGTATTTAGTATTTTCTTAGTTTTATTCTTTAAACTTGATCCCTTTAACCCATTAGGAATGCATTTAATTTTCTATTTAGTTCAAATACATACCTCTTCCCCACCAATTGATTATCCAATTAAATTAGTGTCGTCTATTGAATAAGGTGCCCTTTCATACTGATTTAAAATCCTTTTTTAAATCATAAACTAAATTCTTTTGGGGGATATCAAACCATGAGCTTCACATATGCAAAGCATACACTTTACTACTAAGGAATATTCCCACCCCCATTAACTAAATTCTTATATATGATTGAGTGTTTTGTTTTGGGGATTGAACCTAGGGCTTGTGCATGCAAGGCAAGCACTCTGTCAACTGAGCTATCTCCCCAGCCCTAAGCCTATTTTTGTATATATGTATTTTTGTGGTGCTGGAGTTTGAAACCAGTAATCCTGAACTACACCCCCAGCCCATTTTGTTTTTTATTTTGAGACAGGGTCTTGTTAAATTGCTGAGGGTCTCTCTAAATTGTTGAGGCTGACCATGAACTTGCAATCCACCATGCCCAGCTTGGTCTTTTTAATCTGTTGTACCAAAATGACCTATCTATTCCTGCTGATTTATTACTTTACAGATCCTGTATTGAAAGTAACTCTTGCAGTGTCTGATCTTCAGAAGTCCTTGCACTACTGGTCTAATCTACTGGGAATGAAAATTTATGAACAAGATGAAGAGAAACAAAGGGCTTTGCTGGGCTATGCTGATAACCAGGTAAGTGATCTTGGAAAAAAATAACTTGTTTCTTTGAGTTTGTTTTATAAATGAGGGGAACATGAAGGTTGTTCCCATAGTTCTTCACAGTGACTCAAAATTTATTTATGTATGTATGTATTTATAGTTGTAGGTGGACACAATATTTTTATTTTATTTTTTTTAATGTGGTGGTGCCGGGGATTGAACCCAGCGCCTCACACATGCTCTACCACTGAGCTACAACCCCAGCCCTGATTCAATGTTTATACAGACAGAAAGAGTAAAATAAAAATTAGTGATAATCTCACCACTCAGATATTATTTGTTTCTATTTGGGAATATATCTGTTTTGAAGTGGAATAGGCTGGGATATGGCATAGTGGTAGAGCAGTGAAAGGCCTTTGCCTAACATGAAAGGCCCTGGGTTCTATCCCCAGCACGGCCAACACATTATAGGAGGTGGAATTTCTTAGACACAAACAAGAATTAATGCGTGATCTGTTTTTATATATGTAAGTATATATATACTTAGTAACCTAGCATTTGAACCTGATTTAGTCTTTATACTTTGGCCCAGCAATTGTACTTCTTGGATATTTTATTTTCTGGTGGCACTTGGGGTTAAACCCAGGGTCTTATACATGCTAGGCAACTACTTTACCACTAAGTGACATTCCCAGCCCTTATTGGGGGTTGTGTTTTGTCTTGTTTTTTGAGACAGGATCTCTATTATTTGCCCAGGCTGGCCTTGAACTTGTGATCCTCCTGCCTCAGCCTCCCCAGTTGCTGGGATTACAGACATGTGTCACTGTGGTTGGTCTGAATACTGTTTTAAACCATAATTTCTGCAACTAAATCCATCATACTTTTTTTTTCCTCCTCTAATCTTAATAGTTATTCAATACAGGTGAGTATTCCTNTTTTTTTTTTTTTTTTTTTTTTTTTTTAATGTGCTGGGGATCTAGGATCAAACCCAGGGTCTAAACATGCTAGTCAAATACTTTACTACTGAGCTACATCCCTCGCCCCACTGTTTGAATTTTGTTACCATATGCATGTATAACCTGTCCAGAAGCATAAACTCTCTTCTTTCTTCTCAGTGTAAGTTGGAGCTGCATGGCATCAAGGGTGCAGTTGACCATGCAGCAGCTTTTGGAAGAATTGCCTTTTCTTGTCCCCATAAAGAGGTAATGTTAGATCACCTGACTTTTGTTTAATCTCTGTGACTAGCTGGTTCCACTCAGCTGAGGACCTTGGCCTTCCTTCTTCAGGTTCATTCTGATTGTCGCTTTGGAATCAAGTTCAACAGTTATTTTAAGAGCCATTAAGATAATAAAATCAAACAATTGGTGCCATGGTTCTTTCTGATCAGATACTCATCTGGAGCTAATGAGTATTTGATCCTTGCCATAAAAGTAGTATGTGATCCTTGCTCACTTTGCCTTCTTTTTCTCAAGTTGCCAGACTTAGAAGACTTAATGAAAAAGGAGAACCAGACAATACTGACTCCCTTGGTGAGTCTGGATACCCCAGGGAAGGCCACAGTACAAGTAGTGATTCTGGCTGACCCTGTAAGTATTACTGAACAAGGAGACAGGCTTTACCATGGGTTTCTTCAGAGATGTCTTTTTACAAATTGCTTTTCTATTTATTGGTATAGGATGGACATGAAATTTGCTTTGTTGGGGATGAAGCATTTCGAGAACTTTCTAAAATGGATCCAGAGGGAAGCAAATTATTGGATGATGTGAGTCTGATTTTTTTTTTAACATATATTTTTTAGTTGTCAATGGACCTTTATTTATTTTTTATTTATTTATATGTGGTGTTGAGAATTGAACCCTATGCCTCATACATGCTAAGCAAGTGCTCTACCAGTGTGCTATGACCCTAGCCAGTGAGTCTTATTTCTATATTATGTCACCATAGGCCTAAGGGGGAAGGCATAAATGTATATGGGAAAGGGCCAAAGCAGTAGGGTCCAGGTTCTTATGTCTGAACCACATCCTTTTGCTGTTGGGGTGACTTTTTAGCCAGGGACCTGTGTCTTCATTGTTACCTGTATGACCCCTTATGTAGACTCAGGCGTCTTAGAGAACCACTGCTGCTGTATACAATATTATTCTGCTCAGTAAGTGTGGGAATGCCAAGATACCATCCCGTCTCATTCTCTTTCTTTCTTTCTTTCTTTTTTTTAATATTTATTTTTTAGGTGTAGATGGACACAACACAATGCTTTTATTTTTATGTGGTGCTGAGAATCGAACCCAGTGCCTCACACATGCTAGGTGAGCGCTCTACCCCTTGAGATACAACCCCAGCGCCCCAGCCCCAGCTCCGTCTCACTTTCTTAGGTTTCTGGTCTTCTCTTCCATTCAGCAGCTCAGTCTGTCTTCCTAGTGAATTGTTCTCATCAGCATACAAGCAAGCTCCAATAGTTCCCATCTTTTAAGCTTTGTATTAACTCCATATCCTTTCTTTGGATTTCTTTATAAATTTCTCTCTTTCTTTTTTCTTTATATTTGGTAATGGGGATTTAACCCAAGGGACCTTTATGACTGGGCTACATCTTCAGAATCTAGCCTTGAACTTGCCATCCTCCTGTCTCAGCCTCCTAAGCTGCTAGGATTATAGGTGTGTGCCACCACACTGGGCTATAGATTTCTTCTTCTTCCTCTACCTCTTCCTCCCCTTCCTCCTCCTCCCCTTCTTCCTCTTCCCCTTCCTCCCTTCCTCCTCTCCTCCTCCTCCTCCTCCTCCTCCTTCTTCTCCTCCTCCTCCTTCTCCTTCTTCTTCATTTTTTTGCTTCTCNCCCTCCTCCCCCTCCTTCCCCCACTCCTTTTTTTTTAGTTGTAGATGGACACAATATCTTTATTTTTATGTGGTGCTGGGCACCAAACCCAGGGCCTCACGCATGAGAGGCAAGCGCTCTACCACTGAGCTACAACCCCAGCCCTAGATTTCTTCTTTAAAAATTTGCACACAGTTTCTACTTTTTACTCTCCATTTATACTTCACTCTATTCTGCAGTAACTCTTTGTCACTCAAATATTTGCTGATGTTGACATCTTTGGGACTTCCATCTTGCCAAATCCAGAAACTTCTTTTTTATTTTCATAAAACTTGATTTTTCAGCCAGGTATGGTAGTATGTGCTTGTAGTCCCAGCTATTTGAGAGCCTGAGGCAGGAAGATTGAAAGTTAAAGGACAGTCTGGGAAATTTACAGAGACCTTGTCTCAAAATAAAAATAAAAGGGCTGGGGAAGTAGCTCAGGGGTATTGTGTTTACATAACATGTTTAAAGCCCTAGGTTCACTTCCCAGTACCACCCTCTAAAAAAACGATTTTAAAAAAAGTTAGTTGTGTTTTGTTTTGTTTTGTTTTGTTTTTGTATTTACAATTTTAAATTTTGTATTAAAATGAAAAATTTTGTATTAAAATTTTTTTCCAAGCAATCTTCAAAGGAATTACTCAGACTTCTTGTATCTAGCATGTAGTAAAGGTTTTCTGAATACTCTGTGTGTATGTATATATGAGAGACAGAGAGAGAGAGAGATAGGGTCTTGCAGTTGTTGCCCAGGCTGGTCTCAAATGCCTGGGTTCAAGTGATCCTCCTGCCTCAGCCTCCTAAGTAGCTGGGACTATAGGCACATGCCACTACTTATCTTACCTGGCTTATCTCTAAATACATTATTGAATGATTGAAGGAATTAATTAGTCTATCCCAGTTCTGTCATTTTAATATCTATATAAATGATCTTAAACAATTTACTTAAATTCTTTGAACTACTGCTTCTTTATCTAACAATCTGAGAAAGTAAGAATATCTGCTTCATGGGATTTTTCTGTGGTTTTTAAAGCTCAGCAAACCATAGACTAAAGCAGGAAATGTGTAAGAAGATACAGATACATCTTTTGTAAATTTTATGCAGGAAACTAGAATCTCAGGCAACTTTTTGCTGGACTTCCTCCTTGTTCTTTCATGCCATCTACAAACTTTCCCTTCTCTTAAACTCTCTTCTTTCGTATTAGAGTTTGAGATTCTGCCTTCTTCACATCTTTCTTGACCACTTTTTCCAGAGGCAAGTGCTATTCTGATTTCTGGCACTATAGATTAGTTTTGTTTGTTCTTGGACTCATACAAATAGAATCACTCAGTAGGTATTCTTTTATACACGGTTCTTTCTTTCAACATTTTTGAGATTCCTTCATGTAGTTACATACATCATAGTTTATTTCTTTTTTGTTTGTTTTCTCATTGAATAGTATTCACCTTTATAACAGTTGTTTATTGATTCTTTCAATGTTATGTAATTGAGCTGTTTCCAGATGTTTATCTCCTAAAAAGAAGACTGCTATGAACATTCTTGTTTAAATCTTCTTGTAGATACATGTTTTATGCCTCAGGTAAATTCTTAGTAGAATTGCTTTTACTTTATCCAAAAGTACCAAATAGCTATTCATAGTAATTATACTATAGTAGTCCTTCTTAATTGCAATTTCTCTTTTCACATGATTTCAGTTACCTATAGTCTCTTGTTTCCAAAAATATTAAATGGAAAATTCCAGAAAGCGACAGTGCATACATTTGAAATTGCACACTGTTCTGAGTAGCATAATGATATCTCCTGTTGTCCTGTTCTGTTCCACCTAGGACTTGAATCATCTTTTTATCCAGTGTAGCCACTTGTATACACTCCTCTCACATTAGTCAGTTAGTAGCCATCTTGGTTTTTAGATTAAGTGCCTTGATATAGCAGTGCTTGAGTTCAAGCAACCCTTATTTTACTTAATAATGGCCTCAAAGCACAAAAGTAGTGATGTTGGCAATTTCATTATGCCAAAGAGAAGCTTCACAGTGCTTCTTTTAGGTGAAAAGGTAAAGATTCTTGATTAATAAGGAAAGAAAAAAAAAAACATGCTGAGATTCCAAGATAACAATACGATCAAATCTTTTATCTATAAAATTTGAAGAAGTAAAAAGATATTTGTATTAGTTTTGCTTTTGTATTTCAAAATGCAAGTTATTGCCATAGGACAAAGTAAGTGCCTAGTTAAGATAGGAAAGCACTAAATTATAGGGTACTATCTACAGTTTCTGGCATCCTCTAGGGGTCTTGGAAGGTATCACCTAAGGATAAGGGGGAAGTACTGTAGGTGTTTGAGCATTCTAGTTTCTCCATATCCTCACAACATTTGGGGTTTTTGTTTTCTGGGTTTTAGCCATTCTAACAGTTGAAAGATTGTTTCATGTTTTGGTTTTAATTTGTATTTCTCTGATGACTAAAGAAAAGTACAACAAATCCCTGTGTGACTCTCACCCATCACCTCTGTGCCATAGTTATTTTTATCATTCTTTCCTTCAATCCCCAGTCCTGATTTTCTTTTGTTTTTTTCTTTTGGCTGGGGATTTCTAAGACAAATCTCAGATTAACATACCATTTTTTAAATTTCTAAAATACTTAAGTATTTCGTACTTTTTATGACAATATAAGGAAGTAGGAATTAAACAATTTTCTTTTTTTTTTTTTTAATATTTATTTCTTAGTTTTTGGCGGACACAACATCTTTGTTTGTATGTGGTGCTGAGGATCGAACCCGGGCCGCACGCATGCCAGGCGAGCGCGCTACTGCTTGAGCCACATCCCCAGCCCTAAACAATTTTCTTATAAACCATTGTTGACATTGTCACCCTTAAAAAATATACAGTATGGGCTGGGGTTATAGCTCAGTGGTTGAGTGCTAGCATGTGCAAGGCCCTGGATTCAATCCCTGGCACTGGGATGGGAACTGTGTATCAACAGTGTCATCTAAAATCCAGTGCTTATTCCCTCTCTTTTGGCAGTCCTGGGATAAAAATCCAGTTATTAAAATTTCCCTGTTGTCTGAAAAATGGTTTTATACTGTTGGTTTGCCCTACATTTTTGTGACTAGTTTTTATTTAATTAGAATATATTATTAGTACAGAACAAATTTATCTGATCCAGTGGACTTCATGACAAATGATTTGAAAGGTAGACTTCTGATCTGTTTTACATTTTAACCATTCTAGGCTATTCACTAATCTCTAAAACGAATTTATTGTTCACTCTGTATGTCTTTGTTCATATAATTTTATTCTCCTGAAATGTTCTTTCTCTTATTTAAATATTTGCTCTTATTTTAAGGCTCATTTAAATCCATATTTTAATTTATTCATTTTTATTGACTTGTTAGAGTTCTTTATATATTCTATATATAAGTAATTTGGTAGATACCTGCAAATGCAAGTATTTTTTCTAGTCTATGGCTTGTCTGTTTTGTTTTCTTTTGTCTTTGGTGTAGGGATTTATTCCAGGAGCACTTTACCACTGAGCTACATCCCCAGGTCTTTTTGTTTTCTATTTTGAGACAAGGTCTCACTAAGTTGCTGAAGCTGGCCTCAAACTCACAATCCTCCTGCTTCAGCTTCCCAAGTTGTTGTGATTACTGGCATGTACTACCACTCTGGTTTGGCTCTTTATTTTCTTTATTTTATTTTGTTGGTGGTGCTAGGGTTTGAAGCCAAGACCTTGCACATACTAGGCAAATGTTATCACTGAGCTACATTCCCGGCTCAGTGGAGTCTTTTGAAGAGCAGGGACGCCCATTTGTCCACTTTTTATATTTAGTGCTTTTGGTTCCAGACCAGTGTTGTGTCTAGTGAGCCTCTTCACCATGATCCCACGGCATGTCTGTAACTTATCTTAAAGAAAAAAAGAAAAGAAAAATCCATTCTTCTTTTTTTTTTTTTTTAAATATTTATTTTTTTAATTTTCGGCAGACACAACATCTTTATTTGTATGTGGTGCTGAGGATCGAACCCAGGCCGCACGCATGGCAGGCGAGCGCGCTACCGCTTGAGCCACATCCCCAGCCCCATTCTTCTTTTAATAATATTCAATGGAGATTGTTATTAAGTATCTCTTATTTGGACACATTCTTAAGTGTTTTATGTACTTTCTATAATTCTTAGTATAGTCTGCAAGATTAATAGCATTCCCCTTTGCAGATGAGAAAACTGAGGCTCAAAAAGATTAATCCAGGGCTGGGATTGTGGCTCAGGGGTAGAGCACTCGCTTAGCAGGGGCAGGAGCTGGGTTCAATCCTTAGCACCACTTAAAAATAAAGAAATTGTGTTGTGTCCATCTACACCTAAAAAAATAAATTTAAAAAAAATGATTAAGCCACTCAGCCATAAACATCATTCATTCAGCTAAGTGTCAAGCAGGGGCTTGGGTGGAGGTCTTTTGGGCTTCACAGTAGATTCTTTTCCTTTCTCTATATCCTGCTTCTTCTTGTGGGTAGTATATACAGTATGTCTTTTATCCCAATTGTTCACACCACAGTCCTCAGGACTGATTTGATGTTGTTGTTTTGTTTTTAACATGTTTTTTTTATTTTAAAATAGCTTTAGATGTACAGACAGAGCCACATTTGTATGTTGTTTCTTCACACTCCTAAATTCTTCTAGCTCTTAGTCACCAAGAGATGTGAGTTCTGAAATGTCTTTGGTCTGACAACTTTATTTTTGAAAATGTCCTCATTATCCCCTGTAATACTGCAAAAGCCTCTTCCCACCTTCCAGTACATCCCCCTTTCTTGCTGCCAGTGTTAGCTTTCCACAGCAGCAATCCAGTAATTCTTACAAGTGTTTAATCTTCTGATAGCTCTCCAGTACTTTCAAGATGTATGCCAAACCCTCTGACAGAGGACGTGGACATGTCTGACCCTTCCCTATTCTGATCTATTCTACCTGTCTCCCAAAGGTCACTTACCTATCCATATTCCAGTCCCATTGAACTGTTTATATTAACCCAAACCTTGCCTTGCCCAAAGAGTTTTTTTCTCTTCCCTGTTCTTCAACTTGTGCTTCAAAACTCAGAGAGCTGGGACTGGGGTTGTGGTTCAGTAGTAGAGCACTTGTGAGCATGTGTGAGGCACTGGGTTTGGTTCTCAACACCGCATATAAGTAAATGAATAAAATAAAGGTTCATCAACATCTAAAAAAAAACCCAAAAAACTAAGAAAGTTTCTTGGGTTCTGTCCCTCCACTTTTATGGTACCTAAAAGACAGAAAATTTTGCAATTCCAACTATTGTGAATCTTTGTTGCTTTTTAGCATATCTTTGATTTTTAAGCACCTTTTATTTTCATCAGAATAAATCAGATAATACTAAGATTTTATTGTTTGTTTGTTTGTGGTTTTGGGGATGGAACCCAGGGCCTTGTGCATGCAAGGCAAGCACTCTACCAACTGAGCTACATCCCCAGCCCAGTACTAAGATTTATATAAACGAAATGTAATAATGTCTTGCCCCATCTTTGACCCATTACCCAAGACTGCCATCACCTTTACTGTTTCTAAACAAGATATATACATTATATACATTTGTTTTCTCATTTTCAATTACTGACATCATCTTGTGACTTCCTTCTGAAGGTAGATGGGTATTTTTTACACTTTCTCCAATTAGTTGTTTCTTGTTGGTCAGGTACCACTTTGTTCATGGCTGTATTATAGTGAATGCCTCACACACACATATTCTCTGTGCAAAGTAATTGTTTCCATATGTGAGTCCTAGGCTGTTCTATATAGACCCCAAAGCCTGAGACTTTGTCACAGCAGCCACACCTGATCCAGCTTAGTACCTAGCTTGTGATGAAAACTGTCATTTTTTAAAAAATATTTTTTTTAATTATAGATGAACGCAATAACTTTATTTTTTTATGGTGGCAGTAAGGATCAAACCCAGGGCCTCACGTGTGCGAGGCGAATGCTCTACCACTGAGCTACCACCCCAGCCCTGTCCTTTTTTTTTTTTTTTTTTTTTTTTTAAGAAAGCTATTTCCATACTTGCTTTTGGGCTGCCTAAGTGTTTTTCTTAACAAACAGCTAAAAGAACTCTTGTAAGAGTTCTTTCATTAACAAGGATTCTCCTTGAGTTAATAGGCACAAAACTAACCCAACAGAACCAATATTGGTGGAGTAGGCTAGGAGGAGCCTTTAAAAAGTGAATCATTTGGGCTGGGGTTGTAGCTCAATGGTTGAGCGCTTGCCTTGCATGCGTGAGGCACTGGGTTTGATCCTTAGCACCACTTAAAAATAAATAGTTGTAGTTGTGTGCGACTACAACTAAAAAATAAATATATTTTTTAAAAAAGTGAATCATTCAAGGCCCACTAGCTAAAACATTAAATACCCGCTCTTATTTGGCCTCAGTCTCAGATTGAGTCTCATGACACTGAAGATTTTTGTTCTACCACAGACCTCACAGGCTGGCATGCATGGTCCCTGCTCTTTCATCAGCCAACAGACTTTGCCCTTAACTCTGCAGAGTGATAATCACCAAGCGGTTGCTCAGTATTCACTAGCATCTCTGTCACATTAAACAAAATACACTGGATGAACACTCTTTAAATATCAATTTCTTCTTTGTGCATAGTACATGCAGTGAGATATAAAGTGTATATTGTTTTTCAGACTTGGAATAAATGTATATTTCTGTTTCTGTAGGCAATGGCGGCAGATAAAAGTGATGAGTGGTTTGCTGAAAGAAACAAACCAAAGGCTTCAGGTTAATGGAAGACATCATGTGAAACAAGCATTTATGATTCTTGCGTGGCACCTGTGAAGCCTAATATGTCCCTTTTTGATAAATGTTCTTACTACTTGGTTGTGTCCTGCTCAGGCAAGGAGACCTGGGTAGTGAAGATTTGTATATTTCAATCTTTGAAAGCTCTGATATGTTTAGAAATGAAATCCAATTATCATTAATCCAGGTAGAGGGGAACTCACTGTAATCTGCACTTGGACTGTAATGGTACATTGGGTAATAGATCAGTAACAAATTATTTTCTGGACTGGGACAACTCTATGGGGCATTAGTCTTGGTTGGGAATGGAGGGAATTTTGATGAATCATGTAGATTTTAAAGGAGTTACTGTTCAAATAAATTCAAATCAATTGCTTATAGTAGTCATAATTCCAGCATCTGATGATGATATGCTGTTCTAATCTTCTACTCTAGCAGATCTTAACATATACATTTTTTTAAAGAAATTCTGTTCCTTGGACAAAGATTTGGTTAAACCCCATTTTACTTGCTTTACGTTTTGAGAAGCCAGAGAAAACAGATGGGAAGGATTTAATGTGTTGTGTTTCTACACACCCAGCTCTGTGCTAGTTTCTTTTTTTTTTTTTTTTCATTCCTTTGCTTTGTTTGCAGTACTGGGATGGAACCCAGGGGTGCTCTATCACTAAGATACATCCCCAACCCTTTTAAGAAAGTTTTTATTTTGAGACAGGGTTCACTAAGTTTCCCAGGCTGGCCTTAAACTTCCTATTCTCCTGCCTCAGCCTCCCAAGTAGCTGGGATTATAGAAGTGTGCCCCTGTGCCCCTCTGGGCTAGTTTCTTTATGTACAAATGGATTAAATGGTTTCTGCAGCCTGAAAAAAAATGTTATCTGGTGGTTTTCTCTTTGGTTCTGTACAATCATTTTGTTGTGTGTTTGTTTGTTTTGGGGGGGGGCTTGTATTTGTTTTTGCAGTACTGGGAATCAAACCTGGGGGTACTTTACCACTGAGGTACCTCCCAGTCATTTTTATCTTTCATTTTGAGACAGAGTCTCCCTAAGTTATTTAGACTGGTCTCAAACTTGCAATCCTCCTCAGTGGATATAATAGTAATTATTTATTTATCTTGCTTTTTATTTTCTGTAATATCATTTCCTAATTTATTGTGATCATCCCTCCTGAGGTAAGAAAGTAATTATAATTTTCAGTTTAAAATGACTATAAAAATAGTAGGCTTAGGGCTGGGGATGTGGCTCAAGCGGTAGCACGCTCGCCTGACATGCGTGCGGCCCGGGTTCAATCCTCAGCACTACATACAAATAAAGATGTTGTGTCCGCCAAAAACTAAAAAATAAATATTAAAAAATTCTCTCTCTCTTTCTCTCTCTCTCTCACTCTCTTTAAAAAAAAAAAAAGATATAGAAGTTGATAAATATTTTTAAAAAATAGTAGGCTTAAAATTACAAGATGGACTCTGGAAAAATAAATGTTTAAATTCCTTGATAAAGGCCAAACATATACACTAAATGACTTCTTTCTTTTTTTCCTTTTGGACTGAGAATTGAATCCAGGTGTAGTGTACCACTGAGCTACATCCCCAGGCTCCCTGTCTCCCTGAATTGATGAGGCTGGCCTTGAACTTGTATTCCTCTTGCATTCATCTCCCCAGTAACTGTACACTCCCATGCCTGGCTATTAAATGATTTTAAAATGAATAAAAAAGATTACAACAAAGGAAAACATGACAGGCAATGAAATTAATAAAAGGAAGCTAGTTTCTTAAAGGCAAATGTTCTAGGTGGGTAAGCAGCATTGATTTCTACCATGTATGATGCTTTCTATCATGCATAGAAAGATACTTAAGAGGAAAACATTTTAGTATTTTAAAATAGGAGATAAAGTTTTTTTTTTTTTATTAGCTACACATGACATTACAATGATCTTGGCAATTCATAAAAATACGAGATAAAGTTGAATGTGGTAGTGCAAGCCTTTAATCCCAGGTACTTGGGTAGCTGAGGCAGAAGGATTGCAAGTTTCAGCAACTTAAAGATATCCTGTCACAAAAAAATACAAAAGGCTGAAATTGAATCTCAGTGAAAATGCCCTTGGGTTAAATCCCCAGTACCAAAAAAAGAAAAAAAAAAAGTCAACCTTAAGTAGGTAAAGAAACTAGTGTTTATTTAGTCACACAGTATTTACATAAACCACTGTATTTACTATAACAAATATATATGTCCCCGCCTTTTTTAATGTTTTTTTTTTTTAGTTATAGGTGGATGGGATATCTTTATTTTTATGTGGTGCGAAGGATCGAACCCAGTGCTTCACGCATGGTAGGCAAGCGCTCTACCTCTGAGCCACAAACCCAGCCCTATATGTCCCCCTTATAAGAGCCTAATGCATGGTAACAGTAGTTTGTTTTTTGGGGAACAGTATTATTAAGAGGTACTATCAGGAATTAAAAATCTAATAGAAAATTAGATTAACAAATCATAGTACAAACAGATATAGATGTTTGTGTAGAAAAAGGGCCTGTTGTTTTGCTTTGAAATTCAAGAATATGCTCCTCTAAGATAGGGAATATAAATTAAATGAAAAGTGTTGTGGAACTGGAGAAAGTACTATAGGTTTTTCTTTTTTTTTAATATTTATTTATTTTTAGTTGTAGTTGGACACTATACCTTTATTTTATTTATTTATTTTAATGTGGTGCTAAGGATCAAACCAAGGGCTTTGTATGTGCCAGGTGAGTGCTCTACACTGAGCCACAACCCCAGCCCCTGGGTTTTTCTTTTTTGTTTTTATTTTTATAGTGCTGGCGATCAAACCCAGAACCTCATATGTGCTATGCACGTGGTATACCACTGAGCTACTCCCTAGTTCAGAAAGGCGATTTTGTATGAGCTGGTCTTTTAAACAGATGAAGTTGTAAAGCAAGAGTTGGGTTTTCAGAGTAGTAATCACTTTGATTTTTAATTGACAGGTTGTGGAGTCTAGCCTGCTAAGTTCAAGTATGTCTTGAGGTTAAATCCAGAGATTTAGAATGGCTATGCTGCAAGAGTTCTCCTAAGTTAGATGGAGAGTTAGAGGTAATCTACCTGCCATCTTGGTGGAACTAACTAAACCATGGATGTTCAGACCTCCTTTATGTGACATTCTGCCTATCTAACCTGTCACACAGAGCCATTGTGGTTTGGCAGTCAATTTTCAGGAGGCCTTTAACTTGTCCTCTGAAATTCATAGTAACAGTTAATAAGGCTGGGCATGATGGTGCATGCTGAGACAAGAGGATTGTGAGTTTGAGGCCAGCCTCAGCAATTTAGTGAGGTTCAGCAACTTAGTGAGACCAGAACTCAAAAAAATATAAAGGACTGGAGGCGTAGCTCAGTGACTAAGCACCCCTAGTACCATTTAATCCATCTAACCTAGGAGAATTCTTGCAGCATAGCCATTCTAAATCTCTGGATTTAACCTCAAGACATACTTGAACTTACACTTAGTACCATTTAATCCCTAGTACCATTAAAAAATTAAAAAAAAAAAATTCCCTGTTTGGTCTAAGAATTCACAAGCATACCATATGGGAAATCAATAGGAAATGTACTCGAGCCTTAATGATCAATAAGTACCTATGCCTCAGACTGTTTGTTTGTTTGTTATTTTTAATACAAGGGATTGAACCCAAGGGTGCTTAATCACTGAGCCACATTGCCAGCCCTTTTTCACTTTTTATTTTGAGACAGGGTTCTGCTAAGTTGCTTAGAGCCTAAGTTGCTGAGGCTGGCTGTGATCTTCCTTCCTCAGCCTCCCAAGCCTCTGGGACTACAGGCATGAGCCATCACTCTAGGCTGCCTCAGACCTCTTTATAAGGTAACAGAGTCACATGGTTCAAACATCAAAACAATATAAAAAGATCTACAACAAATCCTGCTCCTACCTCTGCCTATCAATCCCATTTCTCCTGCTTCCTATAGATAACCATTTTTTTTTTTTTTAGTTGTAAATGGACACAATACCTTTATTTATTTTTATGTGGTGCTGAGGATCAAACCAAGCGGCTCATATATGTTAGGCAAGCGCTCTGTCACAGAGCCACAATCCCAGCCCTATAGGTAACCATTTAAGCAAATACAAATATATTCTTATTTTCTCCCTTTCCTCCACAAAATTTAGCACACTGTATACTATGAAACATATACTATGTTTCATCTTTTCTTTTTAAACTTAATCTTCCTTACAGTTGCTTCCTGTAGTCCTAATTATGGCACCTTTTTAGCTTTTCAGGTTCTATAGTAATTTACAAAATAGGATGGCATACCTGTAACTGCCAAACTACCCCATATTTTGGAGCAAGATATATTATTATTTGTCTATTGTTCATATTTAACATGAATCATGGTCCTCAAGGCATCAAAATGTGTTCATAATATCCTTGAAAGAAGAGAGAGTAGCATTCTATTCTACAGTGTGGTTCTTGCCCACTTCATAGTTAAAATAGTTATTTAGTCATTGGGCTGTTCTGGATATACTTTATTCTTAAGTAATGTACCTAGCAACTTGTAAATATATGAACAGAATATCTTAAAGAGAACTGGTGAGACTTGGTTTTCTTTGTCCTCTTAAGTCTTTATGGTTGTTACTTCTATTGTTAAATGGTCCCTCAGGGAGCTGACCTGATATCATTGTCTGTGAAAATGTCTTTTTGGTTATTGTGGGGTTTTTGTCCCCTTCACCATGGAACCCAGAGCTTTGTACTTGTGAGGCAAGTGGTCTTCCATTAAGCTACATCCCTAGCCCCCCAACAATAGTTTTTAAGGAAAAGTACTGGGAAATGCCATGCCACAGCAGACCTATTTCTCTGAAATGTCTTTAAGAACTCAGCATTTCATATCCTAGCCACTGGAACATGTTAGCATTGATGCCTCTATGGTTTTTTATAAGGAGTAGACACTGGGGCTGGACACTTTGACACTTGCATGGGTCAAGGGGTATATTGAGTGCTTACAACAAATCCCACATATAAATACTTATACATACTGTCCTACACAGGTTCCCAAGCAGGAACCAAGGTTTGCTACTGCGTAGTCCCAAGAAAATTTTGATTGCTAACACCTTAGAAGAGTCTTTCAGAGACTGGAATTTTGAAACCATCTGTTCCATTGTTTCTGAGATGCTGTGTTGTGATACATCAGTTACTTCACTGTGTCTCCAAAAGTTTGACTTCTCTCAAAACATTGACTTCCCCTAAGGGCTTGGACTTGACTTTCGCTTTCTGGAAGACAGAGTCCCTTTCTCCTCCCTAGTGTTAGGTTATCGGTGAGTTGGCATTCCCTGAAAAGATACAGGGTGGGGCCCCAGCCCCCTCAGAGACCAAGTCAGTGGAGAATGGTCACTTACCTCCAACCCAACCTTGGACATTTTCACAACATGATTCTCCATCCTCTTCCATCCTCTCTACTGCCAAATATCTACATATGCTGTGGGAATAGGAAGACTGGGAATGGCATTCAAAACTACAGAGAAAGCCACTTTGAATTTACCTAGAGGAGGGATGTCTTTCATACATTTGGATACCTCCCCAGGGCTGTCAAAGTCACTGAGTTTCTCTTTTCCTAAAGCAGTCACTCACTCTCTTGCAGTTTCAGTAATTTATTGATGTCTCAGCTAACCTAGGTACCCCCTTTCAGGACATTTCAGCCATCAGGGTCTTTTAAGAAGCCGATTCCTTACCAGAGGAGTTATGCTATTTTCCTTTTGTCTGTTCAAGTGTCCTTAACCAGCCTCATTTTTCTTCAGCTCTTCCACTTTGTCAATATAGATCCTCATGGCATCCATCTTGGACATCCCTTTGTTCTGGTTCCATGCCTCCCACTTTGCTTTAGCTTTTGCATCTGAGTCAGGAGGGGCAGCAATGTTGCAGTCACCCTGAGTGGCCTGTTTGTAGTAGCTGTATATCAGCAGTTTATCCTGGTCGCTCACAGGGCGTTTCAGCTGCTTGATCGCAGCACAGGCGGACTCAAACTCCACTTGCATATTAGAGTACCTGAAGCTGGGTGCTTCTGTCCTTCTAGATGATATCTGGTGCTAAAAGCTGGAGGGTGGAAAGTTGTAAACACATGAGGCTGATGATTAGATCTTGGGAAAAGGGGGAAAAGGAGACAATGTGGGAAGAACAGAGGACATTTGTGTTTTTTATGAAGTACAGACTGCAAACTAGGAGTCCACCGGATTGGATCGGCCCCACAGTGCATTTTCTGGGGAGGACTACCCATCAAAGTTTCAAAGGCCTCTGTGAGCCAAATGTGGTGGCACTTGCCTGTAATCCTGAGGCCCAGGCAGGAGGATTGCATGTTCAAGGCCAGTCTGGACAAATTAGGAAGAATTACTCAAAATAAAAAGGGATGGGGATGTAGGTCAGTGGTAGAGAGCTCCTGTGTTCCATCTTTAGGACCAGAGGGCGAGGTGGGGGGATGTCTGTAATCCCGGAAAATTAAGCAGTGGTGCTGCTGTCCTGAGGAGCAGTATGGTATGAAGAACATTGAAGGCGATTGGGTTTTTGTCTGTGAGGCTCAGAGTATGAGACCCTGGGACCCACCGCGAGGAGAAAGCCTCTGTGACCTGAGTGTGCTGGTTGGTGGGCAGCCCAGGAAGGGCATTCAGTGTGAATGAACTGTGTGTCGGAGCTACCCGGGGTTCCTGGCTTAGGGTGAATGCCGGGCCAGGAACTAATAGACCCCCTGCACACAGGAAACAGGACTGGGCCAGGGGACTGCGCAGATGGTACCGGCCTGTTGGCTGGGGAGAGGCCTGGGGCCGAGAGGAGGAGCTGTGCGCTTGACAGCCTCGGCGCCGCGAGCTGGTTGGTGAGGAGCGCGCGTGCGCGGGGAACAGCAGGCGGTCGGCGCAGGAGTGGAACTGAGGCCGTGGGCGGGGCCTGTGGCTCCGCCCATTGTGCCGTCGCGTCGGCGCGGAACTCGCTCCTTCGGAGGGGGAGGGGCGGCCTTTGCTGCCACCGGTGTCGCCGCCATGGACTTAGGTGGGTTCCCGGCTCCCCTGTCCCGGCCAGCCTCGGCGGCGCCCCTCAATGCTCCCCTAGGGAGGGGGTGTCCTTGCACACCCTTCCCACCGCGCACTCCCGCGCGGGCCCGGACCAAGAAAACCTCAGGCTGGGGAAGGATTTGAGGGCCAGGAGGTGTCCTTGGAGACCTGGGGTCGGGAGGCCGAGCTTTAGCTGGGGCTCCGCAGCCCTCCTCTTTTCTGTTCTGGCCCTCTTATCATGGGAAAAACCCGAGCGGCTGTGAAGCTGGATCCCCTGAAAACAGACGGGGTTAGTGCACGTGCTTTGGAAAACGCCGGTGACCTGGCCCCGGGAATCATGGATGTTCTTATAGTCTGATTTACTGAACGTGGACTAAGTTCTTAAGCAAGTGCCCCCACCCCAGGTCTCCTCTTCGTTAAAGCGGGGATGAAGACTCTGTCTTCCTAGAGTTTGGGGGAATTTTCATTGCGACCACGTGTATACAGTGTTGGGTACCGTGCTTTGTGCACAGCAGCGCTAACAGTTGTGGGGAGGGGTTACATCCGCTGAGGTGGCACTTTTTGAACCTGTGAGCAATTGATAGTCTTCATAGACAAGGCCTGGAAAAAGTGGTGAGTTTGCAGAGCAGATAGATAATCATTTGGCTCCTTGCCAAACCTCCCCTCCCCGCCGGTTATATTCTTAAGAAGATAAAGAGGGTATTCTGCGGGAGAGGGGCAGAATGTGAGGTACCCCCAATATGTGCCATTCATAGTCAGCTGTGGAGAAATGTGGACCCTGTCCTCAGCCAGCTTTTCAGTGGTGGAATGACAGCTGGAAGAGTTTGGAGCAGTGCAACTGTGGTGATTTCTGTCTCAGCCCCACTACTGTGGTTGTGACATCCTGAGCAAATTTTGTCTGAGCCTCAATGATCCCATCTCTAAAATAGGAATAGTAATCCTCAGAAGGATGTTTTGAAGATTTAAAGATCTTACACATGTACCACTAGCACAGTGCCTGCCAGAGTAAACAAACACTTAGTAAACATAAGAAGTGGACATTCACAAGTACCAGTCACCTATTAGTAATAAAGTACTTGTTTTCCCAGCTATTAACTGCTCCCAAGAGTTAGTGTCTGGAAGGCAGGTGTTGGGGCCCAAGCATCTGCTCAACTGTATTGATAGTGCAGTAAAATTTAATTTACAGTTATGAGGGAATGTATTTTGGGGTTCTGAAGGAGCAACCTGAGCCAGAAAGAAGGGCC
This sequence comes from Marmota marmota marmota, assembly GCF_001458135.2. NCBI lineage: Eukaryota > Metazoa > Chordata > Mammalia > Rodentia > Sciuridae > Marmota > Marmota marmota. The sequence continues at coordinate 2,319,176 of NW_025999891.1, read as the reverse complement.
CTAACTCTGAGACACCTTTAGAAGTCTGACTCCCCACTAGGAGCCAGAATGGATTGACTTCACAAGTGAGTTGCATAGGAGTGCTGATCCTTGGCTTTTGTGCTTCCGTAAATTGTTGGTAGGGCAAGGTAGCCTTTAGTTTTCTGGAATCGGTATTTTTTAAATTTTATTTTTAGTTGTTAATGGACCTTTATTTTATTTATTTATATGCGGTGCTGAGAATCAAACCCAGTACCTTACACATGCTAGGCAAGTGCTCTACCACTGAGCTACAACCCCAGCCCCTAGAGTCAGTATTTTTTTTTTTAATATTTATTTTTTGGATGGACACAATATCTTTATTTTTATGTGGTGCTGAGAATCGAACCAGGGCCTCGCATGTGCTAGGTGAGTGCTCCACCCCTGAGCCACAACCCCAGCCCCCTAGAGTCAGTATTTTTAATGCTGACTCCTAGACTGTGAAAATGGGGAAGATGTGCTACTGGGAGCATTAGAGACTGAGGAAAAAATAGCATCTCTGGGCCCTGGGAAAGGGAAGAGGAGTTGAGAGCACTAGTGAGCTGTGTTTGCACTCTGATTTAGTTATTAGGCCAAAGGAAATACACTTAATAAAGACCTATATCCTTCCATGTTTTTTTGTTTGTTTTTTTTTTGTACTGGAGATTAAACCAGGGTTTCTGAGATACACCCCATCTTCTCTATTTTGAGACAGGGTCTCAGTAAGTTGCTGAGGCTGATCTTGAACTTTCAATGTTCCTGCCTCAGCCTCCAGAGTCTCTGGGATTATAGGTGTGTGCCACTGTGTCTGGTGTTCTTTCATGTTTTTGAGTTGGGGAAGGCAAAGAATGGAGAAAAGATTCTGGTCCTACCAACAACAGAAGGGTTTTGGGGAGACCCAACATTTTTTGGGGGGGGTATATTGGGGATTGAACTCAGGGGCACTTGACACAAAGCCACATCCGCAGCCCTATTTTGTATTTTATTTAGAGAAAGAGTCTCACTGAGTTACTTATGCCTCACTTTTGCTGAGGCTGGTTTTGAACTTGCAGTCCTCCTGCCTCAGCCTCCTGAGCCACTGGGATTACTGCACCTGGCCAAGGGAGACCAACATTTAGGGCATGTTATTCAGGCTCCCAATAGCCTGATTTTTACTGTATTTTATTTAACCCTAACCTTCTCCCATGCTTCAGAGAAAGGATCAGGAGAAAATAGCACCAACCCAATGTCCAGGACTCAACTTGTACATTTTCATTTGATCCTCAATTATATCATGAAGACTGGGTTGTACAGGGGAAAATCAAAGAAGTTAACTCTTAGGCCACATCGCATTTGAATGTCCAAACTAGTATTTGACCCTTCCATCTACCCATCAGTTTCTGCCACAGAAGTTCTTAGGGCCATGAGTAACTTGTCCTCTGACTGGAAAAAGCTTCCGGGTGAACTGTTTCTCTAAAAGGGAGGAGAATGTTTGAAACCTCTTGGCAAGGCTGTGAGAAAAAAAGAGGAAAGGTCGGGCTTGTCTGATTGTTTTTGTGCCAGAGGCTTTGTGGCCTTCTTAGTCTGAATCATCACTGAGAAGTTGTCACATCCTATAATACACATTTTGTGGCCCCTGTAGTTCAGCGCTGTCTCTTTTTCTAGACCCTTCTCCCCAAATCTGTAGGCCTGCCTTTTGTGGGAGGGTCTGGCCTCAGTAGTCCAACTTTTCCTTTTCATGCTTTTCCTGAGGGATCTCATTTATTTTGGTTTTCGTTAGCCCTTCTGGGCAGATACCTTTCGGACTCACCTTGAGCTTCAACCTTGCATTGCCATTGCTGGAAGACTTCTCTTCCTTTATGTTCCATGTTAAGACTCCAAGTAACCAAGTCTGACCTTGTCTTCCCTCTAAACCTGTTCTCTCATTCTCTATTCCTTATTTGCTATAGTATCCATCATCCTTATAGTTCCCAGTGTAGACAGCTTGGAAGTCATTTTTTTATTCCTCAACTAAGCCCTAATGACTGCAGTGGCTTTTACAACCGTTCCTTTTTCTTCCTCTTCCACCAAGGTCACTGAAAGTCCTTATCCCTTCTAACCTTGATAATGACAGCCAGCCTAATAAGTGCTGCCTCTAAGCTCTGCTTACTATTTTGAAAACTTTACATTCTTTTTTTTTTTTAAAGAGAGAGGGAGAGAGAGAGAGAGAGAATTTTAATATTTATTTTTTAGTATTTGGCGGACACAACATCTTTGTTTGTATGTGGTGCTGAGGATCGAACCCGGGCCGCACGCATGCCAGGCGAGCGCGCTACCGCTTGAGCCACATCCCCAGCCCAACTTTACATTCTTATTTTTTGTCCTTCTGTGCAGGACCCTTGAATATCTGCGAAGAAATGACTATCCTGCATGGGGGCTTCTTGCTGGCTGAGCAGCTTTTTCACCCCAAAGCATTGGCAGAAATGACAAAGTCTGACTGGGAACATGTTGGACAACCCATTGTGGAGGCCTTGAGGGAAATCTCTTCTGCCTCAGCACATTCTCAGCCTTTTGCCTGGAAGAAGAAAGCTCTGATGATCATCTGGGCCAAGGTCCTTCAGCCCTGTCCTGTTAGCCCTTCTGACACTGAAATTCGGTGGCAGGAAGATGTGTTCTTCTCAGTGGGTAACATGATTCCTACTATTAATCACACAGTCCTTTTTGAGCTGCTCAAGTCCTTAGAAGCTTCTGGGCTCTTCATCCAACTTCTGATGGCCCTGCCCACCACCATCTGTCGCACAGAACTAGAGCGCTTTTTGGAGCACATGACTATTGATACTTCTTCCAGGGATGTGTCCTTCTTCCTCGATGTCTGGTGGGAATTGATGAAACACAAGGACAATAAGCAGGACCCCCTCCTCTCCCAGTTTAGGACAATGGCCCATAAGTACTTACCTTCTTCAAATGAGTTCTCTCATCCTCCAAAGAGGTTTAAGTCGGACCCAGATGTGTGTCCAACCATGCCCCTATTGGCCATGTTACTTAATGGACTGAAGCAAATTCAAGACAGAATCCTGTCCCTTGGGATGAAGTGTTATGCATTAGCCAACTTAGCTGACATGCTGACTGTGTTTGCACTGATGGAAGATGACCCTCAGGAAGTGTCTGCAGTCATGTATCTGGACAAACTGGCCACAGTGATCTCTGTGTGGAATTCAGACACTCAGAACCCATATCACCAACAGGCTCTGGCAGAGAAAGTAAAGGAGGCCGAGCGCGATGTTAGCCTGACCTCACTGGCCAAACTCCCCAGCGAAACCAGTTTTGTGGGGTTTGAGTTCATGCACAGTCTGCTGCAGGAGTGGGGAGAGGAGCTACAGGTCATGCTCAACAGCAGCCAGGGGACAAATTACGATAGCTTCCGGCTATGTGAAAGTCTGACTTCCTTCAGCCAGAATTTGAAGCTCTACCTGGATACCACTAGCTTGTCTAAGGAGGAGAGGCAGGTGGTCTCTGAGCTGGCAGAGTGCGTCAAGGATTTCCTGAGGAAAACCAGCAGGGTACTGAACAAAAAAGGGTTCAAGGATGAGGACATTACTGCCTCTATTGCCATGGCCATTATTGAGCAGAAGATGGACCGACACATGGAAATGTGCTATATTTTTGCTTCTGAGAAGAAGTGGGCCTTCTCAGATGAGTGGGTAGCCTGCCTGGTAAACAACAGGGCTCTCTTCCAAGAGCCAGACTTAGTTTTAAGGCTGTTGGAAACAGTGATGGAAGTCAGCATGACCGAGAGAGTCATCCCCCAGTCTCAGATCAAACAGGTGATCATCTTGATCCTGGAATGCTATGCAGACCTCTCTCTACCAGACAAAAATAAAGTCCTCTCAGGTGTCCTGCATTGCTGGGGGCGAAAAGGACTCTCTGAAAGATTGTCGGCTTATTTGGAAGGTTTTCAGGAAGACCTAAATACAACATTTAACCAGCTCACACAGAGTGCCTCTGAACAGGGCTTGGCTAAAGCTGTTGCCTCTGTGGCCCGCCTGGTAATATTGTACCCAGAAGTCACAGTGAAAAAGATGTGCAGCATGGCTGTGATCAACCTTGGCACCCACAGGTTCCTAGCACAGATTCTCACTGCCTTCCCTGCCCTTAGGTTCACAGAAGAGCAAGGTCCTAATTCACCCACCACTTTTTTGGTATCCTGCCTCAGAGAAACTGTCTGGACAAAGTTCTCTACACCCAAGGAAGAAAAGCAATTTTTGGAATTCCTGAGCTGCCTGATGAGTCCTGTGAAGCCCCAGGGGATTCCAGTTGCTGCTCTTCTTGAGCCAGATGAGGTGCTGAAGGCATTTGTCCTGCCTTTCCTGATGCTGCATGTTGAAGAGGTGGACCTCAGTCTGAAGATCTTCATCCAAACCCTAGAAGCAAATATGGGCTTAGAGGAATATTGGCTCCAGACCTGTTCCCCATTCCCCCTCATCTTCAGCTTGTGCCAGCTTCTAGATAGCTTCAGCAAATATTGGCAATTCCCCCAAGAGAAACGGTGCCTCTCTTTGGATGGGAAGGATCTGGTGATCCACATCCTAGACCTCCTCTGTGAAATTGTATTAGCCAATGCTGAGACCTTCTCCCCAGATGCCTGGATCAAGTCCCTGTCCTGGCTCCACAGGAAGATGGAACAGCTAGACTGGACTATAAGCCTGAGACTGAAGAACTTCTTTGAGGGCCACTTCAAGTGTGAGGTGCCAGCTACACTTTTTGAGATCTGTAAGCTTTCTGAGGCTGAGTGGACCTCCCAGGCCCACCCAGGGTATGGGCCTGGCACAGGGCTTCTTGCTTGGATGGAATGCTGCTACATTTCCAGCAGTGTCTCTGAGCAGATGCTCTCTCTTCTGGTGGTGGACGTGGGCAATCCTGAGGAGGTCAGATTGTTCAGCAAGGGCTTTCTGGTGGCCTTAGTGCAGATCATGCCTTGGTGCAGCCCCAAGGATTGGCAGTACCTTTACCAGTTGACCAGGAGACTATTGGAGAAACAGCTCTTACATGTCCCTTACAGCCTGGAATATATTCAGTTTGTTCCCCTGCTCAACCTGAAGCCCTTTGCCCAAGAGCTCCAACTCTCTGTGCTCTTCCTGAGAGCTTTCCAGTTTCTCTGCAGCCAGAGCTGTCGTAACTGGCTTCCTATAGATGGCTGGAGCCATGTGGTCAAACTCCTCTGTAGCAGTCTGACCAACCTTCTGGACTCAGTTAGGTTGATACAGTCGGTTGGTCCTTGGGCTCAAGGACAAGACCAGGACCTGACCCAGGAAAGCCTGTTTGTTTATACCCAGGTGTTCTGTCATGTTCTACACATCATGGCCATGCTGCACCAAGAGGTCTGTGAACCACTCTACGTGTTAGCCTTGGAAATCCTCACCTGTTATGAAACACTGAGCAAGACCAACCCCTCTGTTAGCTCCTTGCTCCAAAAGGTAAATGAACAGCGCTTCCTATCATCCATTGCTGAGAACATTAGCCCCAGGGAGCGGCGCCAGACCCTGCTGCAGAAGATCAGCAACTTCTGACTTGTGTAGGTCAGAAAAAAAGCTGGGCCACAACATGGTAGTTCTAGAGGGCCTAGAGCTGAGAAACACAAACTATAGTTATGTGAAATTGTACACAAGATAAAAGGTATATGGCAATAACAGTGTAAAGAAAATAGTTTCTTAGGTATTTATAACATACAGACTAATAAAATTCTCTTTTGAGTTTCATCTAGTCTCTTTTATCTAAGTGTGTATTTTTTTTTTTTTTTTAAGATATTGAAAGTCTCCTTTTTCAAGAGCCATTTCAACATTTGATATTTTTCATGAGCTATCTTGGAAAGGGTGGCAACTTGGGAAAGACTAGCCCTGCCTCTGCCTCTGCCTCTGATTGGCCCTGTGACGTGTGTCCTTAAGAGGCCTGCACTTTTGAAAAATGAAAGGACTGAATAAGAAAAACTTAAGTGTTAAGGGGATAAATCATTGACCATAAACTCATGGGTTCTACCCAGAGATCTGTCAGAGTCCTAACTCCCATCATTTAGCATGCTCAGAAGGGACTATGCTAAGGCCAGGTCTGGTGACAGCAGAGATGTGCTTAGAGGTTGGGTATAATTACTTTCTGCCTAAAGTAGTGGTGTCCTGGTTTTGACAGATGAAATCAGGGAACAGTGTGTGGAGAAGCATAAAACTTAGAATGTAAGATTTACAAGTTATTATTGAAGAATAATAACTGGTTGGGGAGATGAGAGAGAAAAGTAGATGTACCTCACCTCCTGCATATCCATACCCTCATTCAAAAGGGGGAACTTAATCAGGTTCTTTTCCCCCACCTAGAGTAAACTTTGCTTTGTGACCAAAGATCAGGCTTCCACTCCGAACGCATTGAGATTCACCTATGTAGAGAAGAAAAGACCTAAAGTTACATGTCACCACTGGGCTTGACTCAGGCACCTTCAGTGTATTCTTAGGACCAAAAACCAACATGTTAAAAATATGAGCAAAGCCCTCCTGGAGGCTAAAAGCATCAGCACACATTGCTAGTGATGTGAGCATGAATTGCAGAAACAATAGCACACAGCAATCAAGTGAGGTCACAGAACGGTTCTTACAGGAAATCAGTATTGAGATATTTCACAAAGGACAATAAGGTGGAAATTAGTGCAATTTAATCACCATATGGATGACATATTTTGACAGTAAAAATAGTAAAAAACAAAAACCCATAGCATTTTACATTTTAAATGGCACCTATTCAAGACTGAAACAGTCAAAATTGGAGACATATTCAGTCCTTTAAAGTTCATGGACAATGAAAAGGCACTTCTAAAAATTCTAGATTTTTACTACCACTTGAAAAAAGTCATGGTAGCAGAGTGAAACCCATCTCAGTTGATAAGGAATGATTAGTGTTGGCACCAGAGAATCCTATTTGCAAATGGGGGTGAAGGGGTCGATCTACAGGTTGTGCTTTGGCCAGGCTGGCTGCCCTCTTACTCGCTAGCCTCTGGAGCTAAATGGCAGTATACTCAAAATGGAAAGAGGTTCTGGCTTCTTAGGAGGCTCTGGGAAAAGTACTCTATGGTCTAGGATGAGACATTCCTTGGTTTGGAGTATAGAAGTCCATTTCCACTTTATAGGAAAAGGACTGTCAGATGGAATTACCTAGTAAATAGCTACTGGGACGATCATTTCACTTTGCCCCTCTAGTTTTTATGAAAGCATCCTATACATACAGATATAGGGAAAGCTGGGCATGAGGGGTCATGCTAAAAGGGGAACAGTACTTGTGACTTCTTGCAACAAGCTCATAAGTATGAGCCTGGTTTTTCTACCAAGTCAGCCTATAAACATCCTGCTGACTTCTACTGCCTCCAGACCCACTTAAGTGCTTCACATTCCCAGCCCTGCGTCCTACCCACTGCCAAGTGAAACTTGTGGTTGGAAGTCAGTAAACAAAAGAATTCCATGTTGACACAGATGAGAGATGAGGGAAAGGACAGTAATGGGCTACGTAGTAAACAATAAAAAACTACATACCCACGATGATTTTCCCAGGCCAACACTGCAAGAATACATTATTTCAAGAACCAAGTGATCCCTTGCTTCTGCCGGCCCAGTACTGTGGATATTGCCCTGAGTGGTTGGAAAGGTGGGTGCCCAGGCACTGATTAACCTGGTCCATCAATCTTCACATTCCATGCGTTGACTTCCCAGAACTCTTGAGATAAGAACCAAGGAAGAATCCTCAGGCTTGTAATTAAAGCCACCTTGCTGCCAATGAAGGTCTGACAAGATCCAATAGTTGTTACCAGAAAAAAGTGCTTTTGCAAAAGGGCAGGTTAGAAGGAGGAGGTAATAGGAATATTTTTTAGAAAATCTCAAATCCATCTGCTTATCAATCCCCAAATGCCGGAGGCCACCCAGGGCACAGTTTGGTCCATGGAATACTGCATCGAGGAGGCAGCTAGTGTGATGAGGTGCCCTCACTGCCTGACTCGTGGGAGCAATTAACTATCCTTTTTGGCTTGGGCACCATCAAAGAGCCGGACTGCCTTCTTGCACAGCAGAGAGAACCAGTAGAGCTGGGGAGCGATGAGGAAGGCATTGGCCACGTTGCAGTAAAAAGGGATATTGAATGGCACCTCGAGCAGGCTTAGTCCCTGGTGTTCACCATAGGACCAGTACATGAACAGAAAAAGAAGGATCCGACAGCAGAAGAAGGTGGCCAACGTCAAGATTCCATTCACCTTGTACAGAAGAGTGTGCTGCTGCTTTAGCTGAAAAAGAAAGAGAAGCAGAATGAAGGGCAACCAAGAGGCGAGGTCTCAGGGAGCCACTAGCCCAAGTCTCCCAGTGGTAAATGAACCATTCAAGACCCAGACTGTTAAATTCCTTGACACCCACACATGCATCTAGTTTTTTAACACAGAAAAGATTATTGAGCACTATTGTATTAATACACACGTAGAGCCTCATAGTTTTCTCAATAGTGATATTAAATTTGGCCTAAGCCACCCAGCTAATGGGGTCATGGGAACAGAGGATTAGAACAATCTGACCAAGGAAAACATATAGTGAACTGTCCCAAACTTTGGTCAAATCTACAATTTCATCTCTATAGGCCTGAATGACCAACTGACCTTTAAGTTTGTTAAAGGACATCCTATCCCACTATACTTAGCTTTAACAGATTTCTTCAAACCCAACAATCCCCAAAGGAAAAGCAAAGTCTGTTCCCTCCTGAACTATTTTTGTCATTTCACTCATACATGCCTGAATCAGAATTCTGCCCAGTGACACAAAGGGAGTGCTCAGTTCTGCTGTGAAGATACAGCCAACAAAGAAGTCCCCAAGGTTTCCCCGGAGCCTCTGTGGATGAAAGGAAAAAAGGAAATAAGTAGTGGAGGTTAAGAAACCACTGGAAGGAAAATTCTAAGTAGGGCTATTTTTTCAATGAGAGACCATGAAGGGAAAAGAAATGCTAAATAGGCAGGTGTAGATCCAGTTAATATTCTGCTGCTTCCATAGCAATAGCACTTTGATGGCCCAATCCCTGGGATCCAGAGGCAAATTCAGATAGGATGCAATCTTTCTCTGAATGTCAATGACACCTAGAAGGAACTCTGTAGCCTACTTTTGTGTATCTAACTTAGTTGTGCCAAGGGTACTGAGCCTGTTCATCTCAACAAAGTATGTGCTACATGGTGGGGTCTCAAAGCAATTAAGAGAAGACTCCTTAAAGAATGTAATGCTCTCAGGTGTGATGGTGCACACCTGTAATCCCAGTGACTCAGGAGGCTGAAGCAGGAAGATCACAAGTTCAAGGCCAGACCCAGCAACTCAGTGAGGCCCTACGCAACTCAGTGAGACCTTGTCTCAAAAAAATAAAATGGCCTGAGATGTGGCTCAGTGGTTAAGCACCTCTGAGTTCAATCCCTGGTACCAAAAAAAGAAAAAAAAAAAAACAACTTAATGTAATTTAGCTTTCTTTTTCAGAATATTCTAACAGTAGAATACCTGCTGTCATTCAGTACCACTGAGTGACATAAGTAAACTCAGAGCCCTTGTTTCTTCATTTATGGTATACAGCTAATAGTTTCTAATATTTAGCAAGCTGTAAACTCTTAAATAAGTGTGTGCCACCTGGTAGGCACTTTTGGAATAAAATTTTGAATTTCTTGATGCATTCCCATTTCTGTTCCTTTTTGAATAGATTTTTAATAGAAAGATGGATCTGGATAGCCATTATGAGGCCATTTGCTTTGATAGTCTATTTCTGTGACATGAGAACACTGCACACAGTATGCTTTGGTACTATTATTAGTTTTATATTTGAATTTTAAATCATTTTTACACTGTATTTAACTAAAAACAGAACCTTTGACAAATGCCAAGGAATCCAGAAAGCTGGAAGACTCCTAAAAGACTCTGTTGGTAAGGAAGATCACAAACACTTCAGATTTAACAGGGCAATCCTCTCTTTTTTCAAAATACCCAGTAATAGTCAAGATACCCAGTTCAACAGGAGAAAATGAGCGACCACAGCTGCTCTCCTCTAAGGCCATACCTGTGCGACTGGCACAAGGACAAACAAAATGACTGCATGGTGTGTGATCATGAGGCGGTTTTGACTCAGGAAGTTTCGAATAGTGGTGGAGTGTCCAAGGTCTCTGGTTCGGTACCACTCACAGAGGTACATGGCGTAGGAGTCATAGACCATGTATGGAATCAAAAACCAGACATATTCTCGGGCAAGCCAGTGCCTGAAAGAAAGCATATGGATGGTCTGTGAAATAATTATGGATGTCAATTAGGAAGACTCAGAGCCAATCTCTTCCCAAACATGTTCCCTTCAGCTTTGTACTTAATCAGGTTATTACTCTAAACACTACAATGAAGATGTTGAAACTGATAAATGAGAGTGGACAACTTTCTCTAAATTACAGGGCAAATTCATGAGTGTCAAAAGCAAAAAGTAGGAATTCTTTCAGCCTCGTGTGTTCAAGTAACTGCTGTCATCATTTGCTTGATTTAGTTACTCATCTATAATGGATTTCTGGCATTTTGTGTTAAAAGCTAACTTTATTTTTTTTATTTTTTTTTTAAAGAGAGAGAGAGAAGAGAGAGAGAGAGCGAGAGAGAGAGAGAGAGAGAATTTTAATATTTATTTTTTAGTTATCGGTGGATACAACATCTTTGTTTTGTATGTGGTGCTGAGGATCGAACCCGGGCCGCACGCATGCCAGGCAAGCACGCTACCGCTTGAGCCACATCCCCAGCCCAAAAAAAGCTAACTTTAATATACAAAAATTCACAAATGATTCAACAGCCCCACCAAGAACCCTGTTTAGAAGGTATTCAAAAATCACAAATCCAATCTTTCCAGTTTAACTCCTCAGTTGCTCAACAATTGGGAGTTTTCCAACTTAAAGCCTATGAGTTTCTCTGTCATCTGCATGCAACTCCAGTCTAGGGAGTTTCTGGGAAGCAATCCTGGCCATTTTCTTTACAATTCTATAGCTAATCCCAGTTTCACTGGCTAAGAAAGCATGCCTAGAAATGAGTTTGGAGCCCAAGGACCACATTACAGCAGAAATAAAAGGAGAGGGGCTGGGATAAGTGTTCTCATTTGTTTGTCTAATAGGATTGAGTCAATATTTGTGAAATCAAAATGGTAGTTTTAGCACTTCTAGAGTAGATTAGAAGGGAAAAAAAATCTCAGCAGTTAATATAATGTTGTTCCCAAACAATAAACCTTCTACAGAATTTTTGTGTTTTAAAAAATTGAAATTGAATTCATATACTATGCTGGGAAGGATTAGATTCACTCAGCAAATTTTTATTGAACACCCATGTGTTAGGTAGAAGAAAACGAATTTCAAACTACCTGACCATCAGAATCACCTGTAGTGCTTATTAAGGGACCCACTCCCCCAGAGTTTCTAAATTATATGCCTAGGGCTTCAAATCTGTATTTTTAATCTAGTCTTAGGTGAGTTCCTAAGGAGTCAGTCCACTGAATTGCAACCCTGGGAATATACAGAGGGTGTCACATGCACTTCAAATGTTCCTGAATGACTCCACACCACAGCATAACTAATCAATAAACTATGAGTAGATGCAAATTAGTAGTAATGAAAAATAAAGTTCATTTGCAGGTGAATTAATTAGCCAGGTTCCATTTGGGCAAAAGGCAAAATACTCATTCTGCCTATTTATGGTCTCAGTTGCTTTCTTGAAGCAATCAGAAGTAAAATGATGACAAGAATTACTAAAAGGTTGACTGAAATTTAACTGGCCTTTCCCCTTGAATGGAACCTGGAGTTTTAATGTTTTGCACCCAGTACCAATTCAAGAAGATCTAAAATTGTGACTCTCCAGTAGAGTTCCCTGAAAATTTATTAGCAAGATAGCTAGACTATAATCTTAAATACAATTGGCCTGGGACTTTTCTTTGTAAAATGAAGACAATAATCCTTGTCTTAACTTTCCTGACAGTCACTGTGAGGATTAAAAAATGAAAACTAGGGAAGTCCTTTTATTTTTTGCATACTGAGGATCAAACCCAGGGCCGCACCAGTGTGGTGGTGTACACTATAATCCCAGTGGCTTAGGAAGTTGAGGCAGGAGGATTGCATGTTCAAGGCCAGCCTCAGCAACTAAGTGAGACCCTAACCAACTCAGTGAGACCCTGCTTCAAAAAATAAAAAGGGCTGGGGATGTGGCTCAGTGGCTAAGTGCCCTTGGGTTCAATCTCTAGAACCAAAAAAAAAAAAAACCCAGGGCCTCACACTTGCTAGGCTAGCACTCTACTACTAAGCTACACTGCCAGCCCTAAAAGTATTTTTAAGTATAAAAGGTACTATTCAAATATAAGTGCTTCAATAAGGAAAACTGCCTAAAGCTGTGGCAGCCCATGTAGGGATCTAAAGCCCTATAAGAAATCTGATGAAATTCTTGGCCTCATACCATACTCTGTACACAATTTTGAGAAATGGATGGATAGATTCTCCCTCCCATCTATAGACATTCTGTATGAAGTATAGATTGGGAAGGCATGTAATAGAAAAATATTTGGGTGTGTGGTCTAAGAATCCTCAATGGTCTTTTTAAAAGATGATTTAAGCCAGATATGGTAATACACACCTGTTTATCCTAGCAACTCAGGAGGCTGAGGCAAGCAAGAGGATCCCAAGCTCAAGGTCAGCCTTAGCAACTTAGCAAGACCCTGTCTCAAATAAGATAAAGAGAGCTGGAGGTGTGGTTCACTGGTAGAGGGTCTCTGGGTTTAATGTCCAGTACCACAAAAGGAGGGAGGAAAAGAGAGAGAGATCTAGGTGCCCTTAGCACATATTGTGCACCCATGCAGAGATAGAGGGAATAGAAATGTGTCACTCTACTTTGCAAACAATCTAAGGCATAAAGATACATAAAATATAGAATCTAAAATCCAAACTCACTTTTGCTACTGAATATGTCTAAGCCCCTAAATTACCCAGATTCTGATGGGGGTGTGGGGGAGGGAACCACCATGGTGTTTCAGAACTATAAGTTAATCATGTGTGAGTAGCTTTTCCTGAAACACACAGTGTTTGCTTGCTGCGCTGCTCCTCATGTTACTAGTTAACTCAAACTACAGGCTACCTTTATGTTAGTTTAATCTTTGCAGAGGAGGCAGGTTTCAAGCTGATTTGATAAACTGCAGGCAGGAAGGAACTTGCTGCATGATCAGAAAATGCTAATTTAAAATAAAAACTGAACCAAGCCCAACAAATGCCGTTAGCCTTTGGCATATGCAGTGAAGGTCACTTGGCTCCATCTTCTCTTAGCATCTATAATTCAGTACCAATAACTGGTTTTGATTAAAAAGAGGCAAAGGAAGAAAATCATGAAAATCTTCATAGCAGGAGCAAACACAATTAAGATCGCAGGTCATGGAGACAGAGATGCCTTACTCACCCCTTGCATTTCCTGTCTTAACAGGTGAGAAGCAGGAATTGGCATAGTCAATATGAGAGAAGAATCAGGAAAGGCTGTCAAACTTTCGCTGCACGTCTGACTATCACTCTTCAATTTAACTGGCTGTGTGTGCGTGCATGTGCATGTGTGGGCTCTGGGGATCTAACCTAGGGCTTCCCGCATGCTAGGCAAGCACCTTACCACCAAGCCACATCCACATTCCCAGCCCTTTCAATTTAACTGGAAGAAAGTGACAATGATTCTAAAACACAGGTGGAAAACAATGGCCTTTTAAAAAGTGCCATCATTGCCCAGATGTAAATAATACTGAACAAAATAGACCATTCTGGCCTTAATTTATTATTTCTCTCACTGAAGCTGCACATAGACGCACATTCCTGAACTGCCTCTAGATTGAACTCTAATAGACATACAAGTCAGTATTCTGAAGACACCAGAAACCTCTTCATCACCTTTAGCAAATTCAAAGGAAAGTCAAGAGCAGCATCTGCAGGGAAAGGGGGAGAGGTGGATTTTTTTTCCCTGTCAATAGGAGGGACCTTATTAACTGCACTTGCACTTATCTCTGCTAATGCATACTCCAAAGTAAGAACCCACTGAGATCATTTAAAAGCACCAAAAGTCATACTCCTACTTCTAAAAAATTTTCACACTTATAAAGAACTTGAATCATACTGTTCTCCAATGCCACCTCCAATCAGACTCAGACTCTGCTGCTCTCTAGCATTTCTTAGTTTAAACTTCAGTTTCTTTTCTCCTAAACCGGGGATGCTTAAAGAACAAGGAGAGGGGGAAGGCACTAATTATGGTGCCCAAGATTTCCCACCAGTCATCCACCTAACAGCATGTTTTGATAAACAACTGGTGCCTGTGAGCCACTACAATTTGAAAACTGCAAAAAAAGTTCCCAACCCTGTTATGTGTACTTCTTTCATCGGAGAATAGATGTTACCTGTCTCTGATCACGTCGCTACAGGAGCGGATGATGATGATCCCTGACCCCGTGGCCAGCACAGCCTGCACTGAAGAAACCAACCTAAAGTGGGACAGAGAAGAAAAATGAAAGAAAGCGCGCTCCATCCAGTACTGTGGACAGCATAAAGCCAAACTCTTCAACTTTTTCCTGGGCGGAGGAAAATGGTAAGGCGGCCGCTGGGCCCTGCGACCCCCAAAGCACTGGCAGATGTGAGCAGCAGGCTCCGAAAGATGCACACACATTCCCTCCTGACTCGCGTGGGCAGTCCTCCGCCCTTGTCCCCTCTCTCTTCACGCAAAGGGTCTTCGGGAAACTCTGGCAAGCGCAACACGGAGGGGCAGGAGCAGGGAAGTGAGGGAGGGAGCCCCCTCGCTTCCTGTCGCCCCCCTTTTCCGCCCTTAGCCTAGCGCAGGGACGATCGCCGCCGGGCCCGGGAGCCAAGCAGCCGCGCGCGGCCGCGTGGGGAGGGCAGCACCCAAGCCCTGGCCT
>NW_025999891.1:2287717-2304235 GCF_001458135.2 Marmota marmota marmota | reverse complement strand
GGGTGAGGGCAGAAAAAGCTAGGCAGGAACGAGCGCCCGGGCCAGACCCCCTACCATCAAGGCGGGGCGAGCCGACCTCGGCAGGCGCACTGCCCGATGCCAACAGTGAGGTGGGCAACTCTCTTTGGGGCAAGAAAGGAGTGGGCGGTTGGGATCCTGGTCTGTCGCCCGCCTTGCCTTATCTATCAGGCAATCTTGCTTTCGAATGGGAATCTTAAAGATGGGAGTCCTCTGCATGGCAAAGGTGTCTTTTCCCACATCCCCCAACTGCTGCAGTTTTTCCAGAGTGGAGAGCTCTCTCATTAAATCCTGCCCCAGAATTCCTCAATTCCTTTCTCTGTTTTGGCTTTGGATTCAGATACTTTACAGTCTTGGTAACTTTTGTTGTTGACAACGTGTTCTCGGGCCAGATGCCCTAAACTTGAATGGATTAGAATCAATCTTATTTTCATTTAGCACCAATCACATGGTCCAGTACAATAATTTAAATATTCCTGGCTTCTCTCCTCTAGGGAGAGAAGTTTTAACTTTGGTCTGCATCTTCCTCACTTAACAAAAAGCAGGGCTCGGGGGGGGGGCTGATACAATTAATTCATTCCTACTACAAATGAAAAGTACTGTGGGTCTCTTCAAATCGACAGCAAGCAAAACGCTCACCGAAGTCCCATTCAAGGGTTTTGCAACAGCTGGGCTTAGCCTCTCTCTGCGCCACTGTTTCCTCAGTTATGAAATGAGAAGGAGGCTGGATTACAAGCTCTTCAAGGCTCTTCCAGCTTTAAATTCTTACGATTCTGTGACCTCTATAAAGTGGCAGACGGTTTCTGCTAGATGCCAATAAATTACTTTTAACATGTCAGTTACTAGTACAGAAATATAGAGCATGAACACAGCTTTTGTTTAAATTTGTAGTTAATTATTAATCTGGGAATGTTTCATAGGTTTAAAAGATAATTTCCCTTTATTAGTAGTACTATTGTTATTAATTAGGCTGTGATCTTTTGGGGCAAAGACAACTTTTAACTTTTCCAACATGTTGTTACAATGAGGAATTTAACTGACAATACAGTAGGGGAAAATCCAAAGAAAATCTGAAATTTAATCCACTTGGGGAAACATCTGTAACTCCCACATTCACATATAATATACATGGTGAAATTTGAAAGACACTTTAATTTGGTACCAAGATGTTTGACAAATGAGTCTTCCTGGATTTTCAAATTTACACGTGGACAAAGAATAGCTATCTGAACTTTCCATTCCCTCCAGAAAAACAAATCTCCTGCATTCCACTTTCTATTCCCTACCCATATATCCTGGTCACCTCCAGCCCCAGTTTTTCAGAGTGACAAGTGTTTACAAGTCCTCCCTGCATTCTCTCAGAGGGATCAGCAACATGCACCAAATATGCTAACACTTTCAAGTGGTAGGAACCAATTTATCCTCTAGACAAGAAGCTGTTTGTAACACTTTTTAAGGGGACTTTATGAAGTAAAAACAAAGGAGATGCTTCACCTATAGAAATAGCAAGTAAAATCAGTTTCCAACATTATGCCCAATGAAATCACCAGAATGTTTAGGTTTAATCACCATAAAGCCGACAAGTGCAAACATGAACCTTGGATTTTCAAGTAACCACACCCCTGTGGGAAAATGATAAAGCCAAATCAAATGCACCAAGCCCTAAGTTTAAAAAAAAAAAAAAAAAAAGCTTAAGAGTTATAAGGTTTTTCTTTTCTTTTTTGGTGCTACAGATCCAATCCAGGACTTTGTACATACTAAGCACATCCTCTACTACTGAACGACATCCCCATCCCTCTTCAAAAGTCTTGAATCAGCTGGGTGTGGTGGTGCACACCTGTAATCCCAGTGACTCCAGAGGTTGAGGTAGGAGGATCACAAGTTTAAGGCCAGCCTTAGCAACTTAACAAGGCTTTCAGCAACAGTGAGACTGTCTCAAGATAAAAAATAAAAGGGCTAGGGAAGTAGCTCAGTGGTAAAAACTGGGCTCAATCCCCAGTTTAAAAATAAATAAATAAAAACAGTCTAGGATCAAATATTTCCTTCTCCAGATTTCTATGTCTCTTCTAAGCAAATGTATAAATTCATATTATTATCTGACTTTGAGTAGCAAACATGCTGCTTATTATTCCTATGTATGTTTCCCCACCAGACTTAGCTTTTTGGAACAGAGTATGTCTTTGCATTTTGTACCCTAAAGTTAGGTCTGGCACATTTCAAGGGGTTAATGAATGATACTTTTTAAACCTAATGTTTACTGAGAATTTTTATTGCTATATGGAAGGCACTATATCAAACATTTTGCTTGCATTAGTTCATTAATTCCTCATAACATTGTGTGGCAGGGTGGGGGTGTATGTAGAGAGGACAATATAAGACGGGGGTAGGAGAGATATAAGACCCAGACCACAATAATTATAAACTTGCCCAAGACCACATTGCTGGTGGCAGAGTTGGAATCTGAAATCAATACTTTCTGCCTTCAAGGTCATGTGTTTAATGACTGACTACACTGCTTTCAAACTTGATAAGCAAAGAGAAGGTAATCATTTTTTTAATATTTATTTTTTAGTTTTAGGTGGACACAATATCTTTATTTTATTATTATTTTTTTTTATGTGGTGCTGAGAATCGAACCCAGTGCCTCACGCATGCTAGGCAAGCGTGCTACACTTGAGACACATCCCCAGCCCCAGAAAGTAATCATTTTTTACAATATAGTTTTGGATTAATAACCACTATTCCTAATTGCTTGCTCAAAACATAAATGTAGGGTGGCATTTATGGGCTCTGATACTGCTATTATTAACACCATTTTATATTTATATGAGACTTTTATAATTTTT
Source organism: Marmota marmota marmota (assembly GCF_001458135.2). Classification (NCBI taxonomy): domain Eukaryota; kingdom Metazoa; phylum Chordata; class Mammalia; order Rodentia; family Sciuridae; genus Marmota; species Marmota marmota. Next base: position 2,301,371 of record NW_025999891.1, on the reverse strand, counting down.
CTAGGCACTTTCATTTATATTATCTCCATTGGTTCTCAAAGTAAGCCAGTGAAGTAGGCTGAACATATTATTAGTTTCCTTTTACAGATGAAGAAACCAAGGTGTAGAATGGTAAACTGACTTGCCACTCTGTGAAGGGACTAGGTTCCAGAAAGACAAAAGGGCTCCTGATTCCTGTTCTAGGGTGATTTTTTTTAAATATTTTTTTTTTTAAAGAGAGAGAGAGAGAGAGAGAGAATTTTTTTTTTAATATTTATTTTTTTTTAGTTTTCGGCGGACACAACATCTTTGTTTGTATGTGGTGCTGAGGATAGAACCCGGGCCGCACGCATGCCAGGCAAGCGCGCTACCACTTGAGCCATATCCCCAGCCCTTAAATATTTTTTTTAATTGTAGGTGGACCCAATACCTTTATTTTATTTTTATCTGGTGCTGAGGATTGAACCCAGTACCTTCCACATGTGAGGCGAGCACTCTACCACTGAGCTACAGCTCCAGCCCTCTAGGGTGATTTTTAAACTATTTTATGCCATAGTATTGGGATTTAAGGAGTTTGTATCATTTTGCTACTTGAGTGGGTTTCAAGAGTGAAGTCTGGGTGACTAGATGCCAAGTTACGACTCAATTACCAACTTTGGAATCTTAATCTTTGAATAGGGAATGTACAAAGCTCCCAGTTTGGAAGGGCTCTGGAGGGATTCTTCTGCCATTTGAGGTACACGATTGTAATTTTTGATCCCTTTTTTCCTTTAGTGTAGGCCATTCTAGATACGATTATTTAGGATAATGGGGAGAGGATACAGGGACTCTCCCCATGTCTGCTACCTGCTTTCTCCAGTCTTACATTGAAAATATCATACTTACATGTGAAATATTTGGGAAATCTCAAGTGAATATCATAAGATATGTGGGCTATTATTCTGATCAAAGATATTTTTTCCCTATCCAGAAAAATGATTCTACAAGAAAAACAACTGAGATTCACACAGGAAACACCTTCATATTGCGCTTCAGAAATAAAAGAGAAACTGGTAGCACATGCCTATAATCTCAGCCACTCGAGGCTGAGGCAGGAGGAGCACAAGTTTAAACTCAGCCTTGGCAAATTAGCAAGGCCCTGTCTCAAAAAAAAAAAAAATTAAAAACGGCTGGGGATGTATCTCAGTGGCAGAGTGCCCCTATGTGCCCAGTACTGCCAAAAAAGAGAGAGGAAAAAAAGAGTTTGGGGGCTGGGGATGTGGCTCAAGTGGTAGCGCGCTCGCCTGGCATGCGTGTGGCCTGGGTTCGATCCTCAGCACCACATACAAACAAAGATGTTGTGTCCGCCGAAAACTAAAAAATAAAATATTAAAAATTAAAAAAAAAAAAAGAGTTTGGAGGTCTCCAACATTCATCCACTTTAAAAATCCTAATAGAGAAAACCAAAACCTATTCTAAAATAAAAGTTATTTTGTTTGGTACCACACTTCAGAGAGTGCAAAGGAAGGAGGATAAAAGAGAAATGAAGTGATAGGAAGAGACACAAAGAGAAAGTTATAGCACAGGAAGAAGATACATCAAAAGACACCAAGACAGGGGCTGAGATTGTGGCTCAGTGGTAGTACACTTGCCTAGCATATGTGAGGCACTGGGTTTGATTCTCAGCACCACATATAAACAAATAAATGAATAAACGTCCATAAATAACTAATAAAAAAATTTTTAAAAAAGAGAGAGACCAAGACAACTTTGGAGGCTGAGATAGGAGGATCATAAGTTGGAGAACAGCCTCAGCAAGTTAGCTCTGATTCAAAAAATAAAAAGGGCTGGGGATGTAGCTCAGTGGTAGGGTCCTTGCCTAGCATGCATGAGGCCCTGGTTAAATATCCTGAAGGGGAAAAAACAACAACAACAACAAGATAGACACAGTTATAGGAAATAAAAGGGGCAAGATACACCCTTCACAGGAAAACGAACACAGAGATACAAATCCAGAGACTAGTATTCACAATAATAGCAGAAGAAGAGGAAATGGATAGAAGACACAGAGAAAGACAAAATGAGGCATACAAAGAGAAAGAAAGCAACAGATTTTTAAGGAACATTGTTCCAACAAAAAACATATGGCATTTAAAGACACATGGCACAAATAGGGAGGTGACTTGCTCCTAGGACTGACATGTGACCAGGAAGAAGTTACACACTCTCCTCTTAATTTCTCCTTCATTTTGTACCCAATAAACGCCTGATCATTATAGCCTTGCACTGATATGGATTTGTGTGTTTCCCCAGATGGAAGGGACTTTCTGGGAGGCAGACAGCAGTGAGGTTGGGATCTGAGAACCTGAGTTCCAGTCCTGCCTCTGCTATCCGTAAATTGCCTGACATCGAGCAAACGACTAAACTTTCCATGTAAAAGAGAGTTCCTCCACCTGCCTCACAGGGCTGGGAGAGTTAGGTGAGTAATGTTCTTAAAATTACATGTTAAACTATGTGCTGGGTATAGACAAAGGATTATTTTCTTTATCCTGGGTCCCAATAGCCCAACCTCCTGCTATTAAACTTATCCCTAAGCATCTATTGGATTGAAGATCCTCTTAGCTGGCCTTAGCCACCTCCAGACTGCAGCTTCCTCAGTTTTATTCTGGATTATTTGCAAAGCAAATTGTGGGTCTAAGAGGCACAGTCACACCCCAGGCACATGGTTTCTGCAAACAGTGACCACAGCTGCACACCACAGGGAAGTCTTTGCTCTTGTACACAATGATAATGATCCTTGTCAATAAAACCCATAATTTACACAAAGAACCGATTATATAGTGCTTGCCTTTGTGTATTGCTTTCTATTTTTCAAAGTATTTTCACATATCCATTTCTTTTGTGATAAATGCAGAAATTGACTTTTTTTTACAGAGTCACACCCACCTAAAAGTAGGCATTTCTAAACTCAGGTTTAAACAAGATTCAAAGACATTGAACCATTATGGAAATTACCTTTGAAATAAGCTAGAGAAACCAGTAAATCCTTGTGAACAAACTCAGCTGCTTTCCTAAGTTTTCAGACCAATAATTTTCAATGTCTTCATGTCTCATTGGTAATTCCATAAAAGGTTTATTTTGCTAATTCAAGGCAGGTGACCTTTTTTTTTAGTTTTTTTTTTAATTATAAAAGGAGTATATTAAAAAGTAATACATGCCCACATAATCACAAATATTGCCATCACTGAGAGTTATTATTGTTCAGCTTTTGGTAGAATTCTTCCTAGTCCTCCTTATGTGCATTTGTAATATATTTTATTGAGATGACACTTTAATTTTGAGTATCAATATTTTATTTATAAGCATTTTCAATGTTATTTAAAATAAAATTTCACAAACTTCATCTTCTTTCTTTCTTTTCTTTATTTCTACACCCCACCTCCCCAGCCCTCAGCAGGGATTAAACCCAGGGACATTCTACCACTGAGCTACATCCCAGTCCTTTTTATTTTTTGAGACAGAGGCTCATCAAGTTGTCCAGGCTGGCCTTGAGCTTGTGATGATCCTCCTGCCTCACACTCCAAAGTGAGTAGGATTATAAATATGTACCCTCATGCCTGGTACACACTTCATTTTTAGTAAGCTAGAAGTAATTTGACATTTGAATTATTATAGTTTACTTTTCAAAGAAAGGAGAGCACGTTTCTACATTTGTTCACAGATCATACAAATGAAACCTTTTTTAAAAAATATTTTATTTTTTAGTTGTAGTTGGACACAATACCTTTATTTTATTTTTATGTGGTACTGAGGATCGAACGCAGGGCCTCACACATGCTAGGCAAGCGCTCTCCACTGAGCCACAACCCCAGCCCATGAAACCTTCTTTTTTGGTAACTTTAATCTGAAAAATATTCAGCACCTAATGTTAGCACTCAGTTTCAGTATTGAGAATGAGTATCATAATTTCTATAGAAACCCAAGCTCCTATTTAAGTATCTAGTTTTTTCTTTATATAGGCTAAAATTCCTTTTCTCCCAAGCAGAGAAAATTCCCATGTGCTAGGTAATACAACAGAGCTTCCTGGCAGAGGTCTGAGAAGGATTTTATATAATATTAGAGCAAGACAACGGACAGTGAGCACTTGCTAGCTAAGATGTTGTTGCCACCTTCCTTCTTTTATGTGTTATAAGTCCGTTGTTTGATTATGCAGTATCATCTGTGACTTTACTGGTTTGCATTTTATGTTTTCTTTTATTTGGACTATAAGGGCCATGCTCACTCAATCTGCTGATGTTTAATCCTCTTCTATTGGGGTCATGGCCAATATAACAGTACACTCATAAATTCTCAAGAGAGAAAAACATTGTTTTCAAAGAAACAATTAGAAGATAAAAAGCTCCCTCTTTTCAAACAATATACTAATTTATCAAGAAAAAAATTTAAAAGTCAATGGAAATATAGGAGATTAAAATAATTTAAGTAAAGTGGCTGGATATAAGATCAATATACAATATACAAAAAACTTTTTTTATAAGCAATAAATATCAATTAGAAATAAAATGGAAAAAGAGGTCCATTTACAATATATTTTTTAATATTTATTTTTTAGTTGTACAAAATACCTTTATTTTATTTATTTTTATGTGGTGCAGAGGATCGAACCCAGGGCCTTGCACATGCTAGGCGAGCGCTCTACTGCTGAGCCACAACCCCAGCCTACAATATATTTTTTTAAATTATAAAATGCCTAGTTTTAGACTGAACAAAACTATGCAATATCTATAAGAAGCTACAAAACTTTACTAAAATGCATAAAAGCCTAAGTCAAATGGAGAATGTGGCCCTGCAGGGAAGAGTCAATATTGTAAACATGTTGATTTCCTCCAAATCAATCTATCAAATCAATGCAATCTCAATTAAAAAAAAATCAACATGTTTTTAATGGACTCAATAAGCACTTTCAGAGGCTTACGTAAATTAGAGAAAATGTGCAAGAATGGTCAAGAATATTTGAATACAGAACACTGGGGGATTTACTCTATATCAAAATATCTAATAACTTATTATAGTAGTGTAAAAGAAACAAATAGATCAATGAACCCAGAGTCCTGAGCCAGACATACTAAATTTATCCATAGCAAGACCCCATGTGAAAAAAGGAAGGGCTGCCTAAGAAAAACCACAGAAACCATTATTCTTTCATCAAGAAAAAAGTAAAATTAGAAGTTGAATAGTGTCTCCTTACAATTCATCTCCACCCAGAATCAGAATGTGAATTTTTTGTTAATTAAGGTAAGAATTGATATGAGACCATATTGGATTAGGGTGGCACCTAAATTCATGGAGAGTGTCCTATAAGGAGACAGAAAAAGACATACAAAGACACAGAGACGGTGGCAATGTGACGATAGAGTAAGAGATTGTAATGGTAAGTCTGTAAACCAAATGATGCCAAGGATTGCTGCCAGCCACTAGACACTGAGAGAGAGGCATAAGAAGGTTTTATTAGAAACTAACCCTCCAACATGTTGAGTTCAGAATTCTGACCTCCAGACTGTGAGAAAATTCCACAAGCTACCCAACCTGTAATAATTTGTTATGGCAGCCTTAAGAAACTAATACAATGCTTTATCACATTTCAAATATAAAATAAGTTCCAAATTATCAAAGGTTAAATACTGTAAATGTATTTGAAGACAACCTTGAAAAATGTTTTTATAATTCATAGGCTAGATAACTTCCCAAACAAGGAATCAATCCCAGATGTCTTTTAGAATTTGTATACATTAAAAATAAAATTTAAAATATGTGGAAGAAAAATAAAATTAAAAAGCCAAAATGTATATCAAAAGGCACTATTAGGTTAAAAGACAAGTAAGTAACTGAAGAAAATATTTGCAGTATGTAGCACATTAAGGGTTAATATCTATACTAGTCAGAGATTATACAAATTATTAATGAACACAAATGACTCAGAAAAATTATTCAAATTATAAAAAGTGGAAACACTGAAGAAATACAAAAAGGCCAATAAAAGCTTTATAATAGGAGCTGGGGTTGTGGCTCAGTGGTAGAGCGCTCACCTAGCATGCGTGAGGCACTGGGTTTAACCCTCAGCACCACATAAAAATAAAATAAAGATATTGTATCCACCTCTAACTAAAAAATCAATATTAAAAAACTTTATAATATACAAATAACTGATAATATCCAGTTTACCTAAGGAAAGAAAGATATACACATTTTTTTACAGTGCTAGTAGAAGATAAATATGTGTTTAAAGAATATTATATTATTATAACTCTAACCTAGAGCTGAAAAAAGAACATAGTATTGTTTGTAATAGAAAAAAATCAGAAACAGCCTAAATACCTAGCAATAAAGTAATTAAATATGTTGCAGCATGTTCAAAGGATAATTAGGGCTTAGGATGTAGCTCAGTGGTAGAGCACCTGCCTAGCATACATAAGGCCCTGAGTTCAATCCCCAGCACCACACACAAAAAAATAAAAATAAAAACTAGACCAAGATACAAAGAAGAATCTCCAGGATATATTAAGGGAAAAGAACAAATCACTAAATAATAAGTACAGTTTAATATAATTTATTTATCAACGATATATATCTAGATTTCAAACTACATACATAAACTATATAATTGATTTACAAATATTCATATACACAAATTTCAAACTATAAATATGATTGGTACATATACTGTTATCTAATCATGCAAAGAAAGAGTTAGTGGGGAAAATACAAAACTGCCAAGCTGCTGTGAAGAAAGGCAGTGTGTATGTGTGATTGGTTTTGAGTGTGTATTTGGGGTAGGAGAATAAAGAATGACTTTCGTGTTTTCCTCCATATACTTCCAGGTTGTGTGAGCTTTTCAAATAAAAATGATGTATTATAAGTAGAAAGAAAAAAAACATAACAAGCACATAGAAAGTAATGACACTAATTGTTAAGTGTGTGGACCATTGTTCAGTACTATATGCATGTGGATATTTTGAAGGTTTTTTTTTTTTTTTTTTTTTTGGTACTGGGAATTGAATCCTGGGCTTTGTGTATGCTAGGCAAGTGCTCAACCACTGAACTGCGTTAGAAATTTGATAATGAAGCAAGAACAGTCTTGAAAAATACATGAAAGGTAAATTTTATTTTTATTTTTTTTAAATATTTATTTATTTTTTTAGTTTTCAGCAGACACAACATCTTTGTTTGTATGTGGTGCTGAGGATCGAACCCGGGCCGCACACATGCCAGGCGAGCGTGCTACCGCTTGAGCCACATCCCCAGCCCAAAAGGTAAATTTTAAAAACACAACATGCACATAACATTCTTTTGGTGTCATCATTTTTTAAAGTGTCAAGGCATCACATGAGTCCTTGGGAAGTAATGCCTTTGATTTTTCAAGGTGATACTGTAATAGGATCTAACTCTGGGACGTTAAGAGTTGTAAGAACAGAGGCTGGGGTTCTGGCTCAGTGGTAGCGTGCTTGCCTAGCATGTGTGACACACTGGGTTCGATTCTCAGCACCACATACAAATAAATAAAATAAAGATCCATCAACAACTAAAAAATATTTTTTAAAAAGAGTTGTAAGAACAAAAGAAGACACTGGAACACAAGAGACATTAATGTCAGTCTCCTCACTCTACTGGCCTGCCGATGGTGAAGACTAAGGAAAAACATATGGAAACATTTAGCCATGCACAAAGTACTATGCAAATCCACTGTGTTTTATTAGCTCCTAAAAGCATTCACTATCATGTACTGCGTGGATTACTGTGTTTGTCCACTAAATGCTAAATTCTAAAGATAACACATAGATAGGGCACAGGGGACGGAGGGGAAAGGAGGGAGGATAGGGGTAGGAAAGATGGTAGAATGAGATGGACATCATTACCCTAAGTACATGTATGAAGAACCAAATGGTGTGACTCTACTTTGTGTACAACCAGAGACATGAAAAATTGTGCTGTATATGTGTAATATGAATTGAAATGCATTCTGCTGTAATATATGATAAATTAGAATAAATAAATAAATTTTAAAAATATGCTTAGGTAAGACCAATGAGGGCAAAGAAAGAGAGAAACCAAGAATAAGCAGAGTAAAGATTTTCATAGGGGGCTGGGGCTGGGGCTGGGGCCCGGGCTCAGCGGTAGCACACTTGCCTGGCACATGTGAGGCACTGGATTCGATTCTCCGCACCACATATAAATAAATAAAGGTCTATCAACAACTAAAAGGATATTTTTTTTAAAAAAAAAGATTTTTCACAGGCAGTTTAAAATGTGTAACTGACCCTAAGGAGGAAAGTCCAAATTTGGGGATATTATAGATTTGGAAACGAATGATGGTTGTGAGAGTGGTTTCTTAATGAGTTACATTAGGGGATGAATTGGAGTGGAGGAAGCTCAGAATCTAAAACAATAATATATTTAAAAAATAATTTTTAACTGATTTTCGGAGGCAGATGTAAAAAAGTTAGGTAAGCAAAATACTCTTGGCTAGAAAGTTATTACGTATTAGTGAGATAAAGATCATTCTTATCAGAATACTGTGTGAGAAGGGTTGTTCACAAGATTTTTATGTTTAGCAGAAGGCATGGGTTAAAAAAAAGTTCAGAAAGATTCAATAAAATAATCCCCTCCATGAAAAGTATATGCAAAGTGTTATTCAAATGTGTGTGTGTGTGTGTGTGTGTGTGTGTGTGTGTTTGGTACTGGGGATGAACACAGGGGCACTTTACCACTGAGGTACATCCCTAGGCCTTTTTAATTTTTTTTTTTTTTTTTTGAGACAGAATCTTGCTAAATTGCCGAGGCTGGCTTCAAACTTATTGTCCTTCTGCCTTGGTCTCCCACGTCACTGGGATTACAGGAGTGTGCCACCATGCCCAGCTAAATATGCATTTTTATGAGGAAAGGATCTATATAGAGTTCTTCAGCTCCTCCAAGAAGTCTAGACTCAAAAAAAGATTAAGAGCTATGGCTTAGACCAGGAGAAGTGTGGCAGCAAGATCCAGCTCAGAGCACTCATTGAAACTCAGCAGGCAGAAATAGAACCAAGAAACAGGAAAGGAGTGCCAGAAGTGGCTGTAGTATTGTAAGATACTTAAGGGTTTTAGATACAAGGAATTAATGGTAACTGTATTATAATTATTGCTGTTAATATCAGTTTTACAAAACAAGCATTTTTATATTTGTTGTCACATATAAGATTTACACAAACAGTATGCCATTTGATCCTACATAATTATCACTTGATCGATTGGAGAGATTACTGAATATGAAGCCAATGTAGCCAATGGGAAGGGTTTAATTTAAAACTATCTAGGAGCTAGCATAGATGCATGACTGCCAGCCTCAAATGTGACCGTGGGAACAGGGGAGCTGCTGAAGCTAGTTGAGATTATGATCTGCTTAGCAAGAATGGGCATGCACAGAGAACCAGAGTACCAATCAAAACAAAACTGGTGCCTAGGATACAGAAAACATTCAGAACCATCTCAAAGTCAATCAAAACAAATGCCAGTGTTCAGGAAATTCAGGAATAAAGAACAACAAAAAGAACCAGTCATCATGAAGAGTCATTTACTAAAAACAGTCCATACAGAAGCACACAAAAAAACAAAACAAAACAAAACCAAAAAAACACCGTGAGCAAGATTTTGTGTGGAATTTACACTACAGTATATTTTCCCACTATAAGACAGTCTGGGAGTTTTTGTCACCTATACTAACAATAGGATCTAAACGTGATTGTGTTTGAGAGCCTTAGGGGGCATTTTGGAAATTCGTGTATTTTTGGTAATACCAGTGTTGGGAGAAGGTGCTATCTACTGGCATTTAGTGGGTATAGACCAGGTAATTCTGACAGATTGGAATATGTGCGTATGTATTTTACAGTGTTGGCTATAAAACACAGGGCCTTATGCAGCTGAATGCAGCTACTTCAAAAACAGTAAAATAGGTCACAAATATAACAGGATATTTGAGACTCCTTATAATAGTTAGAAACACTAAATTGACAGAGGCACATGAAATTTAGAAATCTCAGTGGATTTCATTAACAAAGACTGTTTTTAAATTACTTTATATTTCCATCCTGTATCCTTAAAGCAATTCTTTCTTTTTAATTTTAATTTTATTTTTTTTAACCACAAGAAATGAGATTTCCTCATTTGGGAATCTCTGTTATTGTCCCATGTCACTCTGATGTTTCCTCAGAGATGTACCACACAACTCCCTCAGAGCCTGCTGGATTCCTCCTTTTCCAATTTATCCTCTGCCATTGCCTATTAAAAGGTGTGGTCTCCAGGATTGATTTTGCTTTGTTTTAAAGTATTAGAGATGGGGCTGGGGATGTGGCTCAAGCGGTAGCGCGCTCACCTGGCATGCGTGCGGCCCGGGTTCGATCCTCAGCACCACATACAAGCAAAGATGTTGTGTCTGTCAATAACTAGAAAATATTTACATTCTCAAAATAAATAAATAAATCTTAAAGTATTAGAGATGGAATTTATGCCTTATGTGGTGAGATTTCAAGGTAGAAAATGTTTTCTATAATCCTTTGTCATCAAAGTATGACATTCCACAGCACAACAGGAAATTCCTTTTTTTGGAGGGGGGGGGGCGGATACTGGGGACTGAACTAAGTGGTGCTTTACCACTGAGCTACATCCCCAGTCCTTTTTAATTTTAATTTTGAAATGGTCTTATTAAGTTGCTGAGGGTCTCGCTAAATTGCTGAGTTTGGCCTCAAATTTGCCTCCTGCCTTGGCCTCCCAAGTAATTGGGATTACAGGCAGCACCACACATTCAGCTAGAAAATTCTTTTTTTTTTTTTTAATTTTTTTTTGGTTGTAGATGGACACAATATCTTTATTTTTATTTGTTTATTTTTATGTGGTGCTGAGGATTGAACCCAGGGCCTTACATGTGCAAGGCAAGTACTCTACCACTGAGCTACAACCCCAGCCCCAGCTAGAAAATTCTTATAAAAACAAAACCTGGCTCATTTATGAGAAGACCACATGTTCCTGGTTTTCATACCTAAATTTCTCATATCCATAAACTTCCAAATTTTATTTACCTTAAAAGTATATAACAACCAGTGCATGCCTGCAGTTCCAGCAACTCAGGAGCCTGAGTCAGGAGGATTGCAAGTTCGAGGCCAGCCTCAGCAACTCAGTGAGGCCCTAAGCAATTTAGTGGAGACTATGTTTCAAAATAAAAAATAAAAAGGGCTGGAGATGTAGCTTATTGGTAAAGCCCCTGGGTTCAATCCCCACTACCCTCCCCCACAAAGTATTTAACATGTTTTTCCAGGTTTTCTCATGTTAAAGGTATTTCCCTCTTTGGCTTATCATATTCAATCTTGTCTATATTACTTCTCCTAATGTGATTTTTTAAAAACCTAGTGTTCACCTCCACCTCTATTCTTTTAATTATCTACACTTTTGTATTGTATATATCTCTTAAATTTGAATTTATATTCTCATTATTAGTGTTTCTGCAAATGGAAGGAATATAATGGAATTGGGAGCTTTGGGGAGTTTGGGGTCATAGTGGGAATGCAACTGACAGCTGACAAGGGATACATAAAAGGACAGTCAACGGAAATCAAAGCATGAATTTGTACTGGACACAGTCACCTGGTTTTAGATTCTCCAGCACAATTCAGGCAGCTCAGAAATGGAGATACAAAAATGGAGGAACCCTGGCTGATGACAGGCATGGCAAACAGCCACAACACTCCTCTGCTTATAATCCTTCAAAAGCTTTCCGTTCTTTAACCTGACTTTCCGCTATCTGGCACTACCTATTTCTCTGGCTTCCTTGTGTACCACCCTTCCCTTGGTTTCAAAGCCCTGTCATACTATTTGTCATCTCTTAGCCTTTTTCCTCACCCTTGCTTCAGCTTAAAAATCCTTTCCTCAAAGAAGCCTTCTCTGACTTTCAAATCCAACACTCCTCAATAGTCACTCACCATATACTTTACTTGTCTTTCATTGGACCTCTCACTATTACATATTTATTTGTATGAATACCCTTTCCTGACATGAAAATAGCTTGTTGAGGCAGCACTTGGTCTATTTTATTCATTGCTGAATTCCAAGCACCCAGTCTAGTGCCTGTCACTAAGAGGAACAGGTATTCAATAAGTTTATTGAATGAATGAAAGAAAGAAGGACTTAGCTATAGGACTTTGGGCAAGTTTTTGTTTGTTGGGTTGTATGTTTTAAGCAGATCTCCATTTCCTCATCTGTTAAATCAAGATAATCATAACTACTAATCTCAGAATTGTTGTGGGGACTAAAAAAGACAATCCAGGTAATATGCTTAGCATGGTGCTTGGTACATGGTAAGGGATAGGAAATGTTAGTTGTTATGGTAATAATTAAAAATAAGCTCTAGGAACAACTGAAACTCTTAAACATTGCTGGCAGGAATGTGAAAATAATACAGCCAATTTGGAAATTAGTTTACTACTTTCTTATAGAGTGGACATACCATGCAATCTAGCAATCCCACTTCTAGGTACATACCCAAGTGAAATGAAAGCATATGTTTACACAAAAAATCTCCACATAAATGTTTATAGTAGCTTTATTCATAATTGCACTAAACTGGAGACAACCCAAATATTTTTAAACAGAGAGTGGATAAATAAATTGTGGTATATCCATACAATGAAATACCACTCATCAAAAAAGAAGAAATAAACTACTGATACATGCAAAAACATGGATGAATTCCAAATGTATTATGCTAAGCAAAAGAAGCCAGACTTAAAATGTGACATATTTTGTGATTCTGTTTGTATGGAATTTATATGACATTCTGGAAAAGCCATTTCTCTAGGGACAAAAATAAGCTAATTTATTAACCAAGAATGAGGAAATTAAGGGGAATGATGGAAATGTCCTAGGACTGGATTGTAGTTGTGGTTAAATGACTATATGCATTTACTAAAACTCCTGGCATTGCAACATAAATGGATGAATTTTACTGTATGTAAATTATATCTTAATTTTATGGAAAAATATCCAGGACAAGTAGATAAAATTGCCTTTTCCTTTTAGAAAACAGTAATTATATTTTCTGATTACAAAAATACTAGAAGCTGGGCATGGTTGCGTATACCTATAATCCCAGCGACTCAGGAGGCTGAGGCAGGAGGATCACAAGTTCAAAGCCAGCTTTAGAAACTTTGTGAGACACTGTCTCAAAATAAAAAATAAAAAGAGCTGGGGCTCAGTGGTTAAGTGTCCCTGGGTTCAATCCCCGGTACCAATAAGCAAATAAATAAGTACTATAGTTTCATTTGGAAAAAATGCAAAAAAATAATATATCCTTGTTATTATAGCCTCAAAATACACACACACACACATACACACACACACATACACTGGTTCCATACAGTTTCTGCTTTCTGAAATACCTATTTTGCTTAGTTTGAAAAACACTGCATATTTCCCCATGTCATTGATTATGAAAACCATGATTTTATGTTTTATTGCATAGTTAATTTATATCTAAGCATTCCTTTGTTGTTAAGAATTATATTGCTTATATAATTATTTGTCATATTGAAAATAAGAGGGGATAAGGAATTATATTGTTTTTTTTTTTTTTTTACTGTAAGCAATTTTCATTAAAAAAAAAAAAAAAAAAAAAA